>NC_091939.1:20649883-20964656 GCF_041260155.1 Ptychodera flava | reverse complement strand
TCACACATGTCAAATGGTAGGAAAGCCAAATCAGACCATTCCAAAGGCCCCTTTACAGCCAATTCCTGCATTTCAAGAACCATTTAGTAGGATTCTAATAGACTGTGTTGGGCCCTTACCAAAAACAAGATCAGGAAATGAGTACATGTTGACAATTATGTGTACATCAACTCGGTTCCCAGAAGCCATACCACTGAGAAACATAAAGACAAAGACTATAGTGAGAGCTTTAGTCAAATTTTTCACTTTATTTGGCCTCCCTAAATGTGTCCAGTCCGATCAAGGCTCCAACTTTATGTCTGGAATTTTTCAACAAGTAATGGATCAGCTAGGCATTAAACAGTATAGGTCATCCGCCTATCATCCAGAAAGTCAGGGTGCTCTTGAGCGATTTCATCAAACTTTGAAAAACATGATTAGGACCTACTGTTTTGACACAGAGAAGCAGTGGGATGAAGGAATTCATTTTTTGCTCTTTGCTGTTAGAGAGTCAATTCAAGAGTCTCTTGGTTTTAGCCCATTTGAGCTTGTATTTGGACACACAGTCCGTGGCCCACTTAAGCTCGTTAAAGAGAAATTCCTATCAGACGATGATGATTGTCTGAATATTTTGCAATATGTGTCAGATTTTCGTACGAAACTCTCTAAAGCATGTGAATTAGCCAGAGAAAATCTTGAGTCATCTCAGCAGTCAATGAAAATCAAATATGATAAAAGCACCTCAAAACGGAAGTTTGAGCCAGGTCAAAAAGTTCTTGTTCTACTTCCAATTCCTGGCAAACCACTCCATGCTCGTTACTTTGGGCCATATCTAATCGATAAGAAATTGAGTGATTTAAATTACATCATAATAACACCTGACAGGCGAAAACAAAAACAGCTATGTCACATAAATATGCTTAAGCCATATTTGGATAGGGATAATCCTACTATAACTCAGCCTGTCAGTGCAGTCAGTTCAAACCATTATGAAGATAGTGATACTGAAACTGACTTGAGTGAAAATACTCTAAACTCAAAGCTGGGCTCGGTCAAGCTTCAGAACTCAGAAATCCTGGAGAAGCTGGAGTCTACAAAGTTGGCACACCTCCAGCCAAAACAACATCCATACAGACTGAATCCAACAAAGCAAAATATCTCCAGGAAGAAGTCAAATACCTGCTGGACAATGACTTTATTGAACCCAGTAAAAGTAACTGGAGTTCGCCGTGCATACTTGTTCCCAAATCAGATCACAGTTATCGTATGTGCACGGACTTTAGGAAGGTCAACACTTTAACAAAGACAGACACTTTCCCAATCCCGAGGATTGATGACTGCATCGACCGAGTGGGAAAAGCCAAGTATGTGACGAAATTTGACCTACTGAAGGGATTTTGGCAAGTCCCTCTGACGGATCGTGCTCGTGAAATATCCGCCTTTGTTACACCAGACGGATTGTTCCAGTACAAGGTGATGCCATTCGGAATGAAGAACTCTCCGGCAACGTTCCAACGGATGATCAACGACGTCATATCCGGGTAGACGGGTGTGCAGCCTACGTTGACGACGTCATTCTGTATAGTGACACCTGGGAGGAACACATCAAGCTCATGCGGAAGTTCTTTGAGAGACTGAGTAAAGCAATGTTGACTGTCAACCTTGCCAAATCTGAGTTTGGTTGGGCGAGGGTGACTTACCTCGGACATACTGTAGGACAGGGTGAGGTAAAACCTGTTGATGCCAAAATCAGTGCCATTTCAAGTTTTCCCATACCAAACTGCAAACGACAACTGATGCGCTTTCTCGGTATGGCTGGTTACTACAGAAAATTCTGTCCAAATTTCTCCACAATTACTGAGCCTTTGACTAACTTACTTAAAAAGAAAGTAAAGTTTGTTTGGTCAGAGCAATGCCAACAGGCATTTGATACACTTAAAGCCATACTGCAAAGTGCCCCAGTGTTGTCTGCACCAGATTTCACTTTGCCATTCAAATTAGCTGTAGATGCTAGTGATACGGCTGCTGGTGCTGTTTTATTGCAAGAAGATAGTCATGGGACATCCTGTTTGCTACTTTTCACGCAAATTTAACAAATCCCAGAGAACTACTCTACAATTCAAAAAAGTGTTTATCTTTGATATAAGCTTTACAGCATTTTGAAGTTTATATTACTTCTTCAAATCAGTCAATATTAGTTGACATTGATCACAACCCTCTTGTTTTTACAGAGAAATTAAAAGGCAAATATCAGAAATTGCTAATGTAGAGTTTAATGTTACAGGAGTGTAACCTTGATATTAGATATATCAAGGTCAGAGACAATGTACTTGCAGACTGTCTCTCGTATTTAGAGTTTATTTTTGTTCACTTTCAAGAAATTTTACTTTAGAGTAAAACAAAATTTGAGTACTTAAATCCTTTTCAAGATTACATTTGCAAAAGAAAGATTTTTCTTTGAAAAATTTTCTTTTTTTTGAAGAGGGGGTGTGTTATGTAGGTCATTTCCCCCCACACTCATCATGACCTGAGTTCAATTAGTCTAGAACATTCCCAAGGTCACTGCCCTTGATGACCTCAACAACCTTGAATTCAATTAGTCATGTTTGGAATGTTCTGGAAAGTTGATTAGTTGTGTAAGGAAGATAATTTAGAACAGTAATTAGCATGTCAATAAAAGTTCTAGATTGTTCTTACATGCCTTTATAAAAGGGACGTGCACAGCTTCCAGTCAGACTTTTGGGATCGTGTCTCTTGTGTGTTACTAAACTCCAGCAGTAGTCATTCTCAAGACTTTTCAAGACCTTCACTGCCAACGCTGGATTTATACTGTGGACTTTGTGCAGCTTCAAGCCTGCAAGCCAAAGGACTGTTCATTCATCCAACTGACTGTTACAACTCTGAGACTGGAGCTTTGCCGTCCCAGCTGAGATAAGTAGTCTGTACACTTTTAAAGCTTGTACTCTGTCCCTAACTTAGCAATTAGTTTTGTTTCGTAATAAATTTTGTTTAAACGGAAACTGCTGAGTTCACCCTTTTGTTCGTTTTCTCTGCACGTACACCGTATGTGATACTTTGCTCACTTTCCATCTTTGATGTCATTTTTCTTCATTCATGAACCCTTTGCCTGTTGGAGTGGAGGTATAGAATTTGACTTGTTATTGTGTGTATATATATACACTGAACTTAATGCAATGTTGGGCTAGGGTGGGGGCCTGTAGAAATACTAACCCACAATTAACCCGCTTGAGGATGATCATATATCAAAAGGTTTTTTGGCAACGTTGAGTCACTTCACAGTAAGTTTGAAATATTGACATTCACCTCATGCAATTCCACTTCATAACCCTCAATTTCTTCAAGGAGTTCACACAATCCGCTGTCACCGTAGTCGTAGTTGAAACTCAGACACTTAGTCGGCGGCAGTGCCAGGCAGTCCTTGGCACAGTTCTGAGGATACAGATAGTTTCTGGTGTGATGGGACACTGATCTGAGACGACCAAGTCGTGGTGCTGCAAAGTACTCCAGGCTCTTGGTTCCAAGGGGATCATTTCCGACATTGACATCATGAGAATTCTTGTCAAGGTCAAACTCAGTCCAGTCGAAGACCTGGTCACCAAATATGGACTGACCAAAACCAACAGCTTCCTATAATATAGAGAACCAAAAATTTGTGACTCGGAGAGCAAATTATTGGTTGAAATGAAGTTTCAAGGGCCAAATGCTCTGTCATACTTCTTTAACAAACTCTCATTGATGAATGGTGTGAGATCATAACTTTTTTGCTAATTGTTGTCAAACAGCTGAAAGCTATCTTAGCTCATGATATTGATACTTATTTGACATTTAATAGTTACTGTATATTGCTGTTGATTACTTCTGAATTTAGCTAGTATAGCCATCATTTGGTTAACATGCAGTTATATATTCATATTGAAAGTGATCAGATGACAGCCATTGTCAGGATTCTTAGCTATTTAACCAATCAGTAATTACCAGGTATGTAAACCAGTGTGTTCATGTACTGGGAGATAAATTATTATCATTGTTGTAAAGTCACAAAACCTTATGTTGTGAGACATTATTTATTACATTCATTGTGACACATGTGACAGCAATGTAACTTTTTGAAGATGACAGGGTGTCACAAGAACATATTCAACGATATTTTGTCAATCACAACAATGTCCCATAGCTGTGCTTCTCACCTCTCTCTGAGTTATCACAGAATCATCCAGTGCCACTGAGGATGCCTTCAAGACATTTGGATTGCTGGTTGACTTGAAGTCAGCGGTGACGCGTCCACCTGGCAATGTCACGTCGTATGTCGGTAAGCCGCATGTTGCTTTGCTAGTAGCACTGGCTGAGTTGACTGCTGTTATTGTGAAGTACAGAGGAACTCCCCCTCTCAGAGTCTGTATGATACAACAAACAGGTATTAAATAAAAATATCAGCATCTCCAAGTTGGTGCATGCACAGCCACACTGTATATAATGTTATCTTGGTTTTAACTCTATGTACAGGCTAAAAATAACACTTTGATAAAATATTTATAGATGTGTGTACCGGTATGTATATCTCATGATGTTCATTCAGTAATCACACCTAGGTAGAAGTGAACAGGCTTGCGTTCCATCTTGTTTTGTAATGATAAAACATCAAAATGAGGAACTTGACAAAAAAACTTCTGACAGAATACGATTGAATCAACTCAAATTTCGAAATCTTGAGAAAAGCTTAATGTCAAACCTGACCTGTGACACAATAGTTGAGGCGCCTCCCATTGGCTGATCTCTCAGAATATCACATCCATCCTTGTAAGTTCCGACACAGAATGTCATGTCTACTTCACTTCGATCATCTTCCACAGCCAGTGAGAGCTCAAAGGCGGGGTCGGTGTAGTCACGTCCTTCCAGCTGCCTGACGATACATCCTGGATTGGCCGTTGTATCCCGAACTTGGATAGCGCGCTTGCCAGCAGCCGCAGCACCATCTTCACTGAACAGATCAATTGGATTCTGCACCAAGAAATGAGAACAGAATCAAGACTTTTGCATCTCACCTGTGTAAATTTGACACCATAATATTCGTTTGGAAAAAAAAATTCACCAAATTGGAATACAAGAGGTATCAACATATCAATATCTAAAACTGAAAGTGACCACAGTTTTTTTTAGTTTTTTTATTGTGATGTGGCAGGCATAAGAACAATACCCAGACTGATTTGTGCCAGATGTTATTTGTAAGGTCTATGATAAAAATATATTTACCTTGAAAATCGGTTGAAAAACAGGAGGGGTGTTATCCGGCTCTAAATCTCCAATGTCCATCAGATTTCCTGAAATCATTGGGGTGGTGTACTCCCACAGCAGTTTGTTGATCAAGACTTTGCGGATGTGGATTTTAACCCAACCGATCTTGATCTTCAGTTCAAAGATCAAGAGAGCCCTGAGTTCAAGTCGTAGCGGTACTAAATTCATGTCCATGCGAGCTCTATATATAGACAATAAAATTTATAATTTGAAGAAAATTAGAAGAGAATGGCGTGCAGTTTCCCTGAGAAAAGTGTGCAGGAAACTTGGAGCCTTTCAATTTGAGGTGTGTACTACCTTACAAAACATTAAAATTGCCACTTTTTCCAACAATATAACTACAACGTATATCCACAATATTGGCAAAAATATTGCGCAGTCTGCAAATTTTCTTGAAGTCTCAGCATGCACATGTATATATGTAACAGTTTATTTCAAGAAAAGTTTGAGAAGTCCAGCTGGTAACTTACCCGACATCTAGAGGAAAATGATCAAACTGAACCTCAGCTTTCGTTGGGAAGTTTACAGTCAACAAGTACCCGGTTAATCTGAGTTCACCAAACAGCAAGAAAAGCCAAATTCCAAGGTAGCCATAGACTTGGGCTCCTATTTGTGGTCTTACAATGAGCTAAAGAGATCACATGAAAAATCATAAATCATTAAATGTTTTCAAAATTGATCATATGTACAGTATATACATATACACTCTGGTTTCCCTGCCATTTAATATGTTTTCTTCAACCCTCTTTTGAATTATATTCAAATCATATTAATCTATAGAATTTCACTGTGTCAATGCCTTCATTGAACTTGGCTATTATTTCTCCTCAGACATACAGTCAAGGGCAATTGATGGAGACTTACAGCTGCCTTCATCTGAAGCAGACATATATCTGTGCCATACTGCATTCCATATGAACCACCAGATCCAACACCTGGAATCGTGGGGGAAAAAAACAAAATATCAAATGCAAATAAGAGAAAGAAAGAGTAAGAAATGCCAATGGTAAAGTTTATGCAACATTTTCTCTACGATCAATGTTCATTGAAAGTTTCAGTTCATCACAACTACCAGTATAAGGTGCAATGAAGTTTTTAGGTGAACAGGCCCTTACTGTCCATAGTAGTCAAGTAATGTACTGTATGCCTCTGTTAAAAATCTTCTATGTAAAACTTCTCAAAATGCATTAATTTGCATTTAGTGGTGTGGTGATTATACTTTTCAGTTGTCTAAAAACTTTAATTCCTGTTCAATCACAGTGTTTGATTACAGTGAAGCTATGTTGAGTCTGTAAAGAGCAGATCCCACACACTTAAGGTAGACTGCACCTCTGGGACAGATATTCGGACTCACAACGTTTTACAATATTCTTTTGGCTTACACTTGGGGGGGGGGGGGGGGGGGCTAATTTTGAAACTTATTGCGTAAATAAAATTTTCATCGGCTTAGTTTTGTGAAAATAGGGAATGTTGATGTACCCTAAAGAGATAACGTTGGATTGCATGGTGGCCATTTTGAATTTCAAATGTCGGAAAATATTGGGTCATTTGTTTCTTTAGTACCAAACTTTGCACAGTGACACCAATTTTTGTTCTTGATTTTGACAGTGAATGGACGAAAGTTTGTTTTTCTGTGTTAATTTTCCTGTGGACTCAAAGCGTTAGTCTCTAATGACCAGGATAACAGAGAGGGTCATGTTGAAGTTGGATACTTTAACGACAGAATTTCAGCATCATCTACACATTTACCCAAGTCAAATGATCTGGGTAAACATAACTATGAAGTTAAGACAGAAATCAACAGAAGATGAAAGGTCAAAACAGGAGATATTCAGCCTCATAATTACTTGATTAATGATATTATGGATTGCATCTGACATTGTATTGCATTGATAGTGGGAAACTTTCCTTCCTTGAAAGTTCAAACACCACTGCTTAACCACACTCATTCTGTAAACTTCCACACTTTCACTGACGAATTTGTGCAAGTTCGTGGTGTTGTCTATTGGTGTGAGTTAGATAACTTTGGCGGCATACAGAGATGGCAAGAGATTGTCAATGTGAGTGGAAGAGTGTAAAAGTTTTTTTTAATATTTATGAAGCTTGAAAAAATTAATACAGTGAAGCTTACCAAAGTACATTGGAATTGGTCCGAGGAAGAACAGCACTGTGTACTGATAAAACACTGCGCCATGTTGGAAAAACACAGCACCTCTCATACACCTATCATAACCTTGGAATTTGTCACCAAACAAACCAGAGAGTGCAGTGTCAATTGCTTCTTTCACCTGTATGAAGAGAAAAGGGTATGATGACGTACTGTATCATGTGTAGGTGGGTTCAAGTGACTGAGTCTGAGATGAATTGTGTGAGTACAGTATAAATACACTATGTTATCATAAGTGATACAATATTCTATCACCCAACCAACAAAAACTGACAAATTTCCTATCAGTTGGATAAATACTGAAAAAGCACTGTATTTGCAATATACAGGAAATATAATTCAGTGTTGCAAGAATTGTTACATACACAATGGGTTATAGCTTACAAATCTTAATGCCTTTCATAGCAAAATGTATGTGTAAAATACATGTAAGCTGTTGTTGACTGTTGCTCAGTGTCAGTGCCAGAGGCTCTGTTACTGTGCTGATAAGGTTTTGCTGTACAGTTTCTTCAGAAGATAATTCTGATATACATATGTCACTGTATGTTTTCACCTTTATTAAACAACATGAACGCCATATATGTCATTAACATTTAAACCCTTCATCTCTTCAAACTGTAAATGAAATCTATTATTTTCCCAAAAGGGTGAGCGAGAAATGAAATTGTAAAAAATTGTCATGTAGATATATTGGTTTCACTCCAATTTTGCAGTCATAAAATGTGGCATTGTTAGACAACATGACAATAAACCACTTATGTTTCTGTACAACATACAAATAATTCTAGCGATGACATGCATCTCTATGAGATACATGTATCAGACTTTATCTTACCAAATCCTGATAGAATTTTCTGAGATCTTTCATTAGCTGGGTGACATCTTCTTCATCTATGAGAAACTCATCCAACAATTCCTCAAGTTCACCAAGTGTCATGTCTCCAAGTCCAATGTCTTTATCATCTATGAAGACAAATGTTGACATTTTTAAGAAGTGGTCAGACAGAATCAATATTAAACACAGTGTACTGGCATGATAGTAATGTTTCTGTACTCGGTCCTTTTTGACTGACAGGGACAGCCCTTCGCTTCATGTAAGTTCTTTTATAACTCTACACTGCAGACAGTGTTCAAAATTTCTTTTCCTGAATGTAACAAAATATAAGTAGCCCATAGGCTAGAGTTACATCCAGTATGCACTGAAAATGTGCCGTATGATAAATTGATTCATCAAAAGTAGTAGCAGTATAGTTTTACAGTATTTCTACAGAGGCTTCAGAATGGTCCACAATGTAACCTTACATAATAACCCAAACAAGACCAACTGACCCATACGAAAAATACTCTTCAAAATTCTATAGATTTATAGCTTGTAGACATTCTATAGATATCTGTACAAGTTCTATAATAAAAGTTTATAGTTTTGGCACCATTTCCTTGAGAATTCTATAGAAAATGGTGCCAAAACTCTATAAACTTCTATAGAACATTTATAGAAAAGCAGGACTTCATAGAATTCTATAGAATTCTATAGAATTCTTTAGAACTTTATTTGTACGGGCAATTGGCAGATTTGGGAGTACACATAAATCTGCAGGATAATTCATTGGCAAACTTTTGTGAGCCTGTTACATAAATTTTAACATCTGACTGAAATGTGACTTAACCTACCACTGCTAGCAGCACTTTTGGCATCCACGTAAGCTTGCATGGTCTCATCACAGAGTGGAATGTTGATGACAGCATTATCGAGAAGTGTCAGGAAAGGCTTGCATTCCTCCACTTCTGTTGCACAAAGACCAGCTGCTAAGTTAACCTGTGAGGAGAGTATAGCATGGATTCAGGATAAAATTATGCAGACATTCTTTTAATATATAAAGCCAATATTTTCTTGCCATGGAGGCACTTTGGGGCAGTGGTTAGGGTATACCTGTCTCATTATTTGGGGATGGTGAGTTCAAGACCTGGTGAGTCCAGAGTAATGGACTCACTGTTGGCAGATGGTGAGTTCGAGACTCCAGCATAGACTTGGTTCAAGTTTGTGATTTTTGTATGTTTGAGCTGGGTGAACGTGATGATTAGTGTTCTGTTTTCATGTGAAACGCGAGCGTGAGTGGGGTGAACGCGATTAGTGGAGTGAATGCTATACAGTACTTGGATTTCTGACAAATGCCAGAGTATCTCATTAATGCCACCATGATCACTAACTGCTTTATTTCTACAAGTACTTACTATAATCTTTCCAGCTCGTTTCTCTATCTTGTACTGGATGGTAACTTGAACAGCATCAAGCAGCTCTAAGTTTTCAATCATTGGTTCAGTGTCCTCCGTTGCTAGAGCAATATAGAATATAGAACAGTTAAAAGATAAATACACATTTGTACAGCAAAAAGATTATATATATATAATATATATAATGGACTCACATATACAGTGTATATATATATATATATATATATATATATATATATATATATATATATATATATATATATATATATATATATATATATATATATATATTCAATTATTAAAAAATGACATACAACATAACACAATGTGAAATCAATTCAGGTACAAAGCAATAACAACTATGTGACTTAAACTGCTCCTGATATCTTGGACTTACCAAATTCATAGTCAATCAGCTCAAATGTTTTGGACCACTTATCCGCTCCAAGTTTCAGCTGAAAGCTGCACGGATCATACGAGACGTAAGCAGTGAACGAACGATGGAAGTGAGAGAGTTTCAAGTCCATACAACACGACACGCCCAGGCAATGCTCTTCAAACGTGCAGTAGATGTTCTTAGTCAGGGCATTCCTCATTCCAAAACATTCTGTGGGTGAGGAAGGTCAATAAGATCAATTGATGCTACTGGTGGACATACAACCGTACTTTGATATAAATCACCAAAAAAAAGGAATTAAAAAGAATGCAATTGAACAAAGAAACAAGAATATGCAGATGCAATTCAAATAGATACTATCTTTAGATGCCATCTGATTTGTCCTAGAGTCAACGTTCACATAAAACTAATACAACAGGCTGTCTCCAGTACAACTCTAGGCCAACGGATATTCTCCACTGATGATGTGTCATTAGCATTTTATTTACATATTCACACGCTCTACGTAAATGAATATAGGAAAACGAGCAATACATGTATGCATTACCAACTACGATGAAAAACACCTTTCAATTCATAGTCCATACACTCAAGGTCATTAAAAATTCATGGATTTTCAAGGACTTTTTCAGCAATTTCAAGGTCTTTTATGATATCACGACTGATGCTCTTGTTATTTTTGAAAATCAGGGGTGGATTATAAATTTTCCAGGACTTTAAGGGACTCAATTTCATTTCCAAGGCCTTTCAAGGACCTTCCAGAAGTGTATGGACCTTATTCTCTGCTCTATCTTAACAAAAATTAATATTTCAGATTGACATGTGATTCGTTTGAACTCTTCATCAGTTAAATATGCAGCTTGCCAATACACAAATTAGTAATGATATAGCCATAGTAACTGTGACTATTGTGGTAGTAACTCACTTTCTTCTGTTTCAAGGTATCTCTCGATCAACGCATCCTTAGAACCAGTCGTTGGTTTTCCTCTCAACTTTAACGCCGAGCGTAGTTCCTTGATGTCCATTGATTCTGGTCTCTTGCATTCATCATTGTTTATTGCACTCTGTCAGGGTGATAACAATGTGGTTATTACATGTTAGTGTAATAAACAGCAAGATGGTATACCTGTGTATTACATGAGCTAATTCAAATATCAAAGTACAGCGTATCCTCTTTATAGTCCATCCGAAGTATCACTTACTCACAGCTGTTCTCTTTCACTCAAAAACAAAATTAGATACATAATATGGTATCGGGCTAACTCAAGCATATTTCCAGTAATTTGGCAATTGATTAAAAAGAGTAATGAAAACCCCTAATGGACATGTGTAATTATGGAATAACTACACTGAAAAGCTTCTTCATGGGTATCACAACCTATTTGTAACAGTACTGTCAACATGTCTACATAGCTACATAACAACTATTTCCATGATAATCCAGTGAAGATTAAATCTCCTTAATTTTCAAATGTAGAAAGTTGTACCTTAAGTTGCTCTAATAGTGAGTCGATTCTTTCCCTCAGGGAGGTCAGACCAGATTTGTCCAAAAAGTCGTACACCTCGCTCAGTTTCATGTCTTTCATGTTGAAGTCAAAAATAGGTCCAAGTTCATCGATGCCGGGTAAGCCAAGATTGTCGACAAAGTCTGAAATTTTCAAAGTAGGAAGTGGTTACCATCAAATAAATGAAAAAATGTTGTATGCTATCATATTTTGCGTTTTTTCCTAATTATCATGATTCATGGCGCTGTGAGCTGTAAAATGCCACGGAAGCAAACTTTTGCATGATATAATGTATATTTGTTAGGTTGATTCAAAGTTAATGCTGTTTTTCCATAACTTTTAGCACTCACTTTAAACATTTTAAACATTACTTATTTCATTGTGAATTGTTAATCTGTTGACCACACCACTGATACATGCATTCTCTGTTATTTTACCAACTCCTGAACCTCTTCTTTTTTCTTTTTTTTTTTTGTGGGGGGGGGGGGGGAGGTGGGGTGTCGTGTTAATTTTTCTCAGTGTCTTAATACCGGTATATCATCTCATACACTATCTACCCCTTCTTGACTCCAAACTATGACTTCACTGAATCCTTTTTGTTCAGTTTACACAAATGACACTGTTCTTCACACATATATTCCTGTGGATCATTTTCTGTCAAAAACTTTGCATTGCTTTTCGAGAAAAAAGAGCATTGCAAATGGACTTCACAGAGTGTGAGATAACTGGGTACTCATAAAATTCACAATGATACTATGCTTATATACCTTTCGCGCCGTCAAAGAAATCACTGACGATGTCTCGTTTTCTGCGACTGGGTGAGGTGATGTCATTCAAATCAGAGGTGTCAGGTTCACTGGTTCTTGCCGGCGAAGTGTCTTCTTCTTTAGGTCCCCCTGTGATGGTGCCCTCTGCAATCACTTCTCGCTACATTCCATAGGGCAGATATTGGGAAATACTAACATTTAGATGCAATGTGATTGGTGGATAATGATCCATGTGACCAATTATTGACTGATACATAATCAACACAATGCATTTATGGCTGAAGTCAATAACATTGCAGGCAATCCACAATATACATTGTACACTGTATTACCCCTACAAGGTTTTCTCAGATTTTAAACATTATTCCTGTAAGTTGATCTAACTACATGTACCTCACAGACTAAGAACTGACATTAAATCAAATACTGTGTTAAAAACCAAACATGTCCCCACACTGTTCGAACGTTCAAAGATTGTCCAACCAAGCTACATACAAAGTTACAATGAAAAAAATAAACAGTTACAACAAGTTGATTACTACACTGTAATATTTAAATTTTGATCCCCTCCAGCTAAATGTTGTTCAAGAAAAATTAATGCATTGCTTATAAAAAAGTTGCAAAGGAGTAGATATGTGATCAAATGCACATTTTTTTAATAAAGCATTTTTCATGACTGATGAACTTAGGAGTTTAACAGTTGTATAGCACTAGTTGAATCAGTGCCAACTGCAATAAAAATCGCAACCACAGAATCAAATTTCAGAATATCACAGCATTTTACGCTTACATCGAATTCCAGAATGTAATCATCGCAGTGCATGTGCCATCCTGGCGGCGGCATTTCTCTCTTCTCAAAGAAACGTGTTGGATTGATGTATTCGTGGAGGTCTTGGCTTCTCATTGTGAAATGTACAATGTTTGGAGAACAGCCTGAAGAGGTCACTTCACCGAGATGGTTGTCTTTGCTAATCTGATGAAAGTGGGGGGTAAAGTGTACAAACTCTCAAATAATGATCAAAAAAATATTAATCCGTGGATTTGAAGAGCTACAGCATTTCATATTGTATGTTTATGATAGTATACATGTACTAATTTACTCACATGGCTGGAGCTGCAGAGATAGTAGGTCACACATTTTGACATCATGTAAAGTACTCTAACATTATTTGTCTGCACATCAACAGATTAATAGCATTAATCCTTTGAGCACTGTAATTATGTCTCATCAAAATTTTACCAATTTTTATGAATTTTTCTGTAATTTTTTGATAATTTTGGACCAAATGGAAATCACATTTCATTGGCTACAGTTTTTCTCAAAATTTTGGCAAAAATCTTGAGAAAAATTGACTGGGTTTTATTTTATAAACGGGACAAAAATGGACTTTAGCACTCAAAGGGTTAAGCATGATTGTCACATCACCGTAACATTTTTTTTATTCTGAGGAAATGTTAATAACAGAGACTATAAACAATGTTTGAATTTTACTGATATTTCAATTTTTAATGTTGCATGGAAGCAATTATTTCTATAAAATTATGACTTTCTGTGTTTTTATGGACTGGATAAGTCACTTACGGGGTGACCTTCAAGAGAACTGTCAAGGTCAACATTGTACAGAATAATTTCTGTGTTTTTCAGCTCTGATTCCATGGTGATGGTGACCTGGTGATTACCAGTTGTCCTGGCGATGCCGGCAAAGGGAGCCACAATCTAAAAGTAAAAATGAAAAAAAGGATGATATAGTATGCCCATGACTTTTGTCATTAGTAGCGAATCAATCTCTCTCTCTCTCTCTCTCTCTCTCTCTCTCTCTCTCTCTCTCTCTCTCTCTCTCTCTCTCTCTCCCTCTCCTCCCTCCCTCCCTCCCTCCCTCCCTCCAAGTATCTAAAACTCAGATTCCATATTTGTCCTTCCATGTTAAATCTATACCAGTACATCAGGTACAATTACAAAGATGAGAAACTGACAATTGACTGTGCTAGTGTGACCTTGAACAAGTCTTTGACCTTAAATTGACACTGGGTGCATGCATACACACAGTCTAATGTCCACTGCAACACACAAAACTATCAAGCTGAATTCTATAACTGAACATCTCACACCATTACCTTAGCACCTTCTGTTGCTGCCAAGTCAACTCCAGGCAGAGTATTTCTTGTCACGCTTGGGTAATCACCCTCACCACAGGAAGTGTCAATTATTTGTCTGGGGAAACTCTCACCAATCTTGGGACCAAAGATCTTGTTGATCAGAGTCTTTGCCTTTTCATACCTGTCGATGAAAACATGAGGGGCTTTAACAGCTTCAGAGAATGGAATAGTAACACATTTACATATTTACACTGACGGAAGAACATACACTTTCTCATAAACTTTACAAGTGAAATGCAACCTTCTGGTGACATATATTTTGGTTATTTTTATATCATGTTAAAGGTATACAGTCACCTGTAATCTAAATATGACCATATATGGTCAGAGGGGCGTTCCTTGGTATTAAAATGCCCATACGTGAGGGCGCTGTTTTTAAAAAGCGGCCACCCACTTAAAATCTGTGATTGGTTAGATTTTCTCTTTCCATAGTAACTATGGCAAAATTGGAACAGGTGACAGTATACCTTTAAAGGTGACATATATTTTGGTTATTTTTATATCATGTTAAAGGTTTTGAAATGAGTCCACACAAGACATCTAGTAGCAGACCATAAAAGTATTGGAAAAATTTAGAATTTGAAAAACTGAACCAATAGGTGCATTCTACTAAACAATCAAAGGTCAGTCCCTTTGAGTGTACATGGCCATATAATAAATCTGAAGTATACTCCACAAGTTGATTCAATGCTAATGCCATCATCGTATGCGGACAGCACTTTACCCTTTTTTAACGTCCTCATATCCATCTTTGATGTCTTCAATGGTGCCGATGAGAGAGTCATAGGCAACCACAAATGGTTCAGCAACTTCTCGTATTCTGGTCAGTGGAGCAAAAAGATCATCCACAACGCCTAGAATGTCGTCAATCAGCTGTTGTCTCACAGTAGACTGTAAACAGAATACAGTTATTGATTAAACAGAAGTCAACTTCATGCATAATTCGACTGACTGTAAGAATTTTATGCACCATGCACAAAGTACTGCAATTTTTACAAATAACTTTTTCAGGCAATTCTCAAAAAAAAATGCTGACAAAGTTACTCTATATTGACGTGCACCCACATGGTTGAGAAGCGATACCTCTTCTAGAACAAAAATCTGACTTACAAGTTCAACACCAGTAAAATGCTTGAAGGGATCATCATCAGAAACTCCTTCCCTGATCCAGTCCACAGCATTCTCCAGGCTTTCCTTGGCCTTAAGAATGTCATCCCAGATTCCTGCGATTTCGTCGTCAAGATTGAACCAATAGGGTCGTTGACCTTCCAGGAAGAAGCAGGCGTCCTCAATCTTGGTCTTGGCATCCAGCACACCAGCAATGGCTGCCTTCATTCTGTCAAAAAAATCAGCATATTCTCATGAACAACCATGCACACAGTTATTTGTGTTACCCACAGGTGAATGACTTGCAAACAACAAATGAAAGTTTAAGCAACAAATGAAAGTTTCTGATCTTGACCATATCGCGAGAAAGAGCATGGAAAAGACATCATCCCCTGTTGCTTTTTTTTTGAAATTTTGAGTAGAAGATCAGCCTCTACAAATGAAATTAATGATTAAATTCAGTCTGATCATGCTAACATTTTTTTCACAAGGTTGTACACTTTTAAGAAAGTTTCTATGTACCTGTAAATAGACTTGGCGATATCTGAGATTGCAGTGCGGGGTGACTTGAAGAGTTTCTTTATGGCTTCAGCTGTTGCCTTGATTGCATCTTCTATCTGTTGTGCTGCCCACGGCAACGTCACTTTCACTCCATCAACAACAGCCTGAAAAAGAATTACCAGATTTATTTTGAACTGAAGAGGATCCGGATGAACCTGTAGAGAACTGATGTTGATGAAAACAAGCTTTCACCCCTATCAAGGCATTGTTGGATGTGCGGATGATGTGATATGCAGAGAGGAATAAACCACCTATGGGGTGGGCACACCACCAAGTTCTTGGTTTCTTAATTAAGGTAGAATGCACCTCGGGGACAGATATTCGGACTCTCAAACTTTTACAGTTATTTTCTGATTTACCACTTGTTGGGGTTCATTTTAAAGCTCTTAATGTAAGAAAACTTTTCACTGGCTTAGTTTTTGGAAATTCAAAAATTGTATTTTTCTCCATAGAGTTAACACAGGGATGGCGGCCATTTTGAATTTCAATTATCAGTAAATCTTTGGTTATTTGTTTCTCTAGTACCAAAATTTGCACAGTGACCCCCGAGTTTTATTCTTGATTTTGAAAGAGAATGGATGAAAGATTCCTCAAGGAAAGTTTGAGCAAAATTTAAAGTCTTTCACTTTTGAGGTGCGAGCTACCTTAAATGTATGTGTTTATGCAAAGTGTATTAATGAGCATTATTAGAGTATGCAAATCAACGGAGAATGAGGCATTATCAATGGAGTATATCTATTGGCCTATAATCGTGCACTACATGGTAGGAAGCAGAAACACACTGGGCATGCAGTGAGAAAGACAGACAGTGAGGTGGACAGACACTCACTTTCACAGAGAAAATGAAAGGAGGACAAAATATTCCTTGTTGGAGCAACTCACATTGTAGAATTTCATCACATCCGTCTTGATATCATGAAACAATGTGTTGACTCTATCCACAACGTTTCTCACATCCGTGATGAAGTCAGGTAGTTCACTGTACTGGCCTATCTTCCGGATCAGGTCCTTGCCGATCTTTCGGAAGTCCCTGACGCGGTTCGGGAGGTCCTCAACAGTCTCCACAAAGTCATCAAAGATCTCATTAACATTGCTCTTTGTCAGGGAAAGCAAATTCTTGAATCTCTTAATGGTGTTCTTCACGCTGTTCACTACTTCGTTTACAACCTTGTCGTAAAGCTCTACTATTTCAATGATATCATCAAAGCCATATTCCTTGAAGAGTATAAAGAAAGAAAAGTTCAATTTGGTTGCAAAATTACAAATATTCTCAACTTTTTAACAAGGAAAAACGCCGTCATTAAGCACTGAATATTATTACTATTAGCATATCCCCTACAACCGCAGGTTGATGAAATAGTTTTGTAGGGAAAAAAAGGTGTTTAAACCCACTTTCTCTCAAGTTGTAGTAATCTGTGGTTAGTTTATGGAGCCTGGTAGAAAGAGGATTATTGGAAATTACCATTAGCAGATCCCACTACACCTCCAGGTTGATGAAAGAAATCACTACAAATTTGACTCTCTAATAAGGCAAAACTATGATTCTTTTCCATTTAAACTGGAAGGACTTTGTCAAAATGTTTATTTTGATCCATACCTGCAGAATGTTGAGTCCATAGGAACCACTGCCCTTGAAGCAGAGCCTGGCATTCAGAAATTCCTGGTTGACACCGATGATGCCGATGAATGCTCTAGCCCACGCACCGTCTTCTACGTGAACATCAAGACTGCCACTGAATTTCTCTGAAAAGCCACAATAGTTAAATTTGGGCTTAGTACAGATATAATGACCTTGGTGTGTGCACTCAGGATATTGACAAGATTTGCACCATACTCCTCTATAATACAAGAGTATGCTTTTGTCTACATAAATGTATATGAGGTATCACTTCTACACCATACACAAATAAATATCATTTCTACACCATACAAAATGTACAAGATTGCAACAAAATATAACCATGACAAGTTGACATGTACACTGGTAGGGATTTGGTGTGAGTCTGTGGTATCATAACTTCACTTCGAATTCTCTTATAATACCTCTGATAAAAGACAAATCACAACTGATCAAAAAAATATAATGAACATACAGAAGTATATGCAGAATACATTTTTATTAAATGAGTTGATATAAGATAGAACTCACTCAAATCAAGCGTCAGAAAGTTCTTCATGACAAATCCAATGGATGCGCCAATATCACTATTACCCACTGTCTTGCTCCACTCAATGAAAGGTAGTTTCAGTTCAAAATGGAAATCTTTGAAGATTGCACGTCTTCCCCTCGACAGTGGCTTGTTGGAGTCGGAATCGAAGTCAACGTGAGTCTGATTGGTATGTCTGATCAAAAGAAAATACACAGTGATTTGTGTGTTTTCAAGCATTGTTTCCTTCAGAAATTTGTGAGAAATGGACAAATTCACGCTTTATAGCAAGAAGTGTGTGAGAATTTTGTTTTCTCACAATCAGCCAGCAAGAACTGTGTTTTCTTGCTCTGCTTCTGCGAAAAATTGAATTCTCACAATCAACCAGCAAGAAATTAGTTAGTGGTTTGATTGTGAGAATTCAATTTCTCGCAGATGCATAGCGATGAAACAGAGTTCTCGCTGGTTGATTGCAAGAAAACAAAATTCTCGCAAATTAAGTGTGAGATAGTATGTATTCTGGCATCCTTCTCACTAAAAAGTGAGAAAGTATCCATCTCTCACAAATTTCTGTACTAGTGGTGTACCTTCTTCGACCCTTAACCTTCAACATCAACTTTTAATGATACACGTCACTTCTGACCTGTACACTATGAAAAGATGGACACTGATGGCAATATTACTTTTTAGGCTGGTATAATTGTGGCATTACATACAATCTCAGTCCCAGCCAAAGTCAACAGACATGAGCACCTTTTGGTACAGTCAAACCACACATTCAACTCCAGTGCATGTGAAGAGTAATGGTTACAAACCTTTACGTATAATTAACCAAAAGGGTTTTCCTGAGGGGCACTCTAGCTATAAATTCCATATCTCCGTGGAGGTGCTGTGATATCCCTAATCCTAACAACTCCCTAGGTTACTAACAAATGACACAAAACACTCTCTATGCCCACTTCTCTTCTCTGTTGCTGGTCAACTTCAATATTGACCATGTACGGTATATTCCATTTTCATTAGTGGATGGAAAAGGAAGCATGGTCATCTACCATTCTATTGATCACCAGAACTGAAACCCTTATAACACAATTAGTCAACTGACAGTGATGCTTACACTTCAATATACTCGTGCATCAGATCTTGAAGGTCAAGTGCACGTGGATGTCTCTGATATTCCAACGTTGCCGTGTAACGTACATGTTCCTCGTGATCATGGAGTGCCATGTCCAACAGCGTGTCTGCTGCCTGGAATTGAAACATGCATGAGAGTATATGCAGTAGCAAGAATGACAAGAATACCACTATAACTGCTAATGTTACAATGAATACTGAGAAGACATATTTCAAGCCAAGACTGGAAGCTGTAGTAGTAGTAGATTTATTTATTAGAGTGACATGTGACATGACTCAACATTTACATTTCAATAATGATACAACATCAATGGTGAGTGGTCACCCAGCCCAATGGGCTTATAAGTCACTATAATATTGCAACTTTAGAATAAGGGTAGCTCGATGAAATAAAATTAAACTGATAGTGTAATACTAATAAAAAAAACAGTAATCAGTATTAATGTTTGCTATAACACTGCACTGCTGTAACAACGGCAGTGCATATAACACTATATATTATTGCCTGAATACATGGGTTTATGTACCCGAGAGCAGAGGTATGTAATTGTCTCACAACTGACATTGTATGAGCAGAAGTATGGCCTCGTACTTTCACAGAACGAGTGACGTAATGTACCCATACTTTCAAAATACGAGTGACGTACAATGTTGGTTTATCATACACAGCAAGATTTTGACGTAAGGCCGTAAAATTCATAAGTGAAGCTGCGGTTTGTATTAGGAACTATTTTTAGACCCCCTCAAATCTTGAACTCCAAAATCCGGTGCGGCTTCTATGCGCACATTTGTCTGGACTCAACTACGTCACGTTGAAAATTGCCAGCAAGGAGACTATTATTATGCAAATGACCACAGCTGCATTTCTCCGCAGTAGGGAGACTAAGTTATACATTTTCTCAGCTTTTCTCCTCTTTCTTTCGAATAAAGATGATAAACCTTGCACTTCCAAGCCTTAAATAATTGTACACGCCGCTGTCCCACACAAGCGCGGTGCTGTCGACTGCAAGCTATGTTTCACACGCTGCATGCCTGCCAGCTAATTTATGCATACGTTTGCAATAACCTCAGGAACAGCTGTGCGGGCCTGCTCATGTTCCGTCGATCAATATTTTTAGAAATCTGGAGACATGGCTCATCACATTTTTATTTTAATAGTTTACAAAAGATGTAAGAAGCATTGATTTTGTCGAAAATTCTGAAAAAAATATAGGAAGATTTTATCGCGAACACATTTTCACTTGGGGTCGACATGGGGTCGCAGCCATGTTGCCTCAAAACTTATGTCTGTCTGCACTCAAAACTTTCGAATATGAACCTGTAAAATCGAGGTCATTTTGTCAAACTTCGGCGAAATTTCAGCCTATAGACAAGATTACATCTAGGTAAGGTAAATTTACTGAAATTTGATCGACAAATAATCCTGAACTTGAACGTGACAGCTTGCCTTCTCCGGGAAGTCAAGCATCAAGCTGTCCATACACAGCTGCCCATTGCTTGGTTTATGAGATTGTTTTCAAGCGACGTCGGTAGAGCGTACGGGGCTCTGGATATGAACCTACCGCCGGTGTAGCTGTAATAACTGTTGCGTTGTTTTTTAGTCCCCATGGACACCGTCCGGGGGGACTTATAGGTTTGGTCATGTCCGTGCGTCCGTCCGTGCGTCCGTGTGT
Organism: Ptychodera flava; assembly: GCF_041260155.1. NCBI lineage: Eukaryota > Metazoa > Hemichordata > Enteropneusta > Ptychoderidae > Ptychodera > Ptychodera flava. Next base: position 20,943,517 of record NC_091939.1, on the reverse strand, counting down.
GCGTGCGTGCGTCTGTGCGTCCGTCCGTTCACGCAGATATCTCAGAGACGCCTGGAGCGATTTTTTTCAAACTTGGTTCAAGGATAGTACCCTACCTCATACAGATGCACTTCGATTTGTTTTACAATGCGATCAAATTTGGCCGTGTTAGAGAACTTTTTAGTTTTCACCTCCATAGACCCCCATGTATAAGGCAGTCCATAGACTCCCATGTATAAGCACAGGCAACCCATAAAGTATTACTGAGATTTTCACACTGGCACAGGCAACCCATAAAGTATTACTGAGATTTTCACACTGTTTTCTCTATCATTTTCTCTCCTTTCTTCATGCTCTGACTGATCAGAGTAAATAAAATAAATGGTTTAAATAACCTAACCTAGCCTCTGCGACTCTTTATTTATTTTACATCCATTACATGGACGTATATCTCTCATACACAAATGCTGTAATTAATTAGTCAACACAACTAATTGTGCTAATCCGTGGACTTATCAGAGGTTGGTCAACATCGGAAAGATAGTGATGTTAATGAAAAAGGTTCCATTCCTATCTTTCGCGATGTTGACCAACCCGTAAAATCCCTGATAAGTTTACGGATTAGCATAATTAGTTGTGTTGACTAATTAATTACAGCATGTGTGTATGAGAGATATACGTCCTTGTAATGGAGTGTAAAATAAATAAAGAGTCACAGAGGCTAGGTTAGGTTATATAAATCACTTATTTTATTTATTCCGATCATTCAGAGCATGAAGAAAGAAGAGAAAATGATAGAGAAAACTGTGTGAAATAACTCAGTAATACTTAATGGGTCGCCTGTGGTATAAGGCAGTCCATAGACTCCCATGTATAAGGCCAAGAAAAATAAAAATTTAGTTTCTCATAGTATTCATATTGCAAAAAGGATGCAGTGACACAGTTTTTAGTGCCCACAGATAAAGTCGAGGGGGCTTATAGATTGGGTCATATCCGTCCGTGAGTCCATCTGTGAGTCCATCCGTTCACGCAGATATCTCAGACACTTTGACAAAAATGTCACGTGACCTTGGTGACCTTTGACCTCAAATATACATATATGTCTATAACTCAGTAACCGCAAGTGCTACATCCTTCATATATGGTATGATGGGACACCCTATGACGCCACACATTGTACCTCATTAATTATGTGCATATCTAATTTTGAGCGAGCTAAATGACCTAGAGGTCTGATTTTTGGTATATATGGATAACTTAGCAATACAATTTGTTGACAAAGTGTCACGTGACCTTTGACCTCAAATATACATATTTGTCCATAACTCAGTAACCACAAGTGCTACACCCTTCATATTTGGTATGATGGGACACATTATAACGCCACATATTGTTCCTCATTATTTATGTGCATATCTAATTCTGAGTGACCCAATAGAGCCAGAGGTCTGATTTTTGGTATGTAGGGATAACTTAGCAATACAATTTTTTTGACAAAATGTCATGTGACCTCATTGACCTTTGACCTCAAATATACATATTTGTGCATATGTCAGTAACCACAAGTTCTACACTCTTCATATTTGGTATGATGGGATATGACGCCACATATTGTACCTCATTAATTATGCACTTATCTAATTTTGAGCGAGCCAATAGAGCTAGAGGTCTGATTTTTGGTATATAGGGATAACTTAGCAATACAATTTTTTTGACAAAATGTCACGCGACTTTGGTGACCTTTGACCTCAAATACACATATTTGTCCATAACGCAGTAACCACAAGTGCTACACCCTTCATATTTGGTATGATGGGACACCTTATGACGCCACATATTGTACCTCGTTAATTATGTGCATATCTAGTTTTGAGCGAGCCAATAGAGCTAGATGTATGATTTTTGGTATATAGGGATAGCCTATAGGATAGAAATTTTTTGACAAAATGTCGTGTGACCTCGATAACCTTTTACCTAAAATACACGATTAGGTCAATAAATAAGTAACCACAAGTGCTATGTCCTTTATATTTAGTAGGATGGGAGACCTTATGACAATACATGCTTTACCTCATTAATTATGCACATATATAATTGTGGGCAAGCCAATAGAGCTTGAGGTCTGAATTTTTGCATATATGGATTAATTAGCAATACAATTTATTTTCAAAATGTCACGTGACCTTAATGACTTTTGACCTTGATTATGCATATATATGCATAACTCAGTAACCACAAGTTCTTTACGCTTCAATTTTGATACGATAATAGACCTTAAGATGTCACATCTTGTACCTCATTTATTATGCGCATATGTATTTCTTGGCTGGCCAATACAGCTAGAAGTCTGATCTTTTTTCCCGATTTAGAACCATAACTTAGACATGCCTCATGTTTCAAATTGGGAACAATGACATAGACCTATGTGTCCATAGATCTGAACATATACACTCCAGTGATACTTCTTAATGACCACATTTCCCTGCCCCATCAAGACTAATACTCCTATTTCAAGTGGGGACTATGTCATTGTCAATGACTTGTTCTTGAAGTTTTTTTTACATTAAACCTGCCATATTCCTTCAAATTACAACAAGATTTTTTTCGATCACACAGCCATGTATTTCGATATGTCACTCGCAAAAGTACGCTGAACACAGACAGGCTATAGAGAAATACTGACATTACGTCACTTGTACGGTGAAATTGCGGCACATTACGTCACTCGTAATTTGCTCGTACGAGCTCGTACGTCTGCTCGTAGTTCGTCCGTTTTGAGACGATTAGATAAATGGAGAGCAGGTGACAATTTGCCCGACACCAAGAGGGCAAATTATCTCCTGCTGCGAGGGCACATAAACCCATGTATTCAGGCAATAATATTTTTATTACATACCTCTTCACAGTTAATGCTATATGACATTTAGTTACATGCAGGGCCTTTCAAACAATTTTACCATTATCGACCAGCATCAAACAGATTTTACCAAAAGTCAAAATAGCAGCGCGCATGGATATTTTACATCTAGTGTTAAGCGTCTACTTTGACGTTGAAAATGTCGAAGGGCTTCACTGGACCGGGTAACCATGGAAACCGGTCAGTACATAGTTGACCGGCCCGCTAACATCCCAGATGTTCCATTTCAAATCAATGCACTGATTTGCACTCACATTGAGGCATGTAGTAATGACAAACTTTGTCCATATTTCAAGCTGCAGTATCCAATGTCGACGCACGCGTGTAGCTATATTGAGTAACTAATCTGTAACTTCAAACAGCACTATCTGAAAACTGCATTTTCACCTGACAAACAATTCACCAGTTTTTCATGAGCATATTACAAAACTAAAGAAAAGATTTACTGAATTAATTAAGTCCTCTTCTGGAACAATTTAAATAACATATTAGTCAGTATCCTAGAATACATGATTTTGTTTTTATCTGTCATTTGAGAGTTTACCTGTTCGTGTTTGTATTTACTGACAGCCATGACACCACTTCTCCTCAGCAACGATGGACTTGCAGTGTTGTTCATGTAGGAGATGAAGAACTCATAGGATCTATCAAAACCAGCATTGCCCAATGCATGGATTAGATTAGCTTTGTAGTGTAGATGATTGTCATAATCCGCTTCAGATAACACTGATCTTGTGTGCCTGTGACGCATGGGATCTGAGATACAAAAGAAAATTAAAGATAAAACGTTTGTTTCCTGGCAGACATGTCAGAAAATAATTAGCATGAGATATGAGTCAGAATAAGGAATTGTTTTTCATTCCATGTTAATTTCGTTTCATTCCATATTTATTTTTCCCTATTTTTACCATTTCATTTGTTTGTTTGTATGTTGGTTGGTTGGTTTTCATTTAGAGTAATAGATTATGAACATGTTATACCAACAGGTTTTCCTTACCCAAATCTTGCCACAACATGAATACAATTTTTTTTTTACCTTGGAAATATACAAATTGAAACCTCAAAAACTAATGATTTATGCACGGAATATATAACTGTCATCATTCCAAAGAAGTGAATCCATGGGAAAATGCACACTTTTCTATAAGTAAGTTTGTATTTTCTTTGCAAAAAGAAAATGTTATACATATTTCACTTGCCATGGACACCGAGATACTCTTCTAGCTTGCCAACAATTCTGTGCGCATTCTCTGGGTCTGTCTTGTCGAGAACTTTAGCAACAGAGCCTAACGCCAGCAGAGCCCTGTGTTGGATATTGGTTGTGTTCTTGGCATCTGAAGATGAAATGAAATTAATTTAATATTAGTGACAAGTTGATGTTAAAGGTATACAGTCACCTGTAATCTAAATATGCCCATATATGGTCAAAGGGGCATTCCTTGGTATTCAAAATGCCCATGTGAGGGCGCTGTTTTTAAAAAGAATTCACCCGCTTAAAATCTGTGATTGGTTAGATTTTCTCTTTCCATGGTAACTGTGGCAAAATTGGAACAGGTGACGGTATACCTTTAATGCCAGCAATAATGACATCCATTTACATTATGTTGCACATTAAATGATTTTTAAATGATTTTGATATACCTGGAAATGTGAATTTCTGATTGAAACCAATCTCTTCCAAGACATTCAGGAACTTCTTTGGCGGTGGTTTCCTCAAACGGAAAAAATGCACCATTGCTCTGTAAATAGTCTCTGCATTGGGATTCTCTGACAAGAAAACCATCTCTGTCAGCAGTAACTGAGTGGTTTCTGTGGCAACAGCTCCAAGCACATCAATCATGATGTTTCTTTCTTCAATTTCTGTGTCAGTGTTGGCACTGTCTTTGATATACCTCTCTGCTACAATGGTGGTGTTGACAGCTGATAGATGGGATACCATATCAACCAGATTGTTGAAGCAAGAGGTCCTCTCTTGAGATTCTAAAAATAAATTACAAAGTTTTCACAAATCATTATAAAATTCTTGTTGTAAATGTAAACACTTTCGAACGACAAAACTACAGGAGGCATTTCGACAGCTGCATAAAAAAGTCGTATTTTGCCAGTGAGGGCGCCCTTTAATTTGTGGCTGATAAGTTTGTAATCCCATGTGCTAATGCAACTGCAGTGCCATTTTTCTTCATGAACAAATACTTTGTACTTTATTGACAAGATGACAAAAAAGTAGATGATTTTGAGGCAAAATGTTCAAGTCAGGTGAGACTTGAAAGAAGTGATGCCCCCTTAACTCATTATTGTAATAAAATTACAAAATCTAGATTTTTTCCTGCTTACATACTGTCTGCTTTTGCGGACTATTCCTTTTGAACATTTTTTATTTGCTTCATTAATTTACAGTTATGTAGAAATAAAGTGCCAATCATTTTGAAGATGGACATATCTACTATCGAAGTCTCATTAGTAAATAACTTTAACCAAAACAAAAACTTTTACTGAATTTTTCCAAAGTTATTGTACAAAATTAATAGGACACAAAATTTGATGATGAAGTAATCAATCAAGGATATGGATGCTTAGCAAAAACTAACCTTGCCATTATGTATAAATGTGAGATTATATTGTTAGGTATCAAAAACCAAATATTACACTATAATGTTGCAATAAGCTCTTATCTGCATAACTGAATTACCACTTTTACTAACCTATAATCTTGTTCTTTCTGACACAGGTCATGTTGGCTCTTATCAGGGAGTCTAATTCTTCCAGTGGTTGAGGTGGTTTAGGATACTAGGAAGGAGACAGAATTCAGAAAAATACATTCAGACTTACAATTGTACAGGGTTCCACATTCATTCCTGGAATATTTCCAGTAAGAAAAATTTATGAACTTTCACATTTATTTAAAGTTACAAAGCATGGATGACAGTGAAAAAATGAGTTTTTTTGTTGTATCAGTTGTGGATGTAGAATTTTCATACATTGTTTCTTTCTCTTTGAGGTTCATTCATCATGAAATTTGTTACATGACATCGGAAACTTGATGAATTTTACCAACTTAACCTGGCAGTGTAATCCCTTACAAAATGAGGTCCTTGCAGGAGAGCGGCAGGAAAGCTGCAGGAGAGCGACAGGACTGTTCTGGGACTAAAGCTGCAGAGTTCCAGGGCAGATTTCTGGCCGCAGAATCTGCCCCGCTAGCTGGGCAGATCACTTTGTTACAAATCTGTCCGGCAGAGCGGCAGCAAATTACTTGAATGGTGCAGCATCTCTGCAGGAACATTAGTGGCCTAATAATTGTGGCTGATCAGATATATCTAACAACAAATCTGTCCCGTAGAGCGACAGAAAATGATAGGAGTGGAGCAGCATCTCTGCACTTAATGTATTTTGACTATCAGACCATGGAGGTAGCAGAGGACAGATCGACGTACATGTGTCCATAGTTGCACAGAGGCGATCAGTATTAAAGCTTAATATTTGCTGCGGTATTGTCTATCACAAATATAAAAAAATAAAATAAAAATAAATGAAGTTTGCAGATGGTAGACATAAGCCCAAGCGATGTATGAACGTGAGCGTGGGTTTGCAGTGCTAATAGTTCATTCACAGTGTGATAATTAATAGACAGTAAAAGCTGCTATGATGTGATTGAGGAGATCGAGCTACAAACTGCGTATTCTGATGATTAACAATGCTGTTTCATGAGTACACTATAGGCAGCCACAAAAGATTCCTATGAAAATGTTTTCTTTGCCCATCAGGTTACTTTTTGAGCCAATGATAAATTCATGGCAGCAACGAAAATCTCTAGAAAATCGGCCGTAGTCCACGAAGGAAATAATAATTGATAACAATAACATTTCATTGCTTGCTTTTATTATAGGATTTACATCACGTCTGTGACAATATTTGACCTTACAAATTATCTCATCGACAATTATTTCCAAAAACATCATTTTTACTTTGATCAGTGCAGTTACTAAATCACCGACTTTTGAAGTTTTTAAGACAAGGGAATAAATCTTGTAAATCCATTTTCATTATTGTTATTGTGTTCTCAACCCATGGATGCATGTCCGTGCACGTAATACGTGTAACCTCAACTCTCCAGAGAAACACACGCGAACACAAGTTTACACAGTTGAACTGATGCGTTGGTTTTCGTATCTCACTCTGTCGCAAAGAATACAATTTTCATTGAAACTTGGGTCCCGTAAAACCGAAAAGGCACACTATAGATTTACGGTAGTAGTACCTTTGTACGATACACAGTTGTAACTTGTAGCACGGCGGCATATGGGAATGCTATACGTAGGGTTTCGCCACTATATTCCTGCTATGTTCTGACATCGTGTCTGGACTTAGTCACGGCCACAGGAGCTCTCAATGTACTGTTGCTTGGATAGTCGATCGAACGCTCTAGGTTTTTTCAATGAACTTTCCGTCAGTGTACTTTTTAAACGCTTTTGAAGTCCGCTGTACTTCATGCTAGTTACACTGCAGCGATCGCGAGACTTTGTACCGGAAGTAATAGTATCACGCATGATGACATCATAGATCATGTGAAGACTTCGTTATGATTGGTCAGATTGGTAAAACAATCAAAGGTCAAATCTCAGCGGCAGTTTTTGGACAGTTACGACCTTTGAATTACTGAGTAAATTGTCGCTGATTTTTCCCTATAAGTTTGACAAAATTTCGCGTAAATTTGCTGTTTGACATCGTCGTGACGACTTCATACACGCTAACTATGTATGTAAAACCTATAGGCAATGTTTACGACGCATAAAAAAGTCATCGTCGTCATGATCAGCTTGTGGAGATCGATCGGCTCGTCGATTTGAACAATGATCACCATAACATCCCCGTGGATCTAGGCGATCGTTTAAACTTCGGTAAGTAAATTTTCGATTTGCCTTCTCTGCGACGTGAAGACGTAGTTTTTTACTGTTTTTGTTCAGCGCAATTCTCGAGTAATACTGTTCAATTGTATGAATTCTAATAAATTGGTATAACTCGTGAGGTTGAACGTAGAGTGTACAACGATAGAGAGACCGTGGTACAGTGTACACAAAAAATGGAGTACATGCCGATACTATTATCTACAATAATATACTTCTCTCTTGCATTGGCAAAGGTAAAACTTTTGCTCATGTATACAAATTTCCCTCAATGTACGATATAAAAGGACAGATATAAAACAAAGAAAGAACAATACATGTAGGAATTGTTGGATACGAATTTAGTTCTCAAACTCTTGACCGAGTCTGGTACCTGCTACATGTATTCCAAAACGTACTTCTCTATGACAACAATATACATCTGTCTGCTTATAAGATCATTCTGAACGTGTGTCATTAAAATTGAAGTTTATTTTAAAATTTTTATTAACATATTTTGACATTTGTTTATATGTAACCTGTAGATATTTTGCTGGCATATTGTAAGGGGAATCAGTAATTAATTTACAATATTTCATAACAATATTTCATTGAAGTTCTACATGAACTCTTACATCACAAAATATGCATACAATATTCTATTGCATTTAATGCTGCAACCTTTTGATAAGCAACTTAGATATAAGCTCAGTACAAAGACCTACCTTTTTTCTAACTATGTTTCAATTTGGCTTTAGAAAGTTCATGTAGGTATGCAATGAAGCGTACTCAAACCAAGCGAGTTTTGCATGGTGAAGTCTACAATTTGAACGGAATTACTGCAGGGGATAAATCATCTGCAAATTAAATTTTGTTTTATGCCAATGATTCTACTACTTTCCTAGTTTGAAGCAAATTGCAAGTTGAACAGATTGATACTAGACTACTGCTATAAATCACATTTTGTCATTCACAAGTTGAGGGAACATTTTCTTTATTTTATGAATACATGCAAATTTCACAGTCTTCAATGTTGATGGCTGTTGAACGAGTCAAAATTTTCAACTCCAACGAGGATTCTAACTTGCATACATAATTTTGTCATAAGTTTGATAAACTTTATATCTGACTTGAACTTTTTTATATTTTTTTCCAGCTTACACATAGGACAACTTCAAGATGACAAGTCAAGCAATAACCAAAGCTGTAACAGACAAGTACAAGTCTTTCAGAATAATCCGTCGTTGTGACAATATGAAGTTAAGGACTTTACGGACACTTGAACATTTTTTATATCGGTCATGTTGATTGGCTTTAAAAATATGGTGGATTAAATTTTATTCCTACCAAATGTTTAGCCTTTGCATTCTTTTTTTGGGGGGGCAGCAGAGTGGTGTAGGTTGTGAGATGATGGCTTGGTAATGGCTGATTTTCAGCAGCAGTGATAAGTTTCAGGTTGTTGGAGTAAATGTTAGTCAGATTGCAGAAGGTAGGTTGATTTTTGTATGGCAGAGCAGCAGCTAGCCTGTCTGGCAGAGCAGTAGCTAGCCTGCCTGGCAGAGCAGCAGCTAATCTGCCCAGCAGAGCGGCAGCTAACCTGCCCGGCAGAGCGACAGCTAACCCGCCCGGCAGAGCGACACCTAACCAGCCCGGCAGAGCGGCAGCTATAACCGTCCAGCAGAGCGACAGCTAACCTGTCCTGCAGAGAGACATTAATCTTTCCGGGAGGGATCCAGCAAACCTAATTTGAATAGCAATGCCACGCTCTCCTAGAAAGATGGTCCTGGAGAGCTCCTGGACCACTGCGGGACCTTTTCTGGAGAGCTCCCGAAAATCTTGTCGGGAAGGCTAAAATTTTCATAAGGGATGTCACAGTAATGTCTGTCACAGTGATCTTCTAGGTACCTTGATTTTTACAAGGATTACAAAAAGCTTTACTAAGTCTACAACTGTGGTCAGCTTCACAAAACAGTCACTTTCAAAACATGAATATGGCTTCTGACCTATTATGAATATGACCTCTGATCTACTATGGATATGACCTCTGACCTACTATATGACCTCTGACCTATTATGAATGTGACCTTTGACCTACCATGGATATTTGTATGGAATCATTAATCAGGTTACTCGGTGCTACAATTGTAATGTTGCTGGGTAAGATTCTGGTGTGTTCAAACTTAAGGGTTCCGGTGGAGGTACCTCTCATCTCAGGCAATCCTGTAAGAGGAATACAATGATGTATGAATTAGCAACATTCTGTATCGAGAAAGTCATGATCAATATCTAGAGGAGTTTAAAAACTGGAACAGACTCAAAAATTTACAGGGTTAGAAAAATAATGCGATTGGGAATTTCTTACATGCCAGTAACAATGCCGAATGGAACATGAAGAATGCAGACGTGACTGTTCCTAACAAATATTGATTCCTTACTAAACAATCCATAATTTAAAAGTAGAATATTGTCCCTTGGGACAGATATTCAGACTCTCAGACTCTTCCAATTCTTTTTCAGCCATCACTTATGGGGGCTTGTTTCAAAACTTGTGAAGTAATTGAAATTTACGTTTATGAAAGTTGCAAATTTTATTTTCCCCATACAGTTCACACAGGGACAGTAGCCACTTTGAATTCAAAGTGTCAGTAAATATTGGGTAATTTGTTTCTCTGCTGCCAAATTTTGCACAGTGACCCCTGATTTTTATTCTTCCTTATGAAAAGTTTGAGCAAACATTACATCTTTCAATTTCAAGGTGCCTACTACCGGGGTAAATGTATCTTAAAAACTACAGCAATGTTTCATTGAATAGTTTGTTCCAACATCAACATTTTTTTGTTTTTCAGAATGAGAACAAATGGCTGCATTGCAATTAAAACTTTATTGGAAATTTTGATGCGAGGGAAAAATCACTATCGATCAAATTTCTAAACGTGAATGGCTTTCTCTTCCCCTTAATTCTTTGCACGTCATAAAAACTATAAAATTCAAAGTGGTGGACATGAAAAGGGAAAATCCCCTGTAAACCACACCAAACCTATCCTGTTGCAAGTTCAGAAGTGAGAACATTAAGCAATATTTCCTGGTATTTCACGTAATCGAGTGACTAATCAGAAAAATCAATAAGACTCTCACTGTAATCATGGACATCCTGTTCCTGCTTCTTCCTCTTATCACCGGGAACACCAGCATACATGTCAAAGCTGCAGGAAATAATAGTGAACAGCGCCCTCAACGTAGGCAAACTCAACACTTTTGGTTTACAATCATCTCTGACCACCTCGCTTGCAAACACTGCAAACCTGTCCGCCAAATTTATGCAATAGGCATTCATGCACCAGGCATTCATGTTGGAATGTGTTATCATATTATTGTAAAACATAAGCAATATACTCAGTCTATGTCATCTACCAGGGTTTTTATGATAAAACTGTTCAACCCGATTTCACATGAAACTTTTATTTACATCCGTCGATTGTTTCTTGTGTTGCAGACAACATTGAATCTTGTCGTCATTAATGATTCATGTACTTCAAATGGAGACAATATTGTCATTGTAAACTGTCAACTTTGCAAAGCAAAGAATAGAATAGAATAGAATAGAATAAAATAGAATAAAATAGAATAGAACAGTATATGCTATGAAGTATATACACTTCAAGGGGCTGACTGTTTATCAGCATTACGTCCCAAGCAAAGTGATTAGTGGACATAAATTTCAAATGAGAACAAAGGACTGCAGAGAAAAAATTGTGTCAATCAAATTTCTATACATGAATTATAAGCTAGCACTAACGTGAGAACCACAAACTGCCACTTTAAAATTGATCACTCACTCAACCTTCTAACATGCGATGGATTGCAAATAACACATTGAGGCAGTTTTCAACTTGAATTTAAACAGTAATTTTGCCAGTTCTGAGATTTACATCAAACAATCACATTTAAACACACAGACACAAACACAGACACAGAGACACACACATATATCAAGTGAGTATGTGGACTTCATAATTTGATATGGGGATCATTGTCAAGTTGTTTCATTTAGACTTACTCAGGAGGAGATGACCTTGGTGAACTGAAGGTTTCTTCAATGTGAATGGTATGGGGCACTTGCAGACTAGAGTGGTATAGGATTTCCTACAAAAATATGAAAGAAAGTGTGAGATGTAATGAAACACTGTAACTTTACACCCCTTCGAAAATCATACTTTCGTTTGGGCGTACATACAGCAAATCACAGTTTTCAAACATAAGGCAAAAAGTCTAATTGACGGAAGTTACATTTTAAGGGAAGATAATTACATAGTATTCGATGCCATGTTTCAACTCCAATGTCAATTGGAACTGCAGGGCTTATAGGTATCTTGGGTATAGCTTTATTTTAATTTTCAAAATCTTAATGTTATTTGCTTCAAAACAGTTTGTAAAGAGTCATTCTGAAAACCAAAATGACAACGTGTTTGCACTTACCACAGTATTCTTTTAAAATTTATTTTTTTAATCTGTCTTTTAATTCAATAATTTTAACCCCTAGTCAACCTTACTGCTTGAAATTTCTATTGCAATATTGAATTACTCATCTCGATTGCTAGAAAATTTCAGCCAGATCATACATGTGTTCACTTTGTTGTCACTATATATGGCAGTAACACAAGCAATGGTTGTCAAGGGTTATAAAGGTCAAGCTTGTAACATGTCAGTCATTTTCAATATTAAATAATGTGTTAAGTCAAGACAAACAGTGCTTGTAGTGAAAAATTTTCTGGACAGAAGGAGAATAATTTGAATTTTCAAAATAAGAACCAATGAGGTTTTTGATTATCATTATTACACACATACATATGTTGTGTCATGGCAACCAAAAACTGTCTACAGATTCTGTGTGTCTTTCTCTTTCCTTAACATGATATGCTAGTAAATTATGGTCTAACATTCTTTGTTTCACATTTTAACAATGATAATCGTATGTTTACCTTTTGGTTATCAGCTTTTGCATTTGGTACAATATGTCCATGTTTCTGTCTGCGGAACACCAACCCATCTGCAGTGGGTGTGCCTGTGTATGTAGATTCATGATTTCCTACAATACAAACAAATGCAAAGCAGTTTATTTCACAAGTGATTCAAACCAATAAACAATCTCAGTGTTAAGGTAGAACATTAATGTGCCTTGGGGACAGATATTTGGACTGAGCCTGAAACTTTTACAATTCTTTTCTTGGTCTACCAAGTTCCAGAGGCAAATATTGAAGCTCATGGAGTGAATAAAGTTGTCATCAGATTATTTTTGTGAAAATTGAAAATGTTATTTTTCTCCATGGTGTTAACACAGGGATGCGGCGATTTTGAATTTCAAGTGTTGGTAAACATAGGTACTTTGTTTCTCTGGTACCAAACTTTGCACTGTGCCCCCTGATTTTTATCCTTAATTTGGTAAAAGAATGGTTGAAAGTTTCATTGCGGAAAGTTTGAGAAAATGTTTTGTCTTTCAGTTTCGAGTTGTATAACTACGTTAAAAGAATGCCACATTATTTACAAGTTATTTAATTACAAAATACATGTATCTTTAATATTATTATTATTTTATGTATACCTACAAATGTGAAATGACAAGCCTTTGATATGAAAAATAACCAAAATAATTCAAACATAACCAGAAACAGTCAACTAACATGCCTTAAGAACTTGTTATCACATAGCACCAGTACACTCTGTTTGAAATTCATCGGAAAACCATGGCAACGAGACTAACCTTCATGTCCTGTTTCAGTGACTTTGTAAGTCCATTCCTTGCCAGACTCCATCACTCCATCTGTTACATGCATTTTAGATGTAAACAATCCTACCAGCATCTTTTTCATCGTCAACACTTCCATGTTCTCATTGTCTGGGTAGTACACTGAACCAATCTCACCATGGGGGCTTATCACAAATGAAAACCTGAAACATAGGAAACAAGGAAATGTGAAAGATTAAAACAGTGTTAGAACATTACAAGTTAATTTCCAAAGGCTTGTCCTCAAAATTTTCCTTTGACTTCAACTGAAAGTCTATTTTACATACATGTATCTGATCACACCAGAGTTTGACAGAACAACAGCCATAACTTTTGAAAAGAATTTATTTTTTTTTTGCAGAAAACAGGATTTTTTTTCCCCTGTATTTCCCTTAATAATGTTGAAATACAATGTTCCATTTTAGCTTATCCAACACCATGCATTGTACCGGTACGCAGCAATACTGTTTTGTGGACAAATGAATTTTAGACTAAAATCCGGTTCTCAATAATAATAATAACAATGACATTACAAAATATACTTGCTGTACTAAAAAGCTGAACATTAAGTATTTCAACGTGACAATGGAAATGTATATTTAAAGTTAGAGCTCATGGAATTCAACTGTGAGACTATAAATTGACTATGATAAAAAATATAAGTTATGATACAAAACTCTGGAGTTGCTTTCACTTGAAAAAGGGGCAATACTGCTAGACATGAAATTATAACAAATCAAACACAGAAATTCTTGTGGAAATGGAATTACTTGGTGAATGTTTGTCTGTTTCTGTCTGATGTTGGGAGGAGGAAAGGGACTGAATTGTCTTCAAAAGTCGACTTACCATTTTGACATGTCCCATGCTCTTGAGTGAGGGTAAACCTCACCTGGTTAAAAAAAATGACAAAAATGTTACAAACTTCAATAGATTTGAAGATGGTATACTGGACGTTCAAAAGCAACACGTTTTTGACACATTAGACTTCAGAATAATTTCTTAATATATTAATGTATTCACAACTTTGCTTACTGAATTTGCTCTACTTTAGATGGTTTTTTGTAACAAAATTTGCTTTTCCTCTTCATTTAGTCGATGTTTGTGATGACTTTTCATAATTATGACAAAGAAGCATAAATGTAAGTTAATAGTATTGGTAGTGAAACTCACCTTCTGGGCTTTGATGATCTACATACTGAATGATATTTTTTACCAAAAGTCTGCAATGTTGGCCTTTCCCTTTCTCAATATCTTCCAGTAGATACACTCCAAACTAAACAAAATCACAAAAAAATGAATGTAAAGGCAAATGAATTTATGCATTTATGAACTTTTACTGAGCCATTTTTTACTGAAGCAACCGTATAAGTCCCATTAGCTGTATCTTTTTGCACATGATTTTACACTTACAGAAAAAAATACAATCCTATCTTGAAACAGATGTTTGAACTCCTGTTATCAAGTCATATTATCTTTGAAAATGTCAGTATTCCAATCCTTGGTAGATTAAATTCACATGCTATGTACATATGTGGCAGTTACATTTGAGTTGCAACTCAAAAATTTTTTAGTTGGGCACCATTTCACAAGTGGTACAGCCACAAATTGACACTGTGCCATAATTACAAGGCGTCTGTGTTTTGTGTACAGTGATTTGACGTCATCAGTTTGTGGGTATACCACTTGTAAAATGATGCCTTTTTAGTTGTTTCAATCTTAGTTGAGTGTTCATCGCCAATATTTCAACAACATTCTGTAGTCACTTATCGATTACCTAAGTTTTGTTTGATTATAAACTGGGCTTTAAGTGAATTTATTCTTTCATATCAAATCAAATGTTTCAATATCACAAGTATCATCACAACCTTTCTTCCTACACATATTTTACATTCTCAGGCGTAAACAGAGTTTCCACCTTTCTGGCCTTGAACAATGAAATCATATTTGTGATTAAACGGCAGGTATAGATCAACCTACAGCCATGTATGTGTATTGTATGGTTAATATCCAACTCCGCCAAGGCTATCACACCTTACTCACTGTTGACAAAAAGTACTTTATCAACATCAGAGTACCCACTAGAATCATTGTCTGTTTGACACACACAATAAAAAAAAATATCTTGGGTGCTTAGGTGCAGCACTGATTTTCAGAGAGGTTGTACGTGCACTTATACACATTGGTCATAGACTCCTTGAACTGGATCTACAACTTGGTGACCCCTTTACATCATTATACGCATCACTTGAGAATCTTTGATAAAAAAAACATTAGTGTAACCAATGGGGTGAAAAGTTCAAAGGTCGATGAACTCTCGACCAATGATCTACTGTACCTACAGAGTGCACCAATAGGTCAGTATGACAGATACAGTGAGCAAAATTCACTTTGACACAGAAATGTTTTCCTGAGGTATTCATGCGCGGCAAGTGAGACAACTTTCAAGGATCCTACAGATTATCAATCTTATCTATTGAGGTTATATCATCATTATAGTGCTTTTAATTGCATGCTAGTGCACCGTATGTCATGGCAAACTTTGGAATGTGCTGGTGCCAAAAACAGGTTGTGCTTACTAAAGCATTTGGATTGAATGTCACATCACCACTATCAAGAAGGTTAAAATGGACAAAGCAGCTGTCCACAGTCTAAATTTCTAGGAGTTTATTGTTTTGAAGTAAATGTCTCTGAATTCTTGCAGGGGCAGGTTCAGTTTAATATGTGTACGAGTGCACCACAAAACATGATAGAACCATTACGTGTAACACTGTTCAAGTATTACAGTCGCTTCAAAGTGACTCAAAATCCTGAAGTTCTTGGTAACGTTTGTTACTCACATACTTCAAGGGCTGCTGAGGGGTGTTTTCGCCTATTTGTTTGTTTGTTTGTCTCACTAAATGAGATTGGTATAGTGGTATGTATAGCACCTGCTGAAGCAAAATTTGAAGGAAGTGCAAACACACGGAAAAGTCAACATCCTGGTTGCATAGAAAAGATAAGTACCGGGTATATTAATTTATGACTCACTGTTACAGTAAAGACGTCACTTGACTTGTCAACATGGTACAGACTAATCAATACACATGCTACAACAATAGAAAATATTGAAAACTGTACATTTACATCCATGAAGTGAAATTCAGGTATCCACAATATGGGTAGACACCACGGCAATTCCAATTAAAGGGCCAGCAACTCTAACTTTGATGATTTTTTTCATTTTGTTTTTGTATGTCCATTGCAAGTTGTTGTTCTACTTCAAAAAGCGTGAAAAGAAACAGCCCCTATTTAGCTTGTCAAAATAGCATCTATGCAAAGTGCATAGTTAAATTGTATTTTTTATATTTAAATTCTAGTCCAAACCAGAATCATAAAAAGAAACAGCTACTCTTTAGCTTGTCAAAATAGCATCTATGCAAAGTGCACAGTTATTGTTTACATTTGAATTCTGGTAGGGACCAGAATTTACTCTTCAACAATAACAATACAGTCTGTACATATACAGCTGACTTGATAAGCTGAATACTGTGCACATGTGTCTCTACATGCTTTAAGGAACAGAACAACAAACTATGATTAATATTACAGTAACCCTTTGAGTGATGTAATGTTTCCCACCAAAATTTTAGTGCAACATTTTACCAATTTTTATGAATTTTTCTGTAATATTCTTGTTAATTTTGGATCAAATGTAAATCACATTTCATTGGCTACAGTTTTTCATCAAAATTTTGGCAAAATTTTGAAAAATTTTGACTGGGGTTTATATTACATTTGTATAAAGGCGGCAAAAATTGACTTTGGCGTTCAAAGGGTAAACAACAAAAATAGAGAAAAAAAACATCAAAAATTGGAGGCAGTGACGCTTTAATTAAGGTATCTCAATCAATGATTGCTCAGTGAATATATACATCATGCTTCGTGTCTCCTTTTTTGAACTACATCACCCAGTATGTTTTGACATTTACAGCCCCTCCCCCCCCCCCAAAAAAAAAAAATACACAGATACTAGACTTGCCTAGTCCAAGAAGATATAAAACTGGGATTTTGAGAAAGACAATCACAGATTGCACTGGATCATTACTGAACATTTCAGTGTTGAACTACATGTACATTAATTTTTTTCCTAGCTTCTCGAAAGCAGTGTCATAGAAGTCTGTCAAAAGAGATCATAAAAACATAGCCAAAAGACATCATACAGACATTGGCATTTTCAGCTGTGAATGTCACTCTATCAATATTGCATGACTTGGTCTTTCTGTTCAACTTTTTTCAGTAAGAACGCGCCTTAGGGACAGAGAGTCAGACTCTCAAATTTCTACAATTATTTTCTGATCTCCTTCTAGTGGGGGCTCACTTTAAAGCTCTTGGAGAAAGAAAAACTTTCATCAGCTTAGTTTTTTTAAATCGAAAATTCTATTTGCTTCCATGGAGTTAACACGGATGGCGACCATTTTGAATTTCAAATATTGCAAAATGTTGGGGAATTTGTTTCGCTAGTTCCAAACTTTGCATGCGCTGACCCCCTATTTTTATTGTTGATTTGGTTGAAAGATTCCTTAAGAAAAGTTTTAGCAAAAGTTTAAGTCTTCCACTTTCAAGGTGCATACTACCGTATGCAGACGAAATTCAAAAGCTGACATGGCCAGGCAGTGTGGAGTAACAAGTGCAAGAATGAGAAGCAAGCTGTTTTCCTTCTTTTCAGCCTCAAAGAAAGAACTTTTCAGAGATCTCGTATGATATATCATCTCCATGGAATCATTCCTCGGAGGCAGGGTGTGTTGTGTATTGCGCAGTTACAAATACAATGCACTAAAGGATGGCATTTTTGTAAAGTGAATGCAAGGGTCATTAGTTTCTAACCTTAAACCAAATTAGCATACCACATCACAAACACCATTGTTTGTCCCTCTTTTTTTTTCAGAATGCACAGAAAGAATTATTTTCCAGCTTTTCAAATTTGGTCATGTGGACTATACTCTGTTTTGTAATTGTTCATGCTGTCGTCTTGATGTTTTGGGTATTTTCAGAATATCTAGAAGTATATTAAAAATTACAATGCATTGTATGTTTGAAGCATACGGGATTGAATTGATCATACTTGATATGTCTCGAATAAAAACATGTCATCACCTAGGTTTGAAAATTATAGACCCCTTTTTCTGCCAAACATTATCGCTTCCACATCTGCCAAGTCAAGTAGAAAGCCTTTTCATATGTATTTTCACCGACTTGGCTTGGTCTGTCGTAGCAGTTTTAGTCTGTTAAAATCATGTTTACAGTATCTTTGTTTTCAGGGGCCTTTCACTGTTCAATATTTTGATAAAAATTTCTGCTTCATTAGTTTGATCGAGCCACTTGACCTGATGGTGACTTATGCGCTTATAGGAGATATGTTATTTAAATTAAAAAACATCAATTTTTCATTTTGAAAAACGGAGTCCTTTCAACCTGTCTAAAGCAATGCACTTTATGTCAAATTGAATGTATTTGTACTAATTACAGTGATTTTTGGCTTTCTTACTTATTTGCTTGTTTAATAATTCACACCTCAGAAAAGTGAAGCACTGAGTTTTAAAATTGACTTTATGGTTGTTGTATAACAATTTTCAATAACTTTTACTATCATTATTTTGAATTGTTCAGTCACTATTGTTAAATCTCAGCCATAGGCTGCTGTCTCACTCTCCCTTTATTCTTCTCACAAAAGCTATACTGTCATTTCGGAGAAAAAATCTATTTTGGGAACAGAGCATTTAACAAGCAGACAGCACACTGAATCTCCTTTCTGGAATAGCTGGATGCTGACTACCTGTATTTACAGTCTTTCAAGATATCTATAAAGTTGTAAAAGTTAATATCTGAGAGGCTATCCCACAAACATTTATTGTCTCACCATGGATACATGTGATTCAATTTACGTACAAGATTGTCCTTCATGTAATTTTAAGAAGCAGACAAGACTTGTGAAGATTATGTAATGATTTCTTAGAAAAGTTGATAAAACAACATATTAGGCAGTCAGTTACACGTAAAAGGCAACGGTCTAGCCAAAAGGCACTGTGATGTGTATACAAGGCTAAAATAGTGTTTCCTTTACCCTAACGTGGCTGTAATATCCAAATCCTAAATTATTTTCTCATTTTCATAAATAACAAGTGAATATACAGTTTTCTTTTCTTTTTGGTTACAGAAAGCTAAAAAATAGAATATTTTAATAAAAAGTTTGCAACACTAAATTTGTCAGGGTAATATATCACAGGCAATATTTTTACTTTGGCGTTTTACTTTTTGTTGTTGATAGATTTCCGTCTGATTGAACAGCAGTGGAAATTTTCAATGATTTTCTTGTTCTACTCCCCAATGCATGTTGAGATACACATTATGCAGCTTGCCAACTCAGCTTGTACATGTGTAAACTGCATTGTTATTGGGAAAGTGAATTCTGGTCTGGACAAGAATTCAAATGTTACCTATAACAGTGTACATGTACAATTGTAATGATGTATTTTAAACCAATGAATAAAAGGGGTTGTGTTGACAAGCCAAATAGTTGGTGTTTAAACGTGATTTATGTATTAAGTGTCATACAAGGTGTAAGACTAGCTGATTGAATCCGTTTATCAAACCACCGAGTGATGGTTGGCTTTTGTAAATTCGGATAGGGTTTCGCTTGTAATATTGGAGGGAGGCCCGGGTCATAAGCAATGTATGCAATGACCGCGTACGTCCAACCGTGAAGTACTTTTTCGTATATTCATTGGTCAAGCACACTTCCAAGTTCACTTTATGGACCTCAATATCCCTAATACTGGTTTTGTACAGCTTATTTTAATCATAGACTATTAAAGACGTTCAAAAAAGTGCCTCTAACCATGGAGGTACAAGCGAGCATTTCCTCCATGCTCCAACGATGGGACTGTGGTATTGTATACTCAACAGCACGGTCATTTCACAAACCCATGGCCATGGTCATCCTTGAGTGACCTCGAGTGCACCCATCATACAGAGGTCATTTTTTACCTCTATGGTGAAAACAAACGGTGAAAAGCCGAGCGCGATCAAAACGTACTGGTGCCTAGCAAGATTGTGACATAGACAATTACCTCTGTAGCTTGGTGCAATCCGTAGCAAGGCCACAACACAAACCAAGGAGTGGTATACGGATATGATGATCGATATCCCATCCAAAGAAGTCGATCTAAGTCAACGCGTCGCAGGCGCTTGGGCGGAGTGCAATGCAGTGCAGTGCAGGCGCTGAGTGTCGAGAAATACACTTGAGTTGAAACTCCGAGCGTCTGTGCTGCGCTACAATGCAGTTCAACCCGAAGTACGTAATATTCAAGGCACATAGCATAGAGCCGTGACACAAAGTAAGAATCCTACGAGTCAAGACCTTGCTGAAAGACGACTTTAAATCAGTGTAAACGTACCTTAGCCTTTGTTTTGATCACTCCGAGCGATTCTAAGTCAGTTGTCGCTTCATAGGAATAAATGTACTCTTTGTCGGGCTGAAATCGAATGAGATTTGATTCACACAGTCCTAATAAAAGGCCGAGACACAGCCAAGGAAAAACTTCGTGCAAACTTTTCGCCATCTTCGCGGCGACTGAGCAATTTGCGTGCAGTTACTTCCTCATCAGACAGGGTCTTTTGTTATGCAAATTTTCCCCAAGAAAGTGAGTAACGTAACAAGAAATGATGACGCGTGTTACTGATATGAGTGGGTTCAAGGTCAACTGCGTGCGACCTGTAGCACAGTCACTCGTGGTCTATTCAGTTCTGGGACTATTCGCCCCATAGACGTGTGTACATAAGCAATAAAAAACCCACACGTCTATGGGGCGAATAGTCCCAGCCCAGAGCTGAATAGACCACGAGTGACTGTGCCTGTAGCCTTCACAAATGTCACGCAAACCATAGCCCCGAGAGAAAGGGTCTACGCACACATGAAGGCGCAACATCGGTCTTTTATGTCAAGTTTATCCGATTACATCTATAAAGGGACTGGACGGAAACGACATGCGGGGAGGGCAGGTTTTTTTTTTCAAAATGACGCCGAGAGAAAAATAGTGATCAATCAAAAGCGTTTGCGTAAAAAATAGTAACCCTTCCTTTCCAGGCGCAATAAACAGTGACCCTCCCTCTGCGTGTCAAATTCCATATTAATAATGTCTTCATTTACAAACTTAAATCTAATTACTCATTTGACCTTTGAACTTTCAAATAATACTTTTCAGCCTTTAAATAACCCCTTTTAGGTAAGTTTTTTCAAGTAATTCAATGAAAAAAGATCACATTTCACAATCATTAATTCTATCAACCAATTGCAGTACAATTGGGTATTCAAAATCAAAAGTAAAATAGCGGTAATGTTTACCTTCATTTATAGTTTGGCTTGTAATTGTCACTATTGAACAACATTGATTTATCAATGCACATATATAGCAAGGTTTGTCGGGGAAAATGTTGAATAGTTTACCCCTAGACTACCATGAGAGGTAAATTGATATATTTGTAATTACACTATGTTACTCTTTACATTGATGTAATTGAGGTAACTTATATAATCCATGACATCTCGTCCTTTACGAGATCTTACTGTAATAAGCTTAACTGCCTTGAAAAAAAGACACTAAAGAAAAAAACATGTAGACATAATGTATAACGAATTTAATGAATTGCGAAGTCACGCACGTTTTTTTTTCCCCTTTGGTTGATGTGCAAAAGATGTTACAGCCCCGCAGCCGCCCCCCCCCCCATTGTTAAGCAGGATATCAAACAAGAGGCGAAGAACAGCGAGATGTTTTGCAATGGAATGGGTGGGAAATCAGAATATATACCAGAATCAGCAGAATGTAGTGACAAGACTGAAGTTTTGACTTCTACTGTCACATACATCTTCTGTATAACTGTTCCGGAGACAAAGTATACTTCAAATATCATTTTCTTTCAAGATAAGCTATGGGGGATAGGTACAATGTAAGTGCGTACTTGTATTTTACTGAAGGCATAGGATTGTCGTATTGTGTATCTTATATTAGCTTCTGTCCTGGACAGTTTGTCTGCCGTACGTAGAAATGACGTGCTTGTTCGGTCAAGTTTACAAGACAAATTTTAAGGTTTTGAACAGTAATGATCGAACTTTGAAGTTACAAATATGCTTTGTCTTTGTTTTACATACAATCTCACTGCCACCACTACCATCATCATCATCATTGTCATCGCCATCATTATCATTATTTGCGCTGTATATCCTATCTCTGTTGAGGCATGGATGGAGAGCAGGTCCTTACATCGGGTCTATTATCATTCAAGTTTTTTAGAGATAGTTGTTTAGGTTTGCCCTAGCTGAATAGTATATCGCTCATCTTTGTGCTAAAAATTTGACCTTCGCCTTACTTTAAAAATCGGTGATCTTCTGGATCCATATCCCTTTTTGCATTTCACAACTCTTTATTTGACATACGCCTTTTCCCCTCAGGTACGAACACAAGAATTCATGGTGATTTTGTGATCTGTATATTGTGTTCAATCGTTTGTGTAGATCTTTTTCCCCTAACGTTTGAGTCGGCTTTAACAATATAGGTAGTAACTTCTTATAATTCATAAAGCTTGCAATTCGTTCTATATATGCTACCACTGAGTTGCCTGAAAAAGATGGACAACTTTTAGTCACTCTCCACTTTCCGGTAGAAGCCATGATTTAGTCCTATTGCTCCGCCAAGCAAGGGCTATTGTAGTCTATTAATGAAAACATTGACTTATTTTCATGAATTGACGACATTGCCCCCCCCCCCCCAAGTTCTACCAATATTTTCATACAGGGAGTGTCGCGCCCAAGTTGAAAATATTTACAAGTGAATATTCTAAATACATGATCCATTGTGTTAGGGATTTTCTTGACAAATTGGGGGAATTTTTACCGTTATTCTACTGCGTGAGACATTTCGTTTGTTACTGACCATATTAAGGGGTTTATGAAAAGTGACTCGTATTTAGGGGTTTTTAAGTAAAAGTTACCCATTTCTATGGGACTACCGAAACTTTTTTGCACTGAGAGCCTGTGTGCATGTCGAGAGTTCGACGCCTAATGGTTTGGAAATGCTTTTTAGCGGAAACGAACACAGGCGAACAAGGAGTGAATAGTCTGTCTGCTTTTCAAAAGTCTTTGTCTCAGGCTGTTTATCTGATTTCTCAGAAGAGCATCAAAGTTGCTTATTCTGTAAGATACAAACATTAGACTCTCGCTGCTCCGTTTATATTATCGATAAGACAGTTTTTGTATAGCATCAGGGTTGATCTTCTTTTCTGAGTGTTCAGCAATACTTGATAAAATCACTGAACGTGTATGAATTGTACTTGACATCGTAATCTACGGCGCGTCCTATATGGTGTAAGTATATCGCGCCATATAGAGGGGCCGTTTTTAAGATTTCGATCCTTACTTGTGGGTTCTAACGTCGGGTTTCTCTCTTGGTCTTTAAATTTTTTCATGATACGTGAAGTCCAGATACGTGATGTTAATGACAGAATGTCAGGGTATGATTTCGAAGATTGAGCGCAAACTTGAAGTATTGCCCTTTCTCACTTGTTCCAAAACACTTCGTGTTCTTTTACCGCATGTAAATCAATCATATGTAGTCTCCGAACGTTTCCAGAAACATATTTTATCGGAATTTTTTGGTCTTGGTCCTTCTGGGCACCGGAGCATCGAACGGGCAGAAAAATTGACATTGTCAAGTGAGGGTGCTATACCATCGCCTTCCGACCAATGCTCCAAGTTCTCTGTGGTCCGGACGTCGAAAAAATAGCAGGAGTATAAGGTACATGAGTCTCAAAGTGTAATTTGTCTTCATAATTCATGGTAAACGTTTTGCAATCAACCTTCTTCCTGATGTATAATTCATTAGAATTTTTGTCCTGACCACTTTTATTTGGTGAAATATCTGCAAAGATAGAAGCAACATGACAAACATGTCTAAGTAGTTAAATTATTATCTTTATTGGTAAAAAGACTTGACGTAAAGTGTACATATATACTTCCCCACCATAAAATACAGCTGAGTGTTTTTCAACACCAGTTAAATGATGCGGGACATTTCAATAATGCTTATTGTAATTATGTGGTTACAATGTCCATACACACTGTCAAAGTCATTTTCGAAGAGTAAAAAAGGATTTATCTTTAAATTTTTCCCCATTTCATACGACTCTTTCACAAGTTAGAGCCATACACCTGTACAAAAACAATTTATTTTGTGGATATATATAGCCTTTCTAGCCGACATCAAATTACCAGTTATTCCAACTCTTGTTTAATATTGTAATTCATTCTTCAGAAGCTGTTCCAAATCAAATGCTGGTTATGAGAGTGATAAGTAGGTAACATAAAACTTCACATTATAAACAATTGTAAGACTGAAAGAAAATGAAAAAATGCATTGTTTTCGGCTCTTTCAACAGTTGGGGGTGTGTACACCGTGTCCTGCATTCACTCTACTCCATTCATATACTGGAGCGGTGAGAATTGTTTGCCTGTCTCCCCATCATTGAATACATGATCTTTATGTCAAAAGAGCAACTTACAAATATCAATAAGCTTTGGTCCATGTCTTTGCCTGTGTTTCTGTTAAAGGCAAAATTCTGAAAGTGTTTTCATGGTACGCACTTATCTTACAGCAGTTATGGTGGAATATCTACACACTTTCTGTTAAAACTCTATGTTTACATGTGGTTCCAAAACTGTGTACCTGGGTGCTCCCAAAAACCTTGGCATGAGGGGTATTTGCATTTTGATCTGGACATGTTTGACAATTCTTTGTTGCATAATTCTTTGATGACTGAGTGTTTCACATTACATTTTTGCTTTACATAGAAGCAGGGAAGAGAAAAATATTCTTGTATTATACTTTTATGATGAAATGTTAAATACTGAGACTGGACAGACGATAATTTTGGTAGTTTTCAAGTAAGGCTGACTGTGAGGTGAAAATTAAAATAATTTGCATATTGAACAGAATACGCCTTTTTCAAAAAATCAAAAACGCCCCTATGTCCTATTAAAACCAGATAACAATAAAGATATCCATCTAAAGAATATATGATGGAGATTTTTTCAATTCTGCACCACTATCGCATTTGTAAATTTCCTTATCTAGATCTAATAAAATGCTTTGACATGTGCCAAACGAGATTACCAAATATCTGTAAGCTGAGATTGACATGATGCTGTTTATCCGCAAGTGAAGATAGGTGGACTCGATCAGTGTTTTGCATTGATTACCAGTAACCTAGGGAGTCATTAGACTACATTAGTAGAGAGGCCTCCTAGGAAACCCCTGTTAGTTCATATTCATGGCTGATCTCCACGTATCTTCCATCATTGAAGTATAAAATAAATGTTTGTGTGAAAATTTTATAAGACTTTTTAGAAATTACACATATACAGGAGTGGTGAATTCGGTACTTTGTGACCACCAATGTTGTTCATAAAACTGTGCAAAAAAAGCGCATGTCAAAAGATGCGACCACATAGTGCAGCACTGAACTGAACACAGCGTTGAACACAGACACAGTTCTTCTAATTTGTGTGGACGGCAGCCAATGTCTTTTGCTATGTTTCTGACATTTATATACTGCTAATCATGGCTGCTATCTCTCTCAATGCAAATACTGAAAATATAATCCCTGGATTATGATTTGTCTAGTTTGTATTTTAAGATAGAATGGTCTTAACAATAAAATAAATTGCAAAATGCTACTCATACTTGCTGTAGATAAGTTTGAACTACAATATTTTCTTTTATGACATAGAATAGAAAATCTTGCCAATTCCTAGATCAGAGAAGTACATGACCCGACATTTACCAATATTTGACATTCAAAGTGGCCGCCATTCTCATTTTAATTTTATGATCACATGACTGTGAAAAATTTATGTTCTTGACAACCTCCTAATAATAATATTATAATATCACCAATAATAATATTATCAATGGCTATAAAATATCATTATTCTTATCATATTGCTTTCTATTTCATTGCATCTTGTGTCTTGAGAAGGTAATCCATGAATCTAACAAGCTCAAAAGTCAAGCTGCCCAAGTTTTGTGTTCTGGGATGCCCCTGAATATTACATAACTTGGCTAGTGATGGTTGCTTTTGTCAAATCCACAGCCTCATTTTTTTCACAAAAGGAGAAAAAAAGTGCTGTTAGTATTGACTTCAGACACAGACCACTTTAAAGCAAATTTAGAAAGCTGTTTTCACAGACTGTTAGTCCAGATAATCAGTTGCTAACATGATTTTGAAAAGGGGTCTATTGGAAAGTGGTTACCATCTTGAATTTCCAATCTTCAAAAATTTAAGTAATTTGTTAATTGACCTGTGACTTAAATAGAAGACCAACATTACATCTTATTTCATTTTGGCAATCAATATTTGTGAACAGTCTTTGAAATTTTATTTTTTAACATATCCCTCTTAAGGTAGTATGCGCCTCGAAAGTGAAAGACTTAAACTTTTGCTCAAACTTTCCTCAACGAATATTTCAACCATTTTCATTCAAAATAAAGAAATTCAACAAAAATCGGGGGTCACTGTGCAAATTTTGGTATTAGAGAAACAAATTACCTAAGATTTATGGATGTTTGAAATTCAAAATGGCTGTCATCCCTGTGTTACCTCTATGGAAGAAAAAATTGATTTTCAAAAAAAAACGAAGATGGTGAAAGTTTTTCTTTCTCCTAGGGCTTCAAAATGAGCCCCCACAAGTGGTAGATCAGAATCTAGAAAAGAATTGGAAAAGTTTGAGAGTCCGAATATCTGTCCCCGATGCACATTCTACCTTAAATCATTATCATAAATGCGTCCTCCTTTGCTTTAAATGATAAAGATGTCAGTGGAGTTTGATTTCACAACAAAGAAGTAATACAACACGTAAAAAATGTAAAATAAACATTTGCATATTTGAGCTGCCAGCAAATTTATATAAATTAATAAAATTCATTTACAAAGAAAAATCACATATTTCTGATTATATTTCTGATTCGTATATTTCATTTAAATGTCTAAATTGGCTTTAAGAGCAGTTCATTGCAGGCTCTCAAAACTAAAATTGGAGAAAAGAAATATTTAAACAGATTTGAGAGATTAAAGGAATAAAATTACATGTGTCATTAAAACAATACCCTTGACGGTCAGTTTTCAAAACCATCTTCAATTTCATTGACCAGACTTTATCAAGAAATGTATGAAACAGATTTGACATAATACAGAAACAATGTATGCAAGTCATGAAACAGTCTTGTCTATGGTCACTTTTCCATGTCATCTCTAAATCTCTAATCTGATTGGTTTAGCCCAGAGCCAATGAAAAATCAGCATACCATGAACTTAACTACACACACGCAAATACATTGTAAATATATAAAAAGCCAAATAATGTATTTGGTATATATCACCATTTTCAATTGAACACCACTTAAAATAAGAACCCAGCATTTGTAAAAAAGAAACTGGTATTTCACATTCAAATACAGAATAAAGAGAAGTTGCCAGTACTTCTGCCAAACTTTTTTGTTACAGCAATATTTACAAACACTATGCAATAAAAAAGACCAAGTCATTAGCAAACATTAATTTGGACGATACAACACAGCTTTGACCTGCAAATAACATTCATAATATCAGTTCCACTCTGTAAATGTTCATTGGAATAAAATTTTCTTTTGCAGTCAATGCTACAAACTGAATAAGCAAACTGAAGATTAGCCTCACACAATCTGAAATCTACATATCTCCCAGTAACAGCAAAGACATTGTACTTCAATTGTCTGCATCATGAAACATGACAGATGACATGCGCCACCTATGGTCACATCATAAAACTCAAAACACAGCATAGAGGGCGCTGTCTTTAATTTTTTGTACGCCAGAGGCACAGATTCAATTCAATGCATCTTGAACACATTCCCACAGCAATATTATCTTCTTGATGTTTTTTTCTTCTCTTCTTTCAAGCTAAATGGCTACTTAACATATTCACAGTTGTGTATATTTGACTTTATTTATTATTAATGTTGGAATAAGTTATCTTCCACAAAAACAGAGGCACAGATTCTGAAATGCGCAAAACGTTTGCATGATTAAATTCCGATATTAGAGTCCCTGCAATTAATGCAGACTTTCAATTTATAAGGCTTCAAAACATAATAAAACAAATGCTTTGCGGAAAAGTTCATTTTCATTACACCTTCTGTCACACAGCCTTGAAATATATGGCAATCTTCTCCAGCTTTCAAGAATTACTAAGATCCTAGGTTGACGTGCATCCTTCAGTCTGGGCAAACTCGCTGAAGTATTGAAACGAAGCCATGTAAAATCCAGCCACTGAGAGAAAAGACACTGGACATCCGCTGTCACTGACAGTCACCAGTGAAAAGTAAACACAGCGATCAAGTATCAGAAAAATTTCCTCTGGTTGATATCATCGGTGAGAAACATAAATAACGCTGAACAGCATTCAATCCACCGATGAAATATGCTGAATACTTTTGCCATCATGGAAGTAAGTCTGCTGCATTGGTAAATTTTTTATTGCTCATTGTCAGGCTCCACCAGACTCGGTACGCTTGGTAGTTCCGGATTGCTTGGACTCCTGTCTCTACTGTAGAAAAAATGAGATTGAAAAAAAGACAAAATTACCTTTTTTTTGCAAATCTGACAATACCATTCTAAAGAGAGTCTCTCTCTCTCTCTCTCTCTCTCTCTCTCTCTCTCTCTCTCTTAAACATTATACTGGTACACTATTTCTCTATCTGTCTGTCGTCTGTCCCTCTCTCTCAAACACACATAACACTTACCTCTCTGTCTCTCTAAACACACTCTTTCTGTTTCTATCTCTATCTGTCTGTCTGTCTCTGTCTGTCTCTCTCTCGTTCCTGCATCAATCCTTTTGATCTCCTGAAAATTGGTTAAAAAGCAAAGATCTTTACAGCCTGAGAATGGCTTCATAGACTGTTTGCCTTCTTTTGAAAGCATGACAGAAATAGTTATGCCACTGTAATCAGGGAAAACAAAACCAACAAAGTTATTTCATTAAGAGTGAAAGCTGTGCCGTGCCTTTTGAAAAGCAGAAACTGTAAAAACTTGTCATTAAGAACGTCTCATTGTAGTCAACGCGTGGTGAGTGCAAGGTCACAACACCGAAGCCAACTCCTCCTGATTGTGGCAAACAATGGGTGATGGTTTTGAATGATGGTGTATCTGTGTTGTGAATTTCTCCAAGCTGCTGAAGTGTCGTGCGTAGAGTCTACTGGCAGTACATGTAGAGAACCTAACATATTGTAACCTGTTATTGTCTGACGTTATTTTTTGGTAATATTTGGTTTACAATAGCGCACTTTGCAGTTGCAGGTCTGTTACTAAATATAGCTGCATGCGTCTGACATTCGACACTGCTGTTGAAATGCGGACAAAAGTTGTCCCTGTTGCATGTATGACTGTTGTTGCAGCTTGTAGCCTGAGCCTTCAATATCTTTTCTAGTGTTTATTATAACATTGTTTATTATAACATTGCTAATTTAAGCATATTTTTGTCATTCATGTATGCCTAATTTCCAAAAATGTAATCCAAATTTGCAGAAAATATTTATTTCGGCATATTTTGCAAACGGCTCTATTCATCTTACATTATCTTTGATATAAATGTATTTATTTATTTTGTTTCATGGAAGACCGTAGGACCAAGTCACTTTTACAGGCCTAATAATTACAACTAACACCACAAAATAGAATTGAGATATATGTATCTATACACACTTTCATATTTAAGAAGGATCTCTACACCGTTTATAATTGCATTATTCTCTCAAATAGATAAGATTTACAAAATCAACCCAAACAACTGAGGTTTCAAATGTTCAGTTGAAGCAACTAGACCAGAACTTGAACTTGAATCAGTAAGCCCTGGTTTCAGAACTTAAGACAGCTCTCCAATGAACAACACTAAAAAGGAATTATTTTTTCAATCTAAGTGAATTTCTGCTGACTTTCATGAATATACAAAGTTGTTTTTGAGAGTGATTTTATTCAAAAAGACTCCACTGAAGAACCCTTCTTGTGCAGTAAAACATACAACGTTTACACATTTGGATTGATCTGGTTTGATTATGCAATAACCCTGTAATTTTCTGCTGGAAACTGATTTTTCCTTTAATCAACAGACTGTATTTTATATGATTCATAACAGTCCATGAATCCAATTTTATCACTTTTCAGCAAAACAATTGTAATACGTTATCTGATTGAAAATCCTTGAAACGTTGTAATTGCTGTCCCTAATTCTAAAAGCAGAGCCATTTACACTCAAAAACAGGACACATTGGCATAACCAAAGTAGTTCTTTTGAAGGACTGATATATTCAAAATTGTGCATATGCTAATCATACACAAAAGCACTCATGAAGCATGTTGCATTAAACTATCGTGAACAAAATATTAGACACTTCACCAACAAACTCACCATTGATGTGCACCACCATATTGACGAAAAAAATTACCTGTTTTCACTGATAATTTGAACCAATGAATACAAACTGTAGAAATAAAGGGTACAGTGTCAAATTTTCTAATTTTTTTTGAGGTGGGAGGAATATGACAGATGTACACTGAATATTGACAGAAGCTGGTAGACAAGTGAGATTTTGAAAATCTTTTACAAGGACACCCTTAAGCTGAATAGCATAATTTGCAGAGACCTAGAGAGTTAAGACATTCATCAGCTGACAATGGAGACGCTAATTCCATTCACACTCAACTCGCTAATTCTCACAAGTCCATCCTCATCAAATCTGATCAAATGAAAAAAATAAACCCCTATTCACTCCGTGGATTCATTCAAACATTCTAACAAAAGGGAGATACAGAAATAAAAATGGAAAGAAAGAGAAAAGAACACTGTCGTGAATGTACTGACCGATGAAAAGCCGCTGGAGAAGAGTCTGCGCGTCCACTTGTCTTGAATTTCTGTTTCTTCTCATCAGATCTGTATGGATTGCTAAACGATTTCTGTTTGAGCATACTCTTCACCAAAATCTGTCAAATTGAAAAAAGGAAACATGTCATTTATTTTTTTCATTTTTTGAGGCTAACATAAGTAACGCTTGACACTAGAGTATTAAATCATGCTTTGAATATTATTGCATCATGATTTCATTGCATTGTATTGTAATTTTTTTCACATGTCCCATTACTGTTTTGTAGTTTCACACTTAAAATCAACAGAAATGCATTGTGGGTGGGGGTTGCTGGCTGAGAATGACCAACAAAACTGATCTCATATCATTCTTATTCTTAGCTGGCATCCCAGCATAAAATTTGTTGAAAACCAGTGTTCATGTACTGGACACGTTTATTTAAAACGTAAAATTTTTTTCCTTTTTTTTGTAGAATTTATTAATTGATGGAATGCAACACACTGGTATAATATCGCTTTTCTTTCCAATCACGAATCAGTGGTCTTTGTCATTTCCTCAGAAATTACTAAGGTTGTGTCACTGTTTATTAATATAGAAGTACGGGGCAACGCCTTGACCATTCACATTTATTTATGGGCAGGGGCGAGAGAAAAGCAAAAAATTAATGGGCGAGGCTTGCTGCGTCTGTTATTTTGGCTTTCCTCTCACCCGCCTCCATAAATAAACATTAATGGTCAGGGCGGAGTCTGTTATTTCCATTATATTATCAACGAACCCAAGAAAACCGTCAAAATTTACAAAAATTTTCCACCCAAAAGACAACAGGGCCCCAGAACTTGTATTACAAAAATGATGTACTCACTGAACAGTGATGTACTGTGCAATATGTCACGCACTGTCACTCGCTGTAAAAATTTTGCAAATCCGGAGATTTTTTAGAAAAAAGTGTCTAAACTTGGCCCACAAGTGCTCTATTCTATTTTGTGATCGATTATGATTCTTGTACAAATCACAATTTACGTTTTACCTGTAAAGTTACGATGTTTATGGTACTGTGAGTTGTTAATATTCATATTCACGGGCAATTAAACAAACCATTATATAGTGTATTTGTGGCAAGTCACATGGTTCAGCTCGACCAATTTAAATGCGACAGACAGGGCACGGTAATATAGTGTATTATAAAAGGTAAGCTCTCACTTCATAAATTGCCCAGGTTGGACTGAAGTTTGTTGGTATAAAGAAGCGTAAGTTCTATTTTCCTTGTTCATGCACCAAAGTCTACACTTACAAAGGAAAGCAATAGGAATACATTCACTGAGGAAACAATTCTGATCTTCATGGAACAGTAAATACGCCTTTCCTTTGAGCTCACAGTCAGAGTTGAATTGTCGTATAATCGCCACTAATCATCATCCAATTTTCCACCCCATACTTACAAGAGTTTCTATTTTAGGTAGATGAACCACACTGTTACTGATGTCCTCCTCCGTGACTTCAACCAACGTACAATTCTCTGCTTCGCTGGGCATCGGATCTGTTCCATCCTGAGTCACCCATGGATGAACCTGGACAAAAAAAGCAACAATACAATTATTTCAAAAGGCACCGACATTTTTTACTGAAGCAATAATCCATCTGACATTATACGAACACAGGAGATTTTCATATCTTTTCATGAAAAACGTAACAAAGGCATTACACGCTTGAAGAATTTTCTTTTCATTATGAGACTGGCACTTCCTGAAACTCTTTGTATGTCTATTTCTGACAGAACTTCTACATGATTATTGTATGGAGAAAGTTTATGTACAAGTCATAAATAAGTGTTGTTTGAAATGATATTTAAGGTAGAGTGTGCCTGGAGGACAGATATTTGGACTCTCAAAATAGTTCAATTCTTTCTGATATACCACTTATGGGGGTTCATTTTAAAGCTCTTGGTGTAAGAAATGTTTTCGCTGGCCAAGTTTTTTGAAAATTCGAAAATTTTATTTTTTCTCCATAGAGTTAATACAGGGATGGCAGCCATTTTGAATTTCAAATATCAGTAAATCTTGAGTAATTTGTTTCTCTAGTAGCAAAATTAGCACGGTGACCCCCTACTTTTATTCTTGATTTTGAAAGAGAATGATTGAAATCGTCCTTGAGGAAAGTTGGAGCAAAAGTTTAAGTCTTTCACTTTTGAGGTGCATACTACCTTAATTGGTACCTTTCACTGTCATGGTTTGGCCCAAGCCAATTGTTATTGATGGTGATTGTGGAGGTGATTACACAAAACTGGGGTGAACAGGGTAAAATTTGAGAGACCAACATTGGGTGTCAGATTTTACAGTCCAAATACTGATCACTAGCAAATTCTTGGACCACAAAACCCATAGAATCCAGGATCCCAAGTTCAAGGAACTTTTCATTCCAAAATTTTGCGTAACTTTGGACATTTTTAAGTGCAGATTTTTAAAACATTGAAAATTTGACAGATTTTTCAAATGTCAGTTAAATAAATATTGAGATGCCCTTGCGGTCACTAAATATATATGACTATATTCTGGAAAGCTTAATACTGTTCAAGATACACTCATTCCTAGGATACAGTACTTGGGGACTTAAATTTCATTCATTTTGACTCAGATTTTCTTGTGGCAGCCTTGTGTACCAGCAGGGCTCAATCTGGAACATTTTAATGATCCATGAGAGACTGACTTGAGAGTCAGTCGATGACAACATTATATCATGATTCATGTATTGCTCCTCTCTTTCCACACAGAGCTTTCACCGGGCAATTTAACCAAGTCCTTTTTGCCACAGTACTGACCTTCATTTCAGGAAGAGAAATTCTCTTGTCTGGGTTCTTCTCCAACATCCTCAAGATCAAATCCCTCAAAGAGTCGCTGATTGGATGACTAGCAATGGGAAAAAAAGAGAAGAATAGAAAATTAAATCAGGCATTAAAGTGTAAAAGTACTCCTGACACATGTAATATTTGGTATATTGCCACCATCCAAATACTTGATTTGGACCTGTCAACATCAACATGAGGGTATGCAGTGTAAAAATCTATGGTGGAGTATTCAAAATCACAAGTTCTTGTTAAACTGAAATG
The DNA here is from genome assembly GCF_041260155.1 of Ptychodera flava. Taxonomy (NCBI): domain Eukaryota; kingdom Metazoa; phylum Hemichordata; class Enteropneusta; family Ptychoderidae; genus Ptychodera; species Ptychodera flava. The sequence goes on along the minus strand of NC_091939.1, from coordinate 20,908,875 downwards.
ATTGACATTGATGCAGATAACCTTTAACCTTTGAGAGCTGTAATTTTACCAACAAAATTTCAATGCAACATTTTACTGATTTTTATGAATTTTTCTGTAATTTTTTTGATAACATTGGACCAAATGGACATTACTTTTCAGTGTCTATAATTTTTGATCGACAGTTTGGAAAAATAAGAAAAAATCTGACTGGGTTATATATTTTATAGGCAACAAAAATATAATTTGGCACTCAAAGGGTTAACCTAAACAACTTCTTCTCTCAGACTTGCACCTTGCTTTTCTTCATGTGATCATTTGTGGATAGGCTGAGAGTTTGAACACCTTGCTGATGAAGCATTTTTCATTTTCCACACTTAGAAAACATGTATTTTTGTTGCAATGAATCCAACCTGCACATTATCTTAATCATTCCTCATTTCATGTACATCTGTGATCATGTTCACTGCAATCCCTCGTGAGCTTGGTTTGATCTCATGGGTCATTTCTGTGACCTTGCTCATTTCGAGAGGTCATCCGCCAGTGCAACCGGTTATGTTCTCTTTTTCCACGAAAATGAAAGATTAGCGTTGCCTTTAAGAAACACTACTCACTCAGAAGGGAATTCCACAGCCTGTGTCTTGATCTTTTGATGCAAGGAAAGAATAAAAGTATCTTGGAAAGGCACCTGGAAATGCATGGAAACAAAGGGAAGTATAGTAATTGTCAAATTGTGTCAGCAATTGCAGTTCAGACGAAACCACTATTACATACTAAATGGAATAGACCATTGGTAGGGATGAATTACACGAAAAATGTTTATTAGGATACAGTAGAATGAAATATATGTCGAGGAAACAGGGTAGCATAGTAAAACATTTGATATGCATGCTTACATGTATCTGATTTGTGGGATGTTGATTGTTATAATGAAACATTCATAAAAAATGACATATCAATAAAAATTAATACATGTTCAAATAACAAAAATTTCAAATTACTTTGAAATGTAATTCAAATCACATTATTATGATTGGAACTAATTTGGGATAACTGGATAGTGCACTAATGTCGGTTTAATCTGCAAGTGTAAGTTAATCTGCTTCTCTCTTTAAGCAATGCACTTGTTTTTATGAGTAATTTGTAATATTGGAATGTTCAGCTATAGGGCACTAAACACTTTTGAGAAATTTGAAAAATATTAAGATCCAATTCTCACCAGTTAGTTCTAATCCTGTTTATTTCAAATTATTTTTAAATGTAATTAGAATCACAATTCAAATCAATTTGAAATGCAATTCAAATCACATTTCAAATCAATTTGAAATGTAATTCAAATCAAATTTCAAATTAACGGCAATTTGCTTTCCCTGCACTTTTCATCTGGTGGATTAAAAGGCATCAAGCACTTGGAAACAGGAGATGTATAAGAAAGCACTGTGACTTCACACAGCAAACACTATGATGAAATTCACAACCACTGACATTTTTCTGTTTTGTCGCATATTTAAAACCACTTCCCAGATACAAGAAAACTCAGCCTATCAACCAGTGGACCATGTTAAATGTTATGGTAACATATGCAGGTCACATCAGGGCAAATGACACCAGTCCAAGAGACCAGCAAATATAGAATGGACTTGCAGCCCCCTCATCTGAGCTTTAATACCAAGCAACTGTAGTTTTATGAAGTTACCATGGTTCCTTCATAGTAACAGCATTTACTTGACTGGCAAATGACTACTCACTGCAAGCAGGAACAGCAAAAATTATGGTTTTGAAAATGACAAAACAAAATAATAATTCTCAGCTCACAGTTACCAGAAATCTCAACCCAGTGATACACTTACATGACCAAAGATAAAGCAGTAGAGAGTGACTCCCATGGACCAAATGTCCAGTGGTTTGCCGTGATACTTCTCCTTGGTGTCTTGTAACGTTTCAGGCGGCATAAACGCCGGAGTGCCTGCAGAGTTGGACAACAGCGCGTCAACTCCATCAAACTCATCACTGACACCAAAATCAGCAATCTGAAAAAAAATCCGTATTTTAAATCTTTGTGACGAGTGCACAGCCTCAACAGACATTTGAGTGACAAGTCCTGAAGATGAGGTAAAATTTCATTATCAGATATATGAATTACAAATTCAATAGATTATTGCTAACAGTACTTTGAACCGGCACAAGGTCAAAGGTCAAAACTTTTCATCATGTGGAACAGGACAAGATAATCTCCCATAGAACTACTCCATGGGATACTCCAAAGCCCATGGAAGGAAAGTTTGACTCAACAATCTGATATCCATGAGCATAACAAGCAAAATTTTCTCATGAGATTGAAAAAAGTAATTACCTTAATGTGTCCGTCGTTCCCAAGGAGTAGATTAGACGGTTTAATATCACGGTGAATGATTCTCTGATAATGCACTGAAATGATAAAAATGCAGGGGAAAAAATCTGTCAAGTTGAATACGGGATGATAAAATCCATGCTCTTGGAAACTCCATTCTACGAATGCATCTGGACTACAGGTATCTTCACTACAAATCTCAATTTTATACAGTTGCAGCAAGCACTACGATAAGGCTTAAAGCCCCAATAGCTGCAAATATTTAATAAATCGATCTCAAAATATCCTTAGTATTCCAAGAGTTTTCTTTGAATAAGGCCCATTAGAGATTGAAAAAGTGTATAATACTGCTATGAGTGTCAAAGTGGCATGTAAAATTCAAAGGTTTTAACGTCATTTTAAATTTCCCGCCATTTTCAAAAACTCATCATATAACAGAGAAAATAAAAATTACAACAACAAAATGTTGGCCATCCTGTATTGTGCATTCAAGTAAATGGCATCATACTTGTTTCTGGTACGATAACGATGTGTATGTGCAGGAAATACTGTTTTTTGTATTTTCCTGTGAGGGTGCCATTTTATGGGTGCGGCACCCGTTTATTGTTAAGCCTGTTAAAACGTGCAGGCATGGTCCAAATCAGCGAGCAGTGATACTTCAATACACGTCGTTCAGTTAGCATATTTACACAAACTAACTTTGGTTTGAAAATAAAATCATAAAAATAATGCATAAAATTAGCAGCTATTGGGGCTTTAAGTATCTCTTTCGCTCATATTTAAAGACTCATCAGTCTAACAACACCATTGAAAAGTGGAGTTGTATAAATGTTTGGTTCTGAAAAGGTTTAGGCATAAGAAAAAAACAATTGTGTTGAAAAGAGTAGTAGCTGTAACTTTTGATGATTTTTTCACTACGTTTGTTTTTAATGTCAACAACAGTTTTTTGTTCTACTCCCCAAAAGCATGTTGAGATACACAGTATTCGGCTTGACCATTCAGCCTGTACATTTGTGGACTGCATTGTTATTGTCGATAAGTGAATTATGGTCTGGACTAGAATTCAAATGTAAACATTAATAGTGCATTCTACATGTATAGACGCTGTGTTCACAAGCTAAATAGAGGTATTTCAGCATGCTTTGGGGAGTAGAACAAAACTTGCAATTGATTTACAAAAAGAAAATAATAAAAAAATCCCAACAAGTTACAGTTACTGGGTCCTTTCAGGCATCAGGAATAGTTTTGGGCAACAAATGGTAGATGAATCCAAGGCCGTCTTCGAAACAAGCCATTTATATAAGTTACTTCATTCCAACTAATTTTCACCAATAAGCCCCACTGCAACATCTGGAGACACTGTTTCTATCACTATCTCTCCTGTGTTTTGGTACTGTACTAATTTGACTGTTGTGTATCACTATTTGCACACAAATTTACCCATAATAAGTTAATTTTCACCATTAACACTGTACTTGTAACACATTGTAGTGATGTAAACACAATTTTTTTTTCTCCCCAGTAGAGACCATGATAGATGTGCTTTCTGAAATAATGTTAGTTGTTAAAATGGAAAAACACAGTTTTACTACAATTCATTCCCAAACAATTTAAAAACAAGACGTTATATATAATCAAAAATCTTTCTGAAAGAAACAATGTCTGTAACTTTTGATAATATTTCAATTATATGTTGATAAATAAAGCAAGTCTGTTTTCTTCTTCTTCTCCCTAGTAGTACAATGTTGAAATATAAAATGTTTGCCCCGTGAACGTGATACATTGTGCAGAATATTCAATGTTATTGTGGGCAATTGATTTATAGTTGACACTATAATTCAATAGTTAACAATAACATTTGAAATCAGACTCAGTCATAATGGCTTGATTGACAAGTTGAAGACAGGACATTTCAACATGATTTTAGGAAGGGCACAGGATAACATACATGTATTTACAAACAGAGCAAAAATAGTGGAAAAACATCAAAAGTTCTAGCCAATGGAGCTTTTACTTGGAATTATGGGGTGGCCATTTTCTGTTGACCAGTGTTTTCATATCAACATTTTAAACTAAACATTTGAATTCAAATAAATTCTGTATTTCATATTATAAACAAATTCATGACAAAAGAGCCAGTCATTTAAATTATCTACTGGATATGCCAAACAACAGCAATTTAAAGATCATGTGTTTTATTTTTCTGACTGTACACAAAGTTTGGACCAGAAGACAGGCTGTTGACATTGGAACCTGAAATTGTCAGCAGTGTGCTGTTAAACTGCAGACACTTTTGCAAATGAATACATAATGCTGACCTTTTGTCTGATGTTCACCGTAAGATAGTTGTATCGATAATTCATAACTGACAAGTCACCCTCTCTCCACACTATGATTTATTTAAATTTCAAATAAAAAAATAACTCTTCCGAGGCACGATGCACTGAAGTTGCCTTTAAGGCAGAATGCGCCTCGGAGACAGATATTCAAACTCTCAAACTTTTACAATTCTTTTCTGATCTACCACTCGTGGGGTCTCATTTTAAAGCCCTTGGTGTAAGAAAAATTTTCACCATCTTAGTTTTCCAAAATTCGAAAATTTTATTTTCTCTATCGAGTTAACACAGAGACTGCAGCCATTTTGAATTTCAAACATCGGTAAATCTTGGATCATTTGTTTCTTAGTATCAAAATTTGTACAATGACTCCAATTTTTATTCTTGATTTTGAAAATGAACTGTTGAAAGATTCCTTGAGGAAAGTTTGAGCAAGGGTTTAAGTCTATTATTATTGAGGCGCATACTACCTTAAAAATCTACAAACAATACTGCGAGATGAGTATTCTTTTCGATATAGGGCAGATTGAAAATGATGAGCATGGAGATTGGCAGAGTCAAGAGTTGCCATGGGTGATACACCCTGGGGGAGAAATCCGAGGCACTTGAGCTGATTGCAACAGACTCATCCATCGATGTTTATATTTATCCTAGTTTTTCAGACGACAAAAGATTGCATCCCCATGGTTCAAGGGTTGTTGAACATAAAGATACCGTTTTGGAAACTACTTTGGAAATTGCTGCAGCAGTACATCTGCCCTAGTATGTCTGCCTTGCTACTACCAGGTGAAACTCAGTCTGGCTGGTAAAATGATCTAGAAACCATGACAACATTTGCTGGCTTATTATTACGGTACACTGGACTTTGTCAAAAAAAATATTGGATAAGATGAGCTGAATGTCAACAAGGATGTAAAAACATATTTATACTGGTTCTCTGAGAAATGAGTTAACCTTTGATTGCACAAACACAATTTCAAAATGGAACAAATGAATGACAGTCAATCATGACCAATTCTGCACAGCTTCAATTTCCAATACAGTTTTGAAATTTATATAGTATTTTACAAAATATCTTCATTGATGTGATTGATAATACTATCAGCTTGTTTCAAGATTCTCATTTTTTTCCCATTTTCCTTATCGTAACAGTATGCATTCTAAGCCACAGCAGGCTGAAGGGACAGATTTTGTTTCTATGGTAACTGGACATAAACAGCAGCTGGTTGCCATGGTTAAAGGTCTGAAGATTACTGAAGATTGTGACTGTATCTGCACGTTTGTTACTTAGAACCGTATCACAACTATATGAATGGGATTGTGCTCCCGGCAAGGAGTACCACAGGAGGGCCCAGATTCTTTACAACAGGAGACAGCAACGTAGAGAAGTCTTTGAGTTCATGCTGGGCAGAAGTAAACACTGTCCTCTCACTTTAAGGCACAATGATGAAAATCTTACTCCATACTTCATTCAAAAGGCAAATGAATCTTAAAGGAGCTAGGGGACAGTCAAGACAATTTTCTGTAACTCTTTTGTCTGAGAGGACCATTCAAGTCAAAACACCATCTGAAAGAAGACATTTTTTGACTTCCCTTGGCTCGAAGTTTTAAAAGATTAAAGCCATAATGAGCATGCTGTCATTGAGTGTTAAATTCCAATGACTTTACACAGATCTAGATTCATAACAACACTGTGACACTGAACCAATTCTTATTTTCCCACAGGAAGGAAAATATTCCAAAGATTGTGTCAGTCAAGAAAGGGGTGGAACTGTGTGGACTAGCCTCAAGGTTGTCTTCCTATACCGGTACATGCATGTTAATTTGTAACCTGTCAATACCAGGTTTTGGTACGATCCCATTGTTGTCAGAAGCGTTGTAGACTTTTCAATTGTTAACAGAGGGTACAAGGGTTAATTTCTGGTGGGCTCTTAAAGAAAAAAAAGCAATTCAACGGTGTCAAAGGTGTAGGAAATATATTTTATGTACTTTTTGTTACATTAGATCATGACTTACTTGTTAATAGTGTAAGAACTGAACTATTATGTGACTGGGTAAAGCCTTGCTCTGCAGAGGTGACCAAAAACCAACAGTACGTTAAATATACCATATGTACACTGTACTTACAATATTCGATGCCAAGTATGATATCCCTGAGGTAGAGTCTGGCTAGGTCTTCACTCAATGGATTTTCCGTTGGCACTTCCATAACAGCCCTGAATTGAAAAAAAAAATGAGGTCTTGTTACTACAATAGTCTTTTTGAACCCTGAGATTTGTGAACATCTACATTATACCATACATACTGGTAGAATTGATGCCCACAGTGTATAGATGTTCAACTTGTTAGCTGATGTTAAAAAAGTAAAACAGCAACTTTTGTTCATTATTTTGTATCAATCTTCTGTATCACAACTAATTTCTTATTCTATTCCTCTGACCATATTGGTTAGCACAGTATTAATACCCTTAATATTGTGCAGTTTGCAGGTATTAACAAAACCTACGCGATAATTAATTTACCCCTTCCTGGACCACAATGGACGAAAGGAAACTGCACAACATAAGGTACAAGGCAAAGCTGAGTACATTATGGACTGCAAAGTTTACTTGAGTCTATTATTGGCTGGCAGGGGATACATTATTGCAAATATTTTTGTAGTTATGGCAATGCCAGGAAATTTGTAGATGTAGGAAACATCTGGGAACATAAAACTGGATAATCAGATAAACTATCAGTCATAATCTGAGGGGATGATGTTACAAATTTCACTGGTATTGACAAAGCTGTATATAATTATTAGTAGTCCACACGTAAAGTCTGTGTTAAATACGTAATAATACATGTTTCACATTGAATGGTACCTTTTAGTAAGTGACATGCATACATACATGTAGTCATAGCATTCAAATACTGCACCATTTATAGTCTTTATTCAGAGTACCAGTAAGTGGATTTCAACATTATATTATTCTGTGAGATCAGACACATGCCTTTAAAAATGCCCTAAAATTATCAGTACTTGTACTGTAACTAAGAATCGACATCACCTGGGCAACAACGGTAAACAGTAAAGTATGCACAGATTGTACAGCCAAGTTGGTGCCGTTGACAATTGATGGACAAGTCACTTAGACTGTTCAAAGAAAATGTCTGTTTGCATTGCGGTATTCAAAGAGAGAAAGGTTTCTTGTCAACAGATACTCTTGCACAGAATGACAGCAACTGTCATATTATACAAACATTTTATTCTGTCACAAAAATTTTGCGATTAGCAATCTAAGTAATGAACAATCAAATTACTAGGAAATGACTGTGCCCGTGAAATGCCACTTATCCCCAGCATATGATACCTGCAAAAATTACATAGTTATAAAATTAAAATGACTAAATACGTGGATGTCAAACTTGCAATTGCAAAATTTTGCCTCAATAGGCAAGACCATACATTGCTTCTGTACAGCTGTGCAGTGAGGCAAACAATTAGCATATGCAAATCATGATGCACTGTGACATCACAGTTGTACAGATTTTCATTAGTTAGCAGAATCTTATCCTGGAACCTAAACTAAGGAAATCACCTGTGTGTACAGATGTTTAGAAACGGAGGAAGTGAAAATCTCCTTGTGTAGATACAAAAATTGAACAAATTTTAAACGGTCACAGTTGACCATATCAAGGGTATTAAACCTGATGGCTGCATTCAGAGATATGTGTGGCGGTTGGAAAGAGCATCTATCTGCGATGAGTCTTTTTAACCTGTTTAACCACAAATTTTGGTAAAATCCCATAAGTTCTCTGCAGTAAGATGGACTTCCACACAGAAAAATCGGGGTAATAGTTATAAGATCACAATTAAATTAAAGGTTTTTAGAGAACTCTGTGCTAGCTTTGAAGCAGAAACCGATATATTTGTACATTTGTCACGCGTAACATGCCACCAAAACATGCCTGTTTCTCACAATCCTGCTTTTGTTTTCATCTGTGTATTAGATCCTCGCACTTATTATAAATTTCGACATCTTGCTTACCCACTAGGCACAAGTTCAAAGACCATGTAGAGATTGTCTTCAGACGGATCATCTAAGACCTCAATCAGCTGGACCATGTTTGGGTGGTCCAGTTTCTTCAGTATTGCTATCTCTTGGTACACTCTCTCCAGGGGCGTCTTTGGTAAAGGTTTGCCATTTCTCTCAGGAGGGCGCCGCTCTGTTAGAACGATAAGGTAAATGATACACCGTCAATGGAGCCGGTACATTTTCTATATTATGCGCAATACGTGTTAAAATCTTGACCCAGTTTAAAAGTGCTAATGTGACAGAAATTGTGAAAATTGAGGTAATGTGTTACGTTTGAATTTAGGTCAATCTGCTTTCATACACAAAATTTTTACCATACAAAAGACAATTTTAATATTGAGAATGGTGAACTTTGCACACACTTACATCAACAAAGTAGCAATAGTATCGCTGACACTTTCTTTCCAAGTGAAAATGTCAAAGGCAAACATTAGAGTCATATATTCCTGCTTTCAACAGGCTATGTTCAAGGATGCGCCATGGGGAAAAATTTCCAAGAAAATTGCTTTTTTAGGCACACCGTATAAACCTTCAAGCCTTATAAACAGGATAGCCTCACATCTTGCACTTAGATGAAAAAGAGTTCACTACTCGGTAAAATGTTTCTTTCTCCCTTGATCTAGTTTACAATCTACAACTGTGTCTATCAAAGTAAGTGAAATTTGTTTCCTCTATTTTGAATATTGGTGTGAATTTTTACTTCCTTCCTGTAATATGAATTATGTTTACATGATACAAGACGAAAAAAAAATGCTGAGCTAGTATGAGACACTGTACAATATCTGCTTAATCACTTTCAGTATGTTATTACAAAAGAAACCTGAATGTGATACAGTGGCAGAGACAGTTTCACTGTAGTGCATTTCATACAATAATTTTTTTCTTGATGCAAAGATATCTCGAAATACAAAACGTAAAATCAGCTGTAAAGCTCACTCAAAGCTCGAAGACAATGTAACTGTATGCCATTACAACGGTGTTAAATCACCGATCTTGAAAGGCCCACCCAGCCAAACAATGACATGATATATGCCAGTGACTGTCACAGACGATGTATCTGTTGTAACGTTGCACTGCCTGGGACACAAACCTTCCTGGTACTTGTAAATCATTAAACATACTGGAAAGTCATGATTATTTCATTGCATGATAGTTCCAACATGGGCATGTAGAAAATTACATTAATTATAGAATCAACGATGATAAGTCACATTACATGTACATCACAAACACTAGGCCTGAACTTTTTCATCATAATATATTAAATTCGGTGTGACTGGGAATGATAGCTCTCTATCTCTCTTCGCATGTCAATCTAAAACAATTGTCACCACTCAAGAATTATTGATGGTGTACGTCCTCTCTGATCCCTGTATTCCGTCTAGTTGTACTTCTTTTATGTTTAAAATACTGATCAAATAAATGTACTACAGTATAGCAGTGTTTGTTGCACAATATCTTATAATTATGTTTGTAATAAACAGCAGCTGCGTTAAGTCCTGTTGCCATATATATATATATATATATATATATATATATATAATATATATATATATATATATATATATATATATTACTAAATTACTTCAAGTACAAAGTAATGATATCTGTTGCTAAGTTTCATGCATCCTGCAATCATCAGACAGACTTACTTATTTATAACGTTCTGCTTTAGCATCAAGCACTGTTATTTCCCGTGAGGACATCTGTATACTTTATATATATATATATATATATATATATATATATATATATATATATATATATATATATATATATATATATATATATATATATATATATATATATATATATATTATTATTATTATTATTATTATTATTATTACAGTGTGTGTTCGTGTATCTATCTGTAATGCTATCTGTCACACTTGAAAACGTGATGTGTACAAAAATCTAAAGTATTACAAATACGCAATAGTCTGTACGGCTAGCGTATCTTTCTTTTTGCAAATCTCCCAGTATAACAAGACATCTGATCAAAGACTTTTATCAACTTTAGAAAATGTCAGAGTTGAAGCGTTTCATTGAAATTCTTTTGTCTGGGATCTTAGCTTCTCGTCTGCATTCAGCATAATTGTCACATGTGGCATAAAACCACGGATCTTCTGATTATCCCTCATTACGAAAATGGGAGAAAGTTAGCATTTTGAGACTTTTCACAGCATAGATAAATGGAAATTCTAAAGCACTGAAATGCTCATTCAGATCTCTAGCACCTATTACATCTGATAAAAATCAGTCAATAAAAAATAACCTAATTTATACTGTATGACTTTACCTGCTGCTGCTGCTAATTGTACCGAAGTTGGGGGTTAGATTTTGTTTGGAAAAATTATTGCCAGATGATGATAGGATGTGATAAAACTTTTAATGTGTGACAGTTGATGATGACACACTCTGTGGGGTGTTCACTGGCCTTGAGACACTCAAACATGGGACTCTGTAACCAAGTGAGGAAACCTATGGTGCATATGGTACGTCTTTGGGTGTCGACTGTACTGTGAAAAACCTGAACTTAAAAGACAGATTGTGATGGACCAATGAAACAGTCTAAAATGAGACAAATTTTTAAATGCTACATTTGATGGACTTATACTATTTTACCCTTTCACCACCATGGTTTGACCCAAATCCATTGTTTTCTATGGTAAAGTTGGACCTGTATACAGGGAACTGGGGGTGAAAGGGTTAAGGCAGAATGGGCCTTATGGACAGATATTTGGATTCTCAAATTTTAAAATTCTTTTCTGATCTACGGCTTGTGGGGAGCTCATTTTAAAGCTCTTGGAGTTACAAAAATTTTCACTGTCATAGTTTTGCAAAGATTGAAATTTAAATTTTCCCTATAGACTTAACACAGGGATGGCAGCCATTTTGAATTTCAAATATCGAATAAATGTTTGGTAATTTGTTTCTCTTGTACCAAACTTTGCACAGTGACCCCGGATTTTTATTCTTGTTTTGGTTAGAGAATGGTTGAAAGTTTCATTGAGGAAAGTTTGAGCAAAAGTTTAAATCTTTCACGTTCCATGTGCACACTACCTTAAAGGCACAATTTATCAGTTTTTATGAGTCAACACAAATTTGTTTGATAGAACTTTCAAAGCAAAAGATTATGCCAAAACTTAGTTTGACTGGATTAGAGGGACAGAAATTTAGGATGAAACTGATATTATCACATTTTGCATATTTATGTCTCTCTGTGTGTAATCCTATTACCAATATGAGACCCTCACAGAGAGAACCGTGGATTTTTTGGTTCTCAGAAAGGTTGCCGCAAATTTTATGTTCATAGTTGCTTCTCTTTTATGTATTAGGACTTTGTGGTTGATGGTGCCGAAACGTTGGAAAAAAAGGGCAAGGTACTCAAATGGCCCAGTAAAGCATGAAAACTGCTCGTCGGAAGTTTTGCAGTGGACGTCCAGAGAACCTGACATAGCCACAGGTGGTACAGTGCAATCAGGTTTTAGAACCGGCTCTGAGGGTATTCCCACACAGTCAGAGAAAATAAACCATAAACGCTGTACTGTAATGACTTATAGTGAGATGGTAAACGCGATGAACGAACACACACACACACAGACACAATTACTGAATTTTTACTAGCACCCCGCTTCCATAAATTGACATTTTAAAATGACACTGCAATAAAAATACGCAGTCGTTTGACAAAGGAGCATCAACACACTGCACAGCCCTGCCCTTCTCAATGGAGGAAATCAAGGAAATGTTGGTGAGAGTTTAACAGCACCGAGGGAGATAAGGGAATGGTGTGATAAAATTAATGGATCCATGTTTATATTCACACTCTCAAATAATGTACTTTGAACATCCCCAGGATTATCTCCAAGCTAATATTCTTTACTATTCATCAAACTTTCCAATCGTCAAGCATCAAATTCTAGGTCCCAGTATGTTCGCTTAATATTTCATGCCATCTTATTTATCTATTTACAAATCATCCTTTCTGAGATATCACTCTTTTTTTATGACTCAAAGCTGGGCAAAAAAATTAATCTGACCTTTAGTCATAGATTGGTCACAAATTGGATCAAAATGAACTGATATCATTATGATGTGATGTGTAGAATTCACTGCCGACATCCCTCCGGGAAATGTCAAAGTCAATTTGTGAGTCGGACAAGCCACAAGCAATATCATACCAAACAGCAATCAAGACAACAATAACGACAGGAAACATCTACAGAAGTAAGAATTACGGTATAGCTTTTTCGTTATTGCTCCAACAAACGTAGTCATTAAGTTTTTCCCACAAGTTATATGCAAATATCACACAATAGATGTAAATGATTATATTATTTCAATTTACATATATTGTACCAATATCAATTTTCAGGCAAAAATCGATCAGTTTGGTTCACTTTATCTCCCATCCATTTTCTCTTAAATTGGTCCTAATTTGGGTGAAAACAATATGGTTTACCATTTGCAGGCAGTAAAAGAGGTGAGATTAAATGCTATGAAATAAGGTGTGTCTTCAACCTGGCAAACTTTAAACATTTACCAAGACATACGGATTTCAAGATTACAACAGATTTGTGAGGAAAGAAATATTTATTATTAATGAGAAGACATTCCTTTTTTCTAGCTTTAGCTTCATCGTATTAAGTTGCGAGAAAAACTTTGAGCATTTGTAACATGACAGTCGCAATCAATCTTTGAGATAGCCATTGTTTATAAAAGTTTAACAAGCATTACTGGTTTAAATTATCTGCTCAAAACATTATAAAATTAATGTGGTTTCCAAGCAGCCATCTGTTGCAGTCCGACATTCACACTAATTCAAAAACGTAGGCCAACACGACACAAATTCTGCTTCTTCTACTTTCTTTTGTTTATCGTATTTGTACAACTCGGGAGGACAACAGTTTTTACAAAATGTCTAACATTAGCATTCTCTGCATGAGGATACGATACGTACGTAGTGCCTAGTAAACACATTCATTTCGTGTGAAGCAGCATAATCAAATTTCTCTCAAATTGGGGAGTTTTCTTTTTATAGTAGCTGCACTGAAATTACCCGTCTGTAATCTACTGGCATTATTGCATGCATGTTCTCCCTCACTCTCCTTTTTTCATCAAATGTTCCGTGAATAATTGAAAGGAGATAATGACTAAAACACAAATGGATGGACATAAAGATGGCTGAGGGTAATATCAAATCGCTCACGCTATGTTTTGCTTAACAAGTAACACAAATTGGACATCAGTGTGCAATGTTCTGAGAATGTTGATAGACATGAAAATGAGCATTCACGCTTCTATTCTGCAGGGGTTTAGAAATGTACTATTTGCCACTGGTAAGAAGCACTGGTGTTCTTAAGGTAGTATGCGCCTCGGAAGTGAAAGACCTACACTTTTGTTCAAACATTCTGCAACAAACCAACTTCAATTTACTGGTATTTGAAATTTAAAATGGCCGCCATCCCCGTGTTAATTCTATGGGAAAAAGTTAAATTTTCGATTTTCACACAAATACGATCACGGTGAAAATTTTCCATGCCAAGAGCTTCTGAATGAGCTCACATGAGTGGTAGATGTACATCAGAAAAGTATTGTCAAAAATGTATACTTTGAATATAGGTCCCCATGGCACACTCTATCTTAAAAGCTTATAGTTGTATACATGTAAATAGATGGGAGTGCTTTTTTGTGGTTCATGTTGAACTGTTTAAACAATAAAAATATTGTCAAATGATAAACAGTAATGTGTCTGATTTGTCTTCATACATTTTTTAATGTTTTTGTATGTATACTAATCAGACCTTGGATACAAGCATATGCAGTTTCTCTGCAACACTGAAAGTGGCAGGAACTAGTTAGAAAAGCAACTTCTGAGCAGCCAAGTCTGTTTTTGGTCTCAAGACATCATTAATAAACATAAAACTGTCCGTGGGTGTTCTACGGTCTCACTCCCAATGCATGCAAAAGAGAAATCTGCACTTAGATGTGGCAGAACTTTTGGAGACCATTTTGCATCTACGCAAATTCAATCATAATCTACCTGTCAATCTGTAGGAAACTGCGTTAAAAGGGTTAAACCTGGGTTACAATTGTAGCTTTAGGGGTTCAAGTCGCCGCTGGGCAAAATCTTGTCATATTCATCAAGCTGCGTAACTGCCTGTCAATTATCAAGTTGTAAAAGAAAGGCAAATTTTAGGGTAGAGTGCTGTTCCAGGCACAGGCATTGTTGCTTGGCTGAGTAATGTCATCCTTCCAGATTGAATATTTGTAAACTCGTTTGTCAAATTCTGTTAAGATTGGTGGTTGCTGTTGGCACACCAATTTTTTGAATGGTTTAGTCTTTGTCTGTCGCTCAATGTCAACTTTTGTTTCATCTGTCCCCTCCATAGCCCTTAACCACAGACATCTCAATATATCAAGATGGTACCAGCTACTACCCACATACCTTGCATTTTCAAACAAGTTTATTTTACAATAGAAACTACAATGTTCGACATTGAGATATTTGGGAATTGAATGGGATAGACTTGTTGAAATTGTTGACATTGGAAGAGGTTTTTAAGTCCAAGGGTTGAGAGTTCCAAAGGATAGGAGCTGCCGAGGAAAATGGGAGGCGACCATAGGAAGTCTTGCAGATGGTTTTTTCACAAATTCTATGAGAAAATTGGCCCTCAAAATTTAAATATGCAAATATTCAAAATCGTTTGAAAAGCTCTGAATGCATTGATACTAAAGAGTTTTAGAGAAACAGGTGTCTGATCAAGAATGAGAAAATTTTCCCCGAGCATTTACATATGCAAATTTCATCATTATCTGCACAAATCTGAAGAAGTTTATGCAGCCAAGAGGTTGAATGGCAAATTCTTTGCTAGGTGAACAGGTAGAGTAGGTTAAGTTGCTGGTTCAAATCTGATAGAAAAAATGACTGAAGAAAATATCATTTGTAATGAGACAAGCAGTTTCTAACTTATTGATTACTGACCATTTTAAGCATGGTTACCTAATTTGCATATTTTTGAGACCAGCACACTACTGTAAAGCATACCTTTTTAACTGGCATCCTTTTTCTGACAATTAACAGCTACATGTAAGTCTGTCAATTTGCAACTTTACGATGCCACTTTTATCTTAATTTTTCCCTACATTTACTATACCGGTAGTTACGATGTTGTTTTAACTATATTAAAAAGCCTCTTCATTGCAATGAAAACCTGAAAAATGCAAAAAAAATTCATGCAGCTAATTCATAGAGTTTTACAGTAATTTGAACAAAGTCCAATTTACAGTCAAGGCAGCATCTTCACACAAAGAAGTCAGGTGATACTCGCAGTGGGTCTTGCAGTGGACTGACAGACAAATGTTTCTACTGTAAGTCTTTGCTGTTGACAGACAGACATAGACACAGATACACACATTCACACATACATACACACACACACACACACATATACTACATAATTAAATGACAGACACTGACTGTTGCCAATAGCTCCCAAAGCTACACAGTATAAATATGTATTGTACAATAGCTAATAAAACCAAAATGGCTTCTTCGAACTAGTTAATTTGTAGCACTGTCTTTTTTTCATGGTCAATGGTTAGCAAGACCTGCAAATTAATCTGTAAAGATACTGATCTATTCGATCAAAGCAACTTTAGTGTACATTTTGATCACTGTAATATTTTCTACAGTGGAAGAACAAAGGTTGTACCCGGTATGAGTCTTGTGGCCTTGAAAAAATCACAAAGAACATCCCCACATCAGCTGTGTGTCTGTCCTTCCTCTTTTTTAAAGAACTAGACAATACCGGTATGTTCCTATGAAAAAAACCCTGATCAGCTGACTGACTTTGAGTGCTTTTGAGAAAGGCAAACTTGAAAAAAAGACCTACACATGCCCAGAAGGCCTGTTAAGTAGATACACCACTTTTCTTGAAGTCTATTCTACCATTAAAAGATTAACACAGCTGGGATTCTCAAGTATTTTAAAGACTGCTTGAAGACATATCAGTGTTCCCCAGTTTTGCTACCAATAGGTAATTCTATTCTATCAGGTCTGTAATACTTCCACTTTTTAGAATACTTCCACTTTTTCAAACAATTTACGTGTAGGTTTGGTGGCATTCTCTTTCTGTGCGATGTATCACTTGTCTAGTGTTCTAGTACACAAAGACTATGGTTCTTTGTATCAACCACCTGCCAATTTATAATTTCCTTGACAAAGAATATGTACAATGGGTTGATTTTACTTTTTGTCATTGAGGTACAATCGGCCTCGGGGACGCGGACTCTCAAACTTTTACAATCCTTTTTGGATCTACCAGTTGCTGGGGCTCACTTTGAAGCTCATAGAGAAACTAAAATTTTCACATGCTTATTTTTATGCAAATCAAAAATTTATTTTTCTCCATAGACTAAAACACAGGGATGGCGGCCATTTTGAATTTCAAGAGTTGGTAAATGTTAGGTAATTTGTCTCTATTTATTTCATAAAAATCTATCCTGCCATTCTAAAGAGACACGTGTGGCATTCTTTGCATTCAATAAATATTTGACATGGCCAATCTCATTTCATGAGTTAAAGATTTTAACCTCATTGTTCACCATGTAATCAGTAAAGAAGCATACAAAAATAAACATTGCGACATCTGATTTTTTGAAAGAGATTTAAAAATATATTTAGCATTTTCTGTTGGCTGGTGGTTTGTCATGGAATTCAAAAAGTTGTCAAAATCTGTTGAGCGTAAGAGGTTCTACATTCAGAGATGAATGTGTACATTCAGAGATGAATGTGTGCCTTTCAGGGTAATTACAACGTTAGCAAACTCAAAACTTTGTGTGTAGTGAACTCACAGCTGTATCTCTGAATCAATGTAATGCAGGATTATTTTTCAGGTTTGAAATAATGGATAATGTGGCATTGTGTCGGTTGAATAAGGTTGTTTCTTGTATTAGAGACATGGCATTGCTTTCAACCAGTTGCCATGGCAACACATCTCGAGACGCTGTTGGCTATCAATATTCTCTTTCTTTTGATTTGGAGAAAGATGCTTTTCATGTCTTGAACTGAACCGGCAGAGATCTGACGTGTGGACAACACTCGCTTTCAAAGGATTCTCTCTTCATGGCACATGTCTTATTCTGTTGACTAAATACATCAAGAGCTGTGCGAAAATTGCAATAACTGGTGCGTCTTCCTGTGAAAATATCTCTAACAAAATTGTGACAGCAGGGTCTCTGTATAAACAGACGCACACAGATCGTCGAGTCTTACACTTCAGTGAAGGCTAAAAAATCTCTGTTGGTATCGCTTTAGTAATGGTGGATAATGAGAGGAAATTGGACACAGCAGAAGGGAAAGATCTGATGAAAACACAGTGTCACTTTGTCACAGTCCCAGTGCCCGCATAGGATTTTGTAGTGCTTTTTTGTGGTGTTGCGAGCCATGGGGCAGAAATTGAGTGGTGTGCCCAACATTTCCAAATTAGCCGAGCAAATAAGTGGACTTACTGAGAAAACCGCCCTTCCGAATAAGCTTCTTCTTTGACAAAATTTTCATTGCCTGTGTGGGAAATATAGAAAAACAGGTGAATGAATTAGAGATGAGAACCTTTTAACAAAATTATTTGAAGCCTCATGGTTTGTGTTGTGAAGCAAGTTGCAATTTGTTGGTAACTGTAACTATTGCCGAATGTTTCCATGTTTGTTTTTATAGTAACCATGGTTTCTTTGTTTATTCCTTTTATACAGCAAGAGGAAATACTTAGTAGCCAGGTTGTCAACACAACTCGGGTTGTCAACACAACTCAGGTTGTCAACACAATGCTGGTTGTCAATACAACTCTGGTTGTCAACACAACTCTGGTTGTCAACACAACTGGTGTATATATGAGATGTCTTGTAATTGTTTACAGTTGAATTTTCGTCTCAGAATAAAATACGATATCAATGCACCTCTCAGATATGTGCAATGTGTTGATGAGCCTAATAGAAATACAGTCAGTGCATGTTTCTATGAGCTTGTACTCAAATTGAATATGCGGATGACACACTGAATAAAAATTGTGAAAATTTAGTTGGGCCATACAAGTGTACTTTCCTGCCCAGCTAAGTTTGTGAAAGTACATGTTCTTAGGTAAATTGTATGTGGCAGACTATATTACGTATATGTGATCACCTCCTGAACACACATACAGGCAAATTCAAACATCAAACAGACATTGTGACTCTGAAATTCTGACACCAGGCTGTTTTTTCTAAGATTCTGCATACCAATGATCACTTTAAGTGCAAATGTTTATTATAAACACCTCTTTGCTGAACTCTGTCATGCCTTTAGGCCATCGAAGGTTATCTAGGCTAACCCAATGTCAAGCCTTACTGCAAACTGATTGCATATTTTGTCTGGTAGATGTTAATAGATGGATATCTTGATAAACAACAGGCTTGTAGAGAGCACACTTAGGCTCCATTAAACTGGTGTAAAAATTATACTAATTTTTAAGGACATACTTGAATTTTAGTTTTCCTATATCACACTAGTACATAAACGTACATGTAAGTGTTCTTTTGTGTAATGGAAAAATATCACGACAGACATGAATGTGGAAAATTTCACATACAGAAATGACTAGGAGAAATATATACTGGTATGATGGCAAGGACTACTGGTAAATGATAAGTACTAGTAGGTTCTGAGTTTTGGAAACTTCACTTTAGATTTGAGAAAAGTTTACACATGATTATTAGAACTTTTTCTAAGTAATGAGCTCTGGAATACATCAGGTACCAGGAAAACACAGTGACTGTCATGCAAATTTTAGTAGTCGGAAGTATATTTCAAATTCTGCCTCAACAAAGTATCTTCTTATCACGAAGCTCAGAGATGAGGTAGTTATGAATGTTTTATATCATATATTAATTGTTTGAGCTCTGTACGAGACGCAGACGACATGATTGAGGAGTTCAAAGTATCTTCTCGGCGACGCCAGAGACTTCGCGAACCCTGGCTGATCCTCACCCTCCATGACATGCATTATTAAACAACAGCTGAATAAGTGATGGCTTATTCATCCAAGTTTTCAACTGGATGATGAAAAATCCTATGTTGTGCTAAAAGGGTGGTTTGCATTGAGTATACCATCATGGAAATTGGTACTACAACAGCGAGTGAATCGGAATGAACCAACATTACCCCAAAAGATACTGCAGACCCAGCCACCTCACTCAGGGTTACAGAAATCAGTTTAGAATCATCTTCAGATGATGGTTTAATGTGCTTCTTAAAAGATGGAGAAAACAGAATAAAACTGCCTGACCAAAAAAAGATGTGTAAACAATCTAACAATCTACTGTATGAGAACCTGAAAAGAAACTGCTTCACAGTAAAGTATGGAGTACTGGACAATGATGGATGAAAAATGGTGCCATGACTGATGGTAAAAAATATGAATACCGTACTGGTTTCTTCAAATTATATGGGCTTCTTCAGACAGAGTAAAATTGCAGATAAATATCACCGAATGTCTTCAGGAAATATACCATAAATCATTAATACCTCATATTTTCATTCACAGAAATGAATTGATGAAGCCATTTATTAATTCACGGGTCTTGTGGAAAATATTTCTGAAAGATTGCCTTGCTGAAGGTTTGATTGTTATGAAGGTACCGTAAGCTATATAGGACTGGCTCAATGCACTTATTTGGGAGACTTTTATGGTCTGTAAATCATCGCATGAAATCAATACACATGGTTTTCTCAGCATAATGACACGGAACTGTCTTAAGTTCCATTTCATTTGTATAAGTTTCCTTTTACGAGTTTCATAAAACTAAAAACATAAATTTTGCCATAAAAAAAACATAAATTTTGCCATAGAAGAAATATATGAGAAAATACATCACAGCTGAAACATAACCAAATTAGAGCCATCAGATAATAAATGACTGTACGTGATGGTAGCTGCAGAGTGACTACTAATGAAATTAAAAACTGTCATAATATTTTAATTTACTGAATAGTGTCACCACTTTAAAGAGAAAAAGCCATGCTCTGACTTTCTGGGTTTTTTCCCCTTTTTACCACACAGTAAAGCATACTGTTATTTTCAATGTTATGTGTCATGCTTCTTGAAATTGAAAACTTTGGGGCTATTATGGAAACACAGTTCCCATTCTGGTAAGGAGAATATAACACTATAAACACATTACAATGTAAAATGTAGTGCTGCACTGAATTTTTTTCAGATGGCGGCCGCAAGCAAGAGCAGCGCCCAGATAAAAATTGTCATGACAATTTAACCAGACCGTGGAGTGTGTACTGCGTAAGTAACCTCTGTGACCATACGATTAATTAACATCTGTGATAGAAGAAGAAGTCATTCAATCACAGACAGTGAAAACAATCACAGGTTTCAGGATTCAAGTCTCATTAATAAACTCCGCTCTCATTGTTCTTCGGCCAATAATGAAGAGAGAAACGTATATCACGTCGATTGAAAGTTGAGAATGTTTTCTACACTGATATGCGATGTCCTTTGTTGAAGTACACAGCCGATTTGCCATTGAAAAAGTTGCTCTCCTGATGAAGTTACTGGAGGAATTGATGTAGAAAAATGTCACACACATATTTCAAAACAATGACTGAGCACAATACAGGCTTTTCACACCAACATCAAGAGTACAGCAGAATTTTGACTTTAGATATACCAACCACTTAACAGGAAAAAATCAATGGGGACCAGAAACAGCAGTGGACTAGTCAGGGATGAAATATAGATTTTTTGATTCAATAACAGGTAGTTACCCCATGGGAAAACAAAATTAATGTAGATAAAATTCTGACGCTGAAAAATTTGAAAGATATGTCACCCACAAGTCATCCTGACACCTACATCTGTTCATCCCGGAGGCATTACATGTTTGTGAAATAAATGGTGAGGATACAGCGCTGTACTACCAGTACCGGTAGTCTCGTAAAGTTGAAAATTCCTCACAGATAACTGAGCCAAATATTATCAGTACAATTGGGAATACCAGCAGTGATGGAATCTATCCTGTACAAAATGTGTACAATTCTGTTTCATGGCCCTGCAAAGCTTGGAATTCTAAACTTCTGATATCTGCTTAGTGTTAGACGTCTTTTCTTATTTGTGAAAGTATGGACTGTGTAGATTGATGTTGTTAAGGAAAATAGTTGTTTTGTGCTGCTTTTCCATTACATTACTGTAAAGTCACATCAACAGGCAAAATTAATCACTGAAGGGAAGCAAATTAAGCCATCCCTCTCATTTCTGAGGAGGTGATTCCGCAAATTGTTATGCCTGAACCATTTTGTCTCATTTGCATATGACCAGTGAAATACCAACACATTTCTATGTGAGGTAGAAATCCAAACTAAATAAGTCTTAAACTTATGCCTACATGTAACTACATACACTTCAATACATTGAATTGAGATGCAAACAATTTATGCAAAAATTACACAGGTTCATTTGTTCCCCAAAATTTGCATATCAACAGCAAAATACTAGTACCCGAGGAGGTGGTACTCCTCTGAAACTGGTACAATTCACTTTGTTTTTAAATTTATAACCTAAATACATATGAACGACTTGAACTGATAGTACAAGGCTTTAAAAAAGTCATAATGTCTGACAGCATGAGATTTCAACAATGGAATCAATTTGATGCGCTTTCTTATTACGGGAATCTCTATAAAATTTACATGACAAAACACCTTGATCAGCTCCTTGCCGTTTGACAAAGAAAGCAGCCCAGGCATTGATCCGCAAATCTTAGGATTTTTTCACAGATTTAATCAAGTAGTTGATTCCAGTGGTGACTAATCAATTTTTCAACAGGGTCCCATTTCCTGTTTGGCTTGAAGCACTAAATGAAATACGTACAGCAGAAATAAAACAGGATGACTTTCTTTTATCATCACAAACAGGGTTACTTGTTCATTTAACTACTGACAGCATAGAATCGGAAACGGTTTATTCACGTTGGCTAACTTCTTCAACAATCGCTACAGATTATATTAGAACCGAAACACCTCTTTTGTTTTCAATGCTCTCTGCTGTCGCTTTTAAAGTACTACTAAACTTCGAATAACAGCTTGATTTCATAGCATGTGTCTCTGTATTAAAAACAAAGTAGTGCAGTTTGTAACGATGGTTGTGTGCAGTGAGGTATATCTCCATCATTTGCTGTACCAGTACCCAAACGTGTCTTTCACTCGCTGAATTACAAACGGTTCTTAAAGCCTTATTTTATATTTATTTGATCCCTCTTGTTTTTACTTCTGGTCTCCATATCTCCTCGTCTTCTACACTAGAGTTTACTACATCCTGGTTCGATAATCTGTCGACGTCCTAAACTCCAAACGAGATAGTCCTGTGACATTATCTAGGCTACATCTCAATCTGATGCTACTAAAAATCGATTTCTAGCTCTCTCACTTTTCTCAAAACTATTCTATCGTCTCTGAGCCCTGCCTCTGTTTTGTTCTCTATATCTTGTCTTCACCAAAGCTCCATACAAAGTCTACACTGGTGATGGCTATCAATTTTCCTGTGCACAAGTTGGCTTTTCCCTCCAACTTCACTCCTTGATAGTCTGATAGGCACTGGCAAATTTCACCCAGATTTCTAACAAGGCTACATGGAGTTTTCTCAAAAGATTATTTCAGTTCTGACATACTCATTTTTCAGGATTTGACTCCCTGAAAATAGGTGGCTGAAATGTTCAGCAAAAATCTGGCGCGACCTCTTCCTCAGAGAATTGAAAGATAAGCTGTGTGTAAAGTGTTAATGCACAGAGGGACCGAGTAACGGATGCATGGTTTGTGGAGTGTACCGGTAGGCTTTAATGACTTGTGAAGTCAAGTACATAAGGGAGACAGAAACGAGACAGGGTGTATTCTGTTGATACAGGACTTGTTTGCCAAGTGTCAATGGAGAATTAGACAGATATACCAGGTATTTCACAGCGTGAAAAAAGATAGATGAATTCAAGGTAATGGGATAAAGGAAATGGTCAGGGTAATGTGTGGACGTGGTTGAGCAGAATTATGGATTCCAGAGTACTGACAGAGGAACAGACTACCGGTATTTCTATGGTATGAAGGGCGTGGACGGATGTCAGTTTGTGGGTGGAGTAAATGGACAGGGTTTTACGTGTGCATAGAAGAACTGATTACTAAATACAAAACTTATCCTGCCAAGTTCATATGTCAACATCATGTCACGTTGGTTAAAACTAGTGATGCACAGCATGTCCGGTACGGTGCATGGAAGGCCCCTGATAACATACGGTAGACACTGTAAAAATGATTTTTACCAACAAAAGCTGCCGTAACAGACCAAGTCAAGTGGGTGAAAATAAGTACACTTTTGGCATTTTACCGCGACTTGGCAGATGGAAAAGTGATACTCTACGGTGGGAAAAAGGAGTGTTCTGCTGTGTGACATTCTACAAGTCAAGAAATATCACTTTAAAACTTTCACTTTCTGCATCGTACAACCATCAGAAGGAATGAAATAACACAGACTATCAGTAGAGTAGTTCCCTACCTTTGGGTGTCACACAATGGCATTTAAGTCTTCAGTGTACAGAAAACATGTGAGATCAGGTGTACAGACATCCGAATCAACAACGGAGCAATATCAATTTTTGCAGGCAGACATGTAGTTAATCTGTTTTTGAATAGAGTTGTGTTTGCCCGACATGACAATATCCATGGTGCATCATGGAATATTAGTCTTGCCAAAATGGCAAAGTTCAGTAATATGCACACAAACAATGTAATATCTCTGCAAACTTCTTGTCGGTGTACACAGCATCCACATGGAATCAAAGTGAAGTTTCTCTCACGAGTGACAACAGTGTTATCCATCATGAATCTCCTTGGTTACACTCAGTATCTCAAACCCTTAATGTCTATACTTCTGCATTGATACATATAGGAACATGTGTTGGTATGGCAGTTACGATCTCAACAATACTCTGAATGAGGGTTTTAACAATCTACTTGAAGCTCTCTAAACCCCAATATGGCACACCTGAAGAAAACTGGGCAAAAACATCATTATGAAAATTTTTTTTTTTTCAGAGGGCCTCCCTAGCTTAATCAAGCAATTTGACTCCCTAGGCTTATAGAGATCTGTAAAACTTTGAGTAAACGTAATATAAATTTGCTTAGGGAAGAACTGAATCTGTTACAGTAATAGAATGGTGAGACTATCGGTGGTAACCTGTTAGTGTTTGTTGTGAAATAGATTGTGCCATAATTGGGTGTAATGAAAAGTGACAAATTCCTACCCATAAATTTCATAAAACTAGTTACTGAAAGGTGAAAATCTGCTCTTGATTTCTGTTGAAATACGGTACATTACACCATGTATTTCATTGTGGCATCTCTGTCATGTTCCTGTTTGTGCAAATTTATAATTTCTTGTCATGTTTCAAAAACACCAGCATGAGACACGTATTAGTTTGAGTTAAAAAGCGCACACATACTAGACTTAGGGTCTCACTCCTTCTAGTAGTTGGCCTTACCATACCCTCCCTTCCCTTGACTTTGATAGCACCTTAAAACACCACTGCTATTCATCATTTAGGTGATATTTTGACTCTCTGGAGTGTCTCACCCTAACTTGTTGACAGGACAGCTATGCATGCTCACTCTTTCCACAACATCTGACATCACTTCTCAGTTACACAAAATAACTTGACTCACAAAAGTCCACATATCTTTCAGTTTTCTCACAGGCAGACTAGGACTTAATTTAAGTGACTTCTACACATTACTACAGACTTACATAGTTTTTGTCAACCTCTTCGTCATACGCCAACTTGACAATACCATAGGACCCTTTGCCAATTTCGTCCTTTAGCTTATACTGATTAAGCTGGATATACGTCTGTGAAGAGACAAAAATATACATTCATGCTTTTTAATTAATCCAAATATGAAACTGACTTCAGATTTAAATAACTCACAACTGTACTCATAACAAAAGCTGCTCAAATATTTTTTTGCTGAGAAAAAGATGTGAAAGAAGAAAGTCTAGATTTTGTTGCCATGGCGCAAGAGTTGATGCAGTGATGAGACTCTAGTGAGAATTACACCAGACACATTGAGCGCCACAGTAAATTTGGAGTACACTTGAGAATAAGGCTTCTAAACTCGGAGCTGTGGAATTCAAAGCTTTGCAATTATCACCGCGGCACTACATGCAAGGTACTTCCATTCTCCTTCGCACATCTCAGCCATCTCATCATTGTCAAGTCGTGGGCTGTACACTCTTTCTGGGATCGTGACTCAAGTAGAGAGCTTTCATCAGAAAACACTACTGTAACAGTACCGGTAGTAGCTAGCAGGGAGATTTAAGAACCCATCCATACACGTAGTTTTGAAATGATGGCACTACACTGCAAAGGTAGTGGTGTTCTACAAGACTGCAAAAACAAGCAGTTAAAAGTAACCCAAACCACTTCGTATTTGTTCACTCTTTTCTATGCCCGATTAGCGTACCGGTAGGTCTGTATGCTTCCATTGTTGCCATGGATAGGAGCATTTATGTGGAAAATACAGCAAGTGGTCGCTGTCAATTATTTGCACCACTTTTGATAAAACAGTAACATGAGCGCTTGTAGGCATGAGTCGTGCATATCAAAACTGTCCAAAAGCCTGAGATTAAAGGACAGGCAGACCTTTACAGCAGCAAAGTTTATCCATCTCATTTGTACGTTTGATCACATGACTGGCGGACGCTTAAACGTGTGTACTTGCCTATCATGTTCAGGTTCTATAGAAATCTACGTTGACTTTTTTGAGGTGACATTCAAAATAAATTGTATACCATGTCCATAATACCTTACATGCGATAGTGTACAAAGTGTTTTAGTACATATTTTGCGGGTATGGGCAACATAATGCAAACATTAACCCTTTGAGTGCTGTAATTTTTGCTACCAGAATTTTTGTGCAACATTTTACCAATCTCCAGTCAAAACTCTTGCGCCATGGCAAAAATCTCCAAACTCCAACTTTATAATTTTGGACCAAGTGGACACCACATTTCATCGGCTGCAGGTTTTTACCAATATTTTGGAAAAAATCTGAAAAAATTGACTGGGGTATATTTTGTAAAGGCAACAAAAATTGACATTGGCGCTCACAGGGTTAACATCTGTTGCTAAAAATTGAAAACTGATAAAAATACATCAACAAAGTAGAGTCCTGGCTTCTGAATGCTGTTGAGAATAACATATTAACCCTGAAGTAGATGGATAAATATAGATACTACAAAACAAAACTACTGAGAACAAAATGAGAAAATTGGATTTGTAAAAGATAACATCTGAGATAATATACTTGCTATGTGAAAATACAATACCCTATCGGTATAGGATACCTCACAGTGTAAACAAAATACTGGAAACTTTACCTGTGAATCATGTGGAAAAACCTGAGAAAATCCCTTTGAGCTGAGTAAAAACACCCAATTGGAGAAGATATAGGCCTCAGCTGCAGGCAAAGCCTGAGCCAGCGGCTTTAGTTCAGATAAAACAACTTAATAGAGATAATACTTTAGAGATGAAAGAAATATCTGAGATAATGGCGGGGAAAGGTAAGAATATCCCAAATAATGTATTTACTTCTTTTACAGAGCTTATCGCTTTGAATACAGAAGAGATGAAACCACTCTTCTGACAATGCAAGAGATAATATCTGTTTGCTGGCTGCTTGGGATCACATGCATGAGAGTGTACATCCTCTGCTGTGGGGTTCAAGATTTGCAATCGTCTGACATATTGGAACTTCCGGATGGTGCCGGCAAGTTTGGTTAATAATTATCAGAAGATCACGACTTAAACAGGACGTTAATTGGGTCAATAAATCATCTTGTGTCAAGAGCAATCCGGAAATTTCCATCTCTATTTCAGGCATTCTGATTAAAAAACCATCAGTTGAGATTATCACCGGTGACCGACGTCAGAACAAACTGCATTGTTGATGCGATAACGCCATTATGGGCAGTAATGCATGTTGCAGAGAGATAACAGCAATTACTGTTTAATCCATATTACTGGTTTATTAATGCTGAAAAGCTTCAAAACTATCAAATTTGCAGTTAAAATTGCATTATAAATTAGTGGTTCAGTATAAAATTGCTACACGAATTTGCAAATGTAGAAAACTTCTGAATAAGTTAAAAGCACGTGAAATTTCACACTAAAACTGAGATCCATCCTTCTATGGAATATTCATGATATTTCAAACATCCTGACCAAGGTTT
This sequence comes from Ptychodera flava, assembly GCF_041260155.1. NCBI lineage: Eukaryota > Metazoa > Hemichordata > Enteropneusta > Ptychoderidae > Ptychodera > Ptychodera flava. The sequence goes on along the minus strand of NC_091939.1, from coordinate 20,880,815 downwards.
TTGCTTTATTGTGCACCTTCTGTGTGCCGTCAAATTAAAATTTCAAGCTGTCTACAAGTACATCACTCATCAACTATGGTCTAGGCAATTGACAACAAGACAGGTTGGCGTTAAAGATTGTATTGCATTCATATTTCGTGACTGACAGATTGGACAAAATGACGATATTTTTCATTTCATTTGAAGAAGAAGAAGTGTTTTCCAATCAAGAGTTTTCACAATATTCAAGGCACAATACTTTTCTATGGCTGATTTTTTTCCACATGTGTAAGTATTCCCACTTTTTAAATTTGGTAAATTCTCTTCCCTGCTATCAAAAAGTACATTTTTCCATCTCTTTTATCCTATCAAGTACAGTTACTGTGAACCGGGATATTACTGTGTTTATGCTGATTCTTACTGATGAAGAAAAGTAATATTTTCCATTCAAATGTGAACTCACAAATAATCATGATACATGATGATTGGAGATTCCAATCTTTTGCCTTGCTGAATATCAGTTATTTTTCCTCCCGTTTCAACATAGATCACAAAAAAATCACAAAAACTTTCAAAGATGGTTTGTTAACATCTGCACATAAAGTTTGGACTTTCTCAAATGATGAAGAAGCAATCACCACAACAATAAGATAAAACTCTTTGGGGAAACTCTTAAAGACTTTTTTCCTTGATTGACACATGATTTTGACAACTTTTATGTGAAATTATCAGAAAAGTGTAGTATGGTGCCCTGAGGGGAATATATACTGTGACAAGAAGAAGGAAGTGTATTTATTAATTAGCATCAAGAGAAAAGTCAGTTATCTGTACTATACACATTCTATTTACACTTCCTGTGGTCTCAGAGACCTAGAAAACATTCAGGAATTCCTCGCCCCCTCAAGTTCTATCAGATCATTTATATATTCACTGTGTTATAACAGCTTTCCTGGAAGGTTGCCATGGCAAATAGCCCACATAACAAAAGCCCTCAGTGTACAGATTACAAGGTTTTTTTATGACTGCAGTGTTCATTATAAATACCCACCCATGTGACGAGTCCAGTGGTAACTGTATTCCATTTGTTCTGATTTTATTGCAATTTACTGTTTTATTCTCTTTTTTTGAACTTTAATTGTCAGTCTTTAAAAAAAATAATTCATGCATATATACACATACTTTTGACTGCTTGTTCTGAACTATCAAAATATATCTCTTGAATGAAGCTGCACACTGTGAAAAATTTGGTGCACACGAAGATTCTACATTTCTGTTAACAATTGTGATGGCAGTGAATGTACGGATTAATAATTTTCGAATGTTTTTAAAATTTACAATGGTTAGTCCGAACATAAAGATTTAATTAGTTTAATTTAAATGTGAGATGGAAATCGAACTCTAGAGGGACAGATTACCACGGAATTCAATGATCCAAAACTGCCTCAAGATTTACCATCCCAGATCTTTTTACGGGTGTCTGTGTGAGAATTCACACCATCTAGAATACAAATGTTCCGCTGTTTATTCTACCATCACAAAGACATCCATGGTCTTTGATTCAAAGTAGTTTATACTGTGAAAGGAAGTATAGCGTGGGAATGTCATCCATAGAGACAAATACAACATTGCTGTTTGAAGCACCAAAAGCACCGAGATACTTTGGTAAACACAGGTAAATAAATAAATAAATAAATGAATGAATAAATAATTAATTAATCAAACAAACAGAGATACAACAGGACAGGACAGCATCAATCAAATTAATTGACTTTAATTGATTAACTTTAAAAGGTATGATTAATTTTTAATTTGTGCTTTCAGATGTGTTCTTGGAGGTATGACAAATTTCTGATAATTTCATGTTTATATAAACGACAAATTTGACAGGAGTCTGAAGAACTTGCAATATTTGAAAATAGATGAATATTCTACATGTACAAAAAATGATACACATTTTTGAGAAAATAACAACACCCTCAATAATTGGAGTTTCGGTGTTCATGGTTCTCAGAAGAAAATTGGTCGCGTTTCGAAAGAAGGCCAGGTTGGAAGGCATACCTTCGAGCCACAGCAAATAACTCCTGGACTGAGAATTTTTTTCCCCATTTTCAACAAATTTGTGAATTCTGATAGAAGCCCTTTTTCATCAAAATGACACAACAACACATTTAATCTCACATCACAGAAATAGCGCATTCCTATCATTGAATCTGGACGCCACCATGAAAAAGACTGTATAAGTTTTTTTTTCACTCCTTGATTATTTGGGGAGCTTGCAGTTTGTATGATGGAATAGTCTATTTGCCATGCAAATGAAGGATGAGGAGGTCAATGGCGGGAGAAATTCTCTCTTGAATCCATGTAGCTCTAAGATCTAATTTTCTCGCTCACATCTTCAACCTGCAACAAACAGAACCACGGCAGGTTCTCAATAATGCTGGATCCGACAAAAAAAATTAAGAACGCCGGTACAAAGAAAATCATTAGTGTCACCATGGCGACACCATCCACTTCATATGTCTACATTATGTTGCCATGGCGACCAGATGCATCATCCTCCTATCTCTGCGGATCAGGAAGTGACCACTTTAGGTAAACAATATTTCATTCCAGTAATTTTCAGCTTTCCATATTTAGAACCGAGGAAAAAATAAAACCCTTCAGATAACGATCAAGGTTCAGCCGAGAAGATACCTATCTTGACTATCAATGAACGACAGAACTCAAATGCACAGTATACTGGGGGAAAAAAGCTTTAAAATATCGGAAAGACATGATATTTTGCTTTCAAGTATGACTAAAGTCTTCATCACTCAATCAGGTTAAGATGGCCCAACCAATTGAAAACCATCGATTGAATCTTGAAATTTCTGTCTGGTTTGAAAATCACCCATTAAAAGCTCGTGATCAATAACTAAATGTCGAAGATTTTTTTTTTCTGGTGAGAGACAAATTCGCAGGTATACTTTTTGCTCAAAAAATGGCTTCACTTAATGGCATGTTCTGAATGGAAAGTGCTGAATGTATTAGGGAGGCTGCATATTAGCCGGCTAGAACATTAAGTTCATCACACTTTAACCCACTTACAGATGTACAAAAAAAATTGTCAATTTACAAACGTCAATGCAGCCTTTGTTGATGATCGGTCTCGTAATGGCAATTTCAAAAATTAACATGATTAGAGCTCTCCACCCATTAGGGGCAGCCACACACTATTTGCTTTAAATTTGAGCAATTATCAAACTGGCAATAATCGCATAGGAAATCTGCTGATGCCATAAATGCATCAATCAATCTAACAATGGTTTTCCATTCCGTTTCAAATGTCTATAGATCAGACGAGAGCAAGCTCAACTGAAATTTTTTGTTCAACATTAATTAAGAAGGCCCGATCTTTTCTGCTATATTTTTCAAACTTCAGAAACAACATATGTTCTTCTGCATTCACACAAAGAAATATGAGATTTGTTTTTTTAATCTACCTGGTTAAAAATTTATTATTCAAATTTTACTTCCCTTGGAGTAAAAAAATCTTCCTGGCTATCAAATTTATAGAAAAGAAGAAGACTACCGATAATAGTTTTTCAATGAAGAAAATACATATGTGTTCAGAATGACAGAAGTATTAGAAATACACACCAACCTTTATTTTCATTTTTTAGAAAGTATTACTGTATCAGTTTCAACACAGACTGTCAAGAAAAATTAACGGTTGAGTGACTGTCACGACTATTACAATAGCGCTGATCATGATTATAGGTTAGTTACAAAGTACAGCAGTGTGGGCGTGACATTTTCTGCTGCCGATAGCAATTCTGACATAATTTTGTCTTTGTTTACCTGTCTATTACCGCCGCTTGTGGCCGTATCCTTTGGCATATATTTTTTGTTTTCTTCTTCACTCTGAACATTTTTGGTATCAAAGTACCGTTTTCACAATGCCTGTTACGATAAACTTTCTAAAGTCCCGTCAAAACTTTATGACAAATCTTTATTTTTGTCACAAATCAGCCCTATTACGGTATTCATTCATACTTTCTGAAATGGCCAGACATATCAGACACAGCCTGAGGATCCACTGTGCTGACTTCAAAACAATAAGTTCAAGCTTGACTAACTTGCTCCTCTTTACACTCACCTATACTGTTTTGGGCAGAACCATTTTATATCCGGGGGTGGGACAGCACCCTCCTTTAGTAATTTGCAGAAGCAAAGCAAATCTGCTGGAACAGATTTTTTCTCAAGTCATTTAAGGACAAAAATTATTACTTTTTCTCTTTCACCTCTTGAAACAATACCTACCCCCATCCTCTACCCCCTAGCCTCAAATGGTTCTTTCCTTAGTTCCACAGACGCACCAACACTCTCAAACAATCAACAACATTAAGAATGATGCTGCAGAGGCTTTCATAATCAGAGACTTGCAGTATGCTGATGAACACAGTTTTTTAATATCTTCACCAGGTGTATCTCACACCCATCAGAAGTCCGAGGACAACAGTTTACACTTACAGACATTAAACTTCAAAGTGCAAAATTTCATGAGTATAACCACTTATGGACTAACTTTATACTTAAGTAATAAAGCACACCCAGCGACGGTATACCACAAGATTTTGACCAGTTCACAACATATATGCACGAGCGATAGCGAGTGCATATATGAACTGGTCAAAATCGAGAGGTATACCATCTCTGGGTATGATTTATTGCTATTATATCATAACAGTATATTGAAATTCTGGTGTGGAACGTCAAAAATGGATTTTTGCTCAAGCTGAGAGCTCGCGCTTGTGCCAGCCATGGTATATCGCCAATATACATGTACCATGGTTCTTTTCACATCTCGACCAATCAGATCGCTGTATTTGCACTATCAATACACTGGTATGATATAATTGTACATACATATCATCTCTGACTAGCACAAGCCAACCTAGAACATCACATCTTCATGTATACTCAATCAAACTTCGTGCTCCAAATTGTACCTAAAGCATATTACCCGCATTTGATTGACTTCATTTTGCTTAACACTTTTCTGAAAAAAAAATAATTGAAAGCCTTGAATTTTGAACTATCCTTCATCTTCACTTTCCAACATACCGGTACTCTCAGTCTATGAAAAACAAAATTTGATTTGTCTCTTCATATGGACATTTTATCTAATAACATTGGCTATCATCTTCACTTTCCAACCACCAAATGTCGGTGTCAGGGACTATGGTGTCAGCAGTACCGGGTATTTGATGGCTCTGACAAGCATTGTACAACATGCCATAAAGGTGTGGCCATGTTTAAGGTTTTCACCCCCAGTTCCCTGTATACAGGTCCAACTTTACCATAGAAAACAATGGATTTGGGACAAACCATGGTGTGGCCATGTTTAAGGTTTTGACTGGCTTCAACCTTCACCTTCACGATCCACGGACACATTGTGATACTCTCCAGATCTCGTGTGATCCTTCCCATTCACAATTTTGCTGAAATTTAAAGCTAACTTTCCAACATGCCATGAACATTTATTCTGCGAAGTCACCATCAGGTCTCTGTGTTTTTTTAAACCAGCAAAGCACAAAATGTCCCATGTGTGGCATTTTCACAAAGACTTGAACATGCAAAGGCCCCTAAACACGTACATACTGTAAACATGGATTTTACTGACTTTAAAGCATCAGCTTTAATATACTGTGCAAAGTAGGTGCACATACATGTACGTATAGGTTTTGGAAAAATACTGTTTTTTACTGACTTGACAAATGGCGAAATGATAGGCCTGGCAGAATAACAATTACAGCCAAAAAAGCCAAGGTGTTCACATAATAATGCAAAACACGGTGGGAAAGTCTTTGTAGACTTGCTGCAATTTCATACGAGATGACCAACGAGAAGTGGAAAACTATTTTCATGTGATGAGGACTACCCTGTGTCACACCCAGCATATCAACAATGCTTTACTCAGCCCTGTAGTTGACACTGATGTATTGCAATCTTTGACTCAAGCTCTACATTGTCTGATCTCCTATCATAGAAGCAGTAAATTTTCCTCGTGAAAACAGAATGTCGGGGGGTTGAGGAAGTAAACCTGTCGTGACTGTCCATTTATATGTTTACTTTGCATTTGGACAGAAATATTTAACGACACAGGGATTTGGGTGATGTTGACGGCTAGCTAGCAGTGTAGTGAGACCATTAAAACAGACACTCAGGTGAATTAATCTTTAATATGCACCATAAAACTATTAATGACTTTCCCACATGTACTGTAAAACCATTAACTACAATCTAGATTAATACAATTGCTAACTTCAAAGTCAAATACACACACACACACACACACACCACATTTGCACATATATGTGTGTGTGTGTGTGTGCATGTCATATATATATATATATATATATATATATATATATATATATATATATATATATATATATATATATATATATATATATATATATATATATATATATATATATATATATATATATATATATATATATATATATATATATATATATATATATATATATATATACACACCCATTGGTAAACACACACCTTTTTGCTTGCACTGCATATACCGGTATAGACTCTCCACAGTCGCTGTGCCTTGTTTTGTGCGCGCCTACGATGGGCCTGCATTCGAAGGCTACGCTGTGCAGCTGTGAGCACGCGCTGCCAGACACAGCGACTGTCGGTTCTTGCAAGGATATGAATATTCATAAGGGTAGTGACGTCTAAAGAAAAACCTATCTAACTGGGCGGAGAGAATATATACTAGTAGCTGGTAGACCTATATACGCGGTATGTTTTTATTTTTCATTTTACATTTTATTTGGCTATGGTACTTGTCATTTGTTTTTGATTAACGGATGTGTGGAGTTCTATAAAGTACCCGGATCAGGCAGAAATCCGACCGGTCGCTTGCAAGAACGTCCAGACCCTGGGATTCGCGTCGCGTCTCTGAAGGGCGCGCGCGTGTTCAACAGGGAAGAACGCAAATCGCAGGGTCTCTGCCAGACTAATACCGGTAGTGTTGTCACTCAACTGCCAGTGGTATATGAAAAATCTTAGAATGCTACTCATTCTTTGACAATAAAAATTCACCGAATAATCCCTATTTCAGTTACCATCAATCAACATTTCCAATTACATTATGCATCATGTCATCCGAGCACCTACTCCGTGATATTTGTTTGACACCATCAATTACGGCTGCAATGTAAACTATCATTAGTCCTTGCATCTAGGGTACATATTACATTTATTATTCATCAAATAATAACACTGTCACTTCAGCTTGTTCCTTATCAAGTTCCCTGTCACTGACTTAATATCTGCGCAGAAATCTCATGGTATATTCCTGTCATATTTCTCCATGTGAAATGCAATGATTTTAATACACAGTGTACCAAAACACCGCTGTATTTGGACAAAGGCATAGCTGCCTTAAGTCTATCCTCATTCAATTACAGTCCAACGTGAACACTTAATGCTATAATTGATCTGTTAAAAAACCAGAAACACCTGCACTTGGCAATACACTCCAAATACATTCCAGGAAAAAATTATCCGACTACGTTTCCAGAAAATAAAAAAAATCCATCAATCGTAAAATGAGGCCTAGTACCCAGAAAACCAACTTTTTTTAAGTTTACTCAACTAATCTTCTCATTATAGTGGACAATTTCCTAGAAACTACAGGGAAACAGAAGTCCCTCGGGGATGTTTTCATTTTTCCCCCTCTATGATTTATTCCCCTCATTATCACGGTTTTTATTTATTACTTTTATGCTGTTGCTTCTGTGTTTGTTAACCAAAAGGAATATATTTTTGATTAACTAGGATTGCAAATAGCACAGAGGCACCAAATTAATTAGAGATGCATTTGGATATTGTGGAACTTGCGTTAATTTCGAAGCCACTTCTATGTCATCGATCATATTTGTCGTTCTGACACCTGAAGGCCCATTTGTGGTCCCTGATACTGTGCCTCATTTTTTAACTGTTAAAACGTGCTGTATTCTGGCACCATTTTGATGATACTTGCTTGATATGAGAAATTGTATTATGTTGTTTTGCTTGATGACACACGGTGAAAAGGGCTTGGCTGAGCCCCTGCACATTTCAACTCCATCCTGTTGGTTGGCAGAATGAAGACATAAATTCCAGACAGAAATTTACACAAATTAGTTCTCGAGATTTGGTTCTGTGTTATCAAGATACAGAGATGGTAAAACTGCTTGTTTGATCAGCATTTCAGCACGGCTTTCAGTATAAAGCCAGCAGACAGCGTCACATCCAGAATGCCACAGCTGGGGAGATTGTGAGCCCTTGCTACATTTTCAAGGGCGATTCAAAAATTATCAAGGTAGGGCATTTGACTTCACTGAATTCACGTAGTGGTACTGAAAATATTTAGTAACTTTTTCGAGGTGTCATCTACCCTAATTTGTTCAGCTAATGGAAGCTATTTAAGCAGCCTTGACATAAAACACGGTACGTTTTTGATAGGCTGATCACATCTCTTAATGTCCTCGCATAGGAAATAGCAGAATGTATGTAGAAAGATATACTGGTAATTGTGGGTAAAAATATACTCCCTATACACTGGCTATGCTCGTAATACATGTACCGTACTGGCGGGCAGAGGTAAAAGTTCCTTGCAATTGAGACAAGGCACCATAGGTTGTTGTCCCTGAGAGCAATTCACTATTTGGCAAGTGCTGCATGTCTTGTTACAGGTATAACTGCAAAACTACATAATTGTGCAGCCGCAATGTGAACACTGATCATAAGCACAGCACTGCATATTGAACAAAAAACTCTTCAAATGTTGCCAAAGATTGGCAAACTTGTCCTTTTAAAATGAAGATACATCTACGTGATCTGTGAAAAGAAACCACAAATGTATACCGGTAGATACCATACAAAGGTTTGTGGCGAGTAACAAACAGAAGTAACAGTGTTGTGTGGTTGCACACATCATTCTTTGTTATTCATACTTTAAAAGCTCACATCTGCTGAAAAAAATTCAGTTCTGCTTTATTACAAACATCTCCATCTCTGCAGCTTTCATTATCTGCATCTTTATCTTTATTTACGTACATCCCGGAATTAATTGTTCTCATCCATATTTCCAGTGGAATAGCGAATTCTTTAATTTGATGGTGAACATTTCCATTTGTGAACATTTAGAATATTGCTTTAAGAAGTGCCTCATTAGAGCATTTGACTTGAGCTACGCCAAACCAGCAGCCTCACTTTTTGTTGTCTGCACCATTTACATTGCCTAAGCCAAGTACTTGTGCAATACCGTATATCCATTCCGTCAACTATGCTCCGTCCTGGAAGCTGAATTTCCATGCGATGATCATTCAATATTTGATTCTGCTTTCAACTTTAATTTTTGGTGCTAAAACTATAGACGAAACAGCTTTAAATGCAGTAAACACAAATGTTGACATATGATATTATAGCAATAACCCCCTCTCATCCCCTTTGGTGGTGGGTATACACTCGATTCAGATACAGTGTGTTCCATATGGCACTTGCCTAATTATAGTGACATACATGTACCGATACCTATTACAGGGATGCAAGTTCACACCGTTGTTATTTCAATGCTTTTTTCCGACAGACTAAAGCAAAAGCTACACATACCAGAGGCAACTGCATAAGAATGTCAGAGTATGGAAAGGTCATCAAGGACATGTTATCTGTGATCGGTACCATGGCAACTTGATGTAAACAGACACATCTGACATTTCATAATACAATTCTCCATGTTTGAGTTGAGAGGACACAAAAGGGATGACATAACACTTCACAGATATCATGTTTTTGGTGAGTTCCATAGACACTGATATTGCCGTTCACGGGAATCCTATATAACTACCTTATCTTTGTGAGGGTCTGGACCCATGCTTTTCCTTGTTAGACCAAAAAGCAGAAAATGATACATTCATTCAATATAGGCAGGAAAACATCACTCTGTTCTGCACCAGTTTTGTTAGAGATACATGTAAGCGTCAAAGATATATCTACATGCAGACCAGCCGTAATATTCACACACGTCCACCACTATATTCACCATAGCTACAGCCCTTGTGCAGGAAATACAGTGTGAATTAAGGTTTGTTAGAAGACAGGTAGCACAGCAAATCTGACAGCGGTTGTAATTCACACTGCAATTTACTCATTGAAACTTCGACGACGACCCCTTCCATAGAGTATTACATGCCTACTCTGAGAGTTCATAAAACTGCTATTACATGTTTATTTTTGCATCGGTTAAATTTCTCATCAAGTGTCGGCATATGTTCCAGGTAAACATTACACCATCTTTGGATACTACTCCTGACAATGTTGATTCCCCACTCCCCACACGGCACATTACATTCTGCAAAATTACCAAACAGATGTTTGAGATCGCTGGAGTCATGAATGTCAAGAGTCACTTTGCAAATACAACTCAGATCTCTCTTTTCTCCGAGATTATTGACTGATATCTTGTGTACTTTGTCACTAATAGGACGTAAACCGTCCTTGTGTATGTCTGAGAGCAGGGTGGGAGTTTGATTGGCTGTGATCGTGAGATAATTTTCTAGTGTTCTACATAACCACTGGCAATTTTACTTCAGAGTCGATATTTTCAAGGACTGCCTCTCGACCTGTACCTTTTTAGCATATTGCAATTATTTTTCATCAAATGCTATACAAACCATTTTCACCATTATATCTTGTAATTTTTGGAACAATATGAACATGTCATGTGACAGTAAAATTTCAATTCAAATCAAGTCACTAAATATTTTTGTTGCGCGGTAACGTATGTTAATTTTACCTGCTAACTTAATGGTTAAGGTCCATATCAATTCTTCAATGTCTGAGATACATGCACAAATTATGAGAAACAAATTAAAATTGTTGCAGTGGCTTTGGTAGTGATATTATCACTACTACACATTTGAAAACACTGATAGAAAGCACTGTACACCAAACTGCTATTTGTTCAAGAATTTCACTGTATGTTGAGAATAGTGCACAAATCTGTTGCACACACTTCACACTTAGACGGTGCAAATTGAGGTAGCATGGATCAGGTTTTTGTTGTCAATAAAGAGAATACATGGGACAATATTTCTGCAACACTAAAGCTCCATTGCTTCTTTAATCACAGATATCCAAGATGTTTATGTCGATGACACTCAACTGCTTTGTTCCTCTACATGCAGAAAGAGCAGTTAAAGTAGTGTGTGCCTCGAAAGTGAAAGATTTAAACTTTTGCTGAAACTTTCCTAACTGAAACTTTCAACCATTCTCTTAGCAAATCAAGAATAAAAATAGGGCTCACTATGCAAAGTTTAACTCTAGAGAAACAAATTACGTTACATTTACCGTATTGGATATTTCCAAATCAAAACGGCTGCTATCACTGTGTCAACTATATGGGGAAAAAATTAAGTTTTGGTTTCAAAAAACTAAGACAGTCAAAATTTTTCTAATTACTCCAAGAGCTTTTTTAGTACAGATCGGGAAAGAATTGTAAAAATTTCAGTCAAAATATCTGTCACCGAGGCACATTCTACCTTAACAATAAAGAAACAGAACTCCAAATTTGCTGCAGATTAGAATTCAAATCTAAAGGGAATCTTAAGGTGATCAGGAATACCAATGTCAATCACAGGGCATGCTGTGAGCTACATGTAGTGATACAGAATATTAATGTCAATCACAGAACAGGATCTGATTGGGTAAGAATACTAAAGATGGTAATATTATGCAATCCGATTGGCTCAGAACACAGATTTAAATACAGAGCACAATTTTGATTGGTTTACAACACTGACATCAGTACCCTGTGTTAGTATAGCAAACCTCTCTTGCAAATTTGATAAATGCCATATTCACATGCATTTTGATTTCCTCTGATCAGAAAATACACAGAGCATTGTCCATCAAGAAGACATTTTCAAGTCTCGTGTCCATACAATTCCTCTGCAAACCCTTGTTGTCTGTGGCCACTTAAGAATCTGACAAGAAGTGACTGCAATTTTGTATAACCTTTGCACAGACTGTAAGCGGATAGCTATGTGTGTAAACTGATTCCCAGATCTGTAGCTGTCATTAAAACCATACAAGTGAGATTTCTAAGAATACACGTCTTCATTCACAGCGCCTTTTAGTTTACAACCGCCACAGTATTTAGATTTCAAAAGAGGATGACATATGTGATGTACTCCACTGTTCTTCCTATTACACAGGATAAATTTTGGAAACTGAATCGTAGTATAATAATGTAGTGCTTTATTTTGGCAATCTGAATGAAATTCTACTCCCCAGTTGGATTACACATCTAAATATCAATACGATCAAAATATTCATACGATACAGATCTGTCCACAGACATCAATATTCAAATATATCTATTCATTTCTCTGAAGGGATAAATTTAAAGTACACTGAATATTTAATGGAAAGACTGGAATGGATACACACTCTTAAATAATCTTCACATGATTTTTTGATGCGTGGTTTAGTTTTTGTTTTGGGTTCCATATCACAAAGGAAAACCTTTTTTAAAGCATCTTTTCGGGACTTGCTGAGTATTGTAATAAAACGATAACCCTTTACTCCACAAACAATTTTGCAACCGTGCACTTCTGAGTAAAAGATAGAGTAGAACAGGTACAAATTCTTCTTCATACAGAAATTCAAAATTTCTACAGTTTGTGTACCTTTGACTTCACTATAAAGAATTAACAAAAATAAAGGAAAAAAAATTTAAAGTGATTTATTGGTGTCACTTTTACGTATACTGAGCAACAACCATTCATCCTGACTCCCCTAAAGGTGTGTGATAAATTTAACAGTTGCCATTTCACATTAATTTAGAAAATGCCAACTTTTTTATTAACTTGCAGGACAAACTACCAGTATCTCCAAGAAGTTCCAATCAATTTGACAAGTCATACACTGAATGCCTATCAACAGCCTGAATTCAGATGCATGTTTTCAAAAATTTTGGAATAGTGCATATCATTAGCTGTCTTGAATTAGAATTTATAATTCTGTGAGAGGTATAAAGTGGACATTTAACAAAATTTATTTGGTGGGAAGAGGATTTATGTTGCTTTAATAAACATTTGACTCATGTTGAAGGAAACCATTCTGATAATAATATAACAGTTTTAATGTCATGAGTCATGAAACTTGGCAGCTACATGTATAAGTGACTTATTTTGAACATTTCAACACAGAACTATATTTATGCTCAGAATAAATATGTGCTGGGTATAAAAACATTAGAACTGTGTGGCCTTGGCATATCTGTTTTTGAACAGTCTGACTCGAGGACAATTCACATTTACAGTATAATTAATATTTTCTATTGAATAAAGCAAATATCAGATGAAGAAATTTGATGTCATTATGTTCAAATGCAAATAATAAAACTACAGAACGTTTGCTTATCATCACAACCATCAAGCTTGTGACCGACTTCATGCCTTCTTATTTCAGTTTAAAATGACATTGTATCCTCCGTCAAGTCAATCCCCGTGAACCTTTTCATTCACTGATTTCTTTCTCGTTTTCTCTCAAGGTGTTGACACCACGACTGAGGAAACCAGGTGTTTTCTGTGCTTTGTATATTCTATGTCCAGAACACTGTGGGTAATCAATTCAAGCCTGTCTATTTTATCAATTCCCCCGTCACATTACAGGCTGACCTGTCTTATCCATATTTAATGGGCTCCTACATCACACCCAATTACTCTCAAAATCGGCAAACCTCACCGCCAAATTGTGAATAAGGTTCGTTTTCATCGGCCATCATGGTTACTTGAGCCGACTCTGTAAATGAGTTCAATTTTGTGCAATCACTTTCCCTTGGTTACGTCTTTCCATTCTGCCAGTAAATTACAAGCTAATCCCTCCTTCTGACACGGACCGGTACGGTTTACCCTCTTTTTTCCATGTAGTCAAATGCAGGCCTTCAAAAAACACTGACGGCTTTTTGACGAAGGCTAATTCAGCACCTCAGTGACTGACTCCGGCAGTCATCAATCAGAACCCTATTTTTTGACTCTGTAGTCTTTGCTGATTTGTACAGCTTACTTCCTCGTCCCATTACCAGTCAATGAAACAGGAAACGTAAAAGTGCCCCGGTCACGTCAACAATCAACACTTTCCCAACCACCGTTGCTTTCACACCTGAGTCACTTCCCAACACAAATAAGAGCTACTCGTTCAATGCTTTCTCACTCTACCTAATCCTGATTGAAGAGATTAAGTTCACCCAAAACATTGATTTGCAAAACGACATGAAATTTTCACTTATATCATTCTCACAAAATCAACACTGGTAGTATCAGGCATTACACCAAATAATAAATATTTGACAAATTGTTTTTTTTTCACTTTTAAATCAAACTTCCCCTGCACATTGAGATTAGCTGAGATCATCTGAGATTATATGAGATTTACTGACTTACTAAGATTAAGTGAGTGGGAGCAAGAGTTAAGTTTCTGATATGACGTCAGTATGACCTCCTTCTGCGGGATATCTCCAGTTTTAAAGTATTCATAATCATAACCATTATCATTATTTCTTATCTGGAATATTATCCTTTAATATCTCACTGCATATTACTTTAAATAACAGAAAAGCCTGGTTTCACCATGAAGACGCTGAAAATACGTTGTGGTAATAGTGTAAGAAAGTAACCGATTTGTTTTATATTCGAATATCATGAATTGGTTCCTTTCACATACTATTCTTGAAATATCTAACTGATGAAAATTGATCATACGAGCAACTGTAACGTGTAAATGTACGAAGCTGTTTGCGAGGTTATGATGTCAGTGCACAGAATTTTGAGAAATGTCACCAGATTGTCCCAAATAGCTGATAAAATTCTGTAATCTAGGGTTGCCAAACAAATTTCAGTTGCCTAGGGCTGCCTGAATGTAGCTCTGTTAACATGCTTACATTGACTAGAAAACCTAATCAAATTGCACACTAGAAGAATACTGGGCATCATTTTACAAGTGGTATAGCTACCACTACAAACTGATGACATCAAATTGCCACACACAAAATACAGAAGCCTTATCATTATGGCACTGTGTATTGTGAGCGGCGATTTGACATCATCAGTTTGTGGCTATACTACTTCTAAAATGGTGCCAAATACTGGTTCTGGACTTTCTTCCAGTAGGATTCCGATTGTCTTGGGATGGCTTTCATAATCAATAAATAACAACATATCCCCCAAAATAATCTTGAATTACAATATGGCTTTTGGTAGACCCATTTGCAGCATCATGGATGCTTGCGACTTTTTGATTGGCTCAACATCATTGACATCATTCAAACCTGCCAGTCATATATACCGTACAGTTGCCTTCATTTCAGGCTCCTTAAGTTGTTGTGAATAATTACAATCTACCAATCAGCTACAACCTCATAAGCTGCTGCAAAATGACCCCATTATTCTTCAGCATCAGAATCTTGTAATTACTGAAGTCACAGAAAAAGACATTAGAATGAAAAAGAAGTCTCCGGTTACTTAAAATGTACTCACCTCCCTGTCCAATATGGAAACACTTTTCGATTCTTTTGTAGGTTGCCTTCGTAACCGACTTGCCATAGGTGACGTTGACGGAGATATTGAAGGCGAAGTGTATGGTGAATACGGTAATGATGGGAAAATTGGTCTCTGCGACATTGCCTTGTTGATTTGTCTTTCTGACACACCTAACGTGTTGTCTTCTTGCAGCACACTGGAATCATTGACGCTGAGGCTGGGCGTGTTTCTCAACGACGCAGTCTGAGAGGTGCAGTTATCAGTACTGATGCTCTTCACCATGGGTGACAATCTGTGCGGTAAGTCCGGCGAAGGAGGTGTTATGCTCAAGGTGTTGTTTGTCCTGGGCGAATCGGTTCTATCCGATAATGTCTTACCATTGATCTGCTTGGCATTTGTTGGAGTTGTGATTTTTCTGTCCGCCATTGTGTCTTCCACTGGCGGCAACGAATCTAGTTCATACGCACTGACACCCGACGAAACTGTTACAATATCCGACCCCCTGATATGTTGGCGCCGCTCATCGGCATTGTCGCCCGAACTCGTCCTATTTTTCACAGAGTTCTGGCTATTTTTTTCGTTCACCACTGAAACATGCCAGTCTCTGGTGGGACTGGTGTCTCCGATTGTGGATCCTTTCCCTGAGTCACACGTCACACTAGATGATTTTCTGTTGTCCTCCCATGCAATGGGACTGTTCTGAAATCTGGGCGACGATCCCCGGGACAAGTTAACACCTGTGACCGCAGTCTTTTCTGTTAACAACGAGGCCTGACTCCTGTGCTCTGTTCCATCCTCGTCCACTGTGTCGTGGTCTACCTTTCCATGCCTGGGAAGATCCCCGATTTTAGGAGGTCTGGTTCGTGGGATGGGCTGAGCTGAGATGTCAACTGTCCCGTGAGACTTTCGACAGAAGGCACTTCTACCTGCAAGTGGTAAACAAACAAAAATAGTAAATAACAAGAATAAACAATAAACAAACTTAGATGGTAAATAAAAACAAATGGTAAACAAATACAACTGGAAAACAAACAAATGTAAATCAACAAGCTCAGGGACTTTCCTGATAAAATACCTGTGAAAACATTAAAGGAGAAAGCGATTTGATTTTTATGCCTCATCTGTTGTAAAATTTAAAATTTCAGCACATTCTTTTCTGATGTTAACAAAGGTTCTTGTAAACCCACATTTACGTTATGCCGTAGTATACAGATCCACCCTACTGTATTGAATAAATGTAAAAGTGACCACTGAGAACTCAGTTCTATGTGTATATGAAAATACATCAACAATGTATGTCAATGATTCATAAATTTATTTACTTTATCTGCTGGCAAGAGAGTGATGCAAAAAGGTCAATAAAGTAATAGAAAATAGCAGCTTGTTTGTGTGTGGTTAATTTTACTGGAGTTCACCCGTCATGTTTCTGGGGTTCCCCTTGGTACACTGGTACCAATACAATCCTATTGAACAGGGGTTCCCCAGCCATTTGCATATGAACCAAAAGCTAAATGTAAAAACACTGAGTAGAAAATAAAAAAGTAAAGTTGCAGGGAAAAGCAGGGAAATTTAACCCAGGAAGAAACGATAACGGAGAATCACACCTCAATGGTGGCCAAATCAAATACACAGTATGTTTGCAAACTTCAGATTATGGATTCATATATTGTTATGTACTAATCTCTGGCATTCATGGGGAAATAACAGGAACACAACCATAGCCTAATCACCAAACTTCAACAAAAAATTTATACCAGAAAGGAAATCAAACCATCGAATCACTTTGTGCAAGTAGCTTATGTTTCAAGTTGCCACTTTTACTGCAACAAACACACAGAGACCTGAAGAGGAACTTTTAAATTCTGTGATGCCCGGTTTCACATGAAACCAAGTACATTACTGTTACAACAGCTTGCTATACCACATATGAAACACTACAAAATGTACCAGAACAGAAGGTTGCCATTTGAACTTATGGACTACCATACTACATATGGAAGGACGTCACAAATTGGTTGCTATCTAGCAAAAAAAACATAACTCACTATTATCAATGAGTAGTTAACATATGACTACACAGTCACATTGGCAACAGATTCCACACTGCATATGTACACTGTATAATTGCAGACTGAACATACATACTATACGGTACATTCTCAACTTGCTCTGGGCTGTGTATAATGGTCTTCATTTGACAATATGATAGATTCCCTGGTGACATGATTGGGCTTTAATAGGCATGGAAGAGTGCTCTGTGGATTTTGTCATGACAAAGAAAAGTTCCTTGGTGATGTGCAGATACGTTTTCTCATGACAGAGAAGTATGGTACCTAGACTGGCCTGCTGCTGTTACTGTGACAGACCAACACATGCATTTGAAGCGTGTGACTGATGAGATATTTGCTGATAGATGTACTCACTAGCATATTGTTTAATCTTTCTGCTCGGTGCACCAGGTTTGTAAACCAAAAACCATTCAAAGTTCAATGCACTGACCTTCCAGAATTTCGTCCGCGATTCACCAGGAGCGGTTATGTCCTGGTGTACTGGCTTTTTTTTGCAGAGTGACTGCACAGCCAACAAGTCCTGGAGGGCTAACCAGCGTAGCAAAACTGTTTTCATGACACTTGACATTTCGAGAAAGCATAAGTCATTTTCACAAATTGCAGGCATCTAATCAATTTCCCAGTTTCCAACTTTCAGGCACTGCCTAATTTTCCAGGACTTTTCGGAAATGTTCAATACCCCCAGCTTTAAATTCCCGTACTTGACAGGTATTTAAAACAGAAAAAGCATAAACGGCTAGATTTAGTATTGCATACATTCCATAGATCTTGGATTTGAGGTATATCACCAAATAAAGATGACAATTTTCAAAGTCTGGCTTTTTTTATCTTGACTATATTTCAACAATAGCCCACTGACTTTCTCCAAATTTGAAACTGCAATAGTCCACAACCTTGGCAATGTTCATGGGTAATTTGCTGTTTTGTCATATATTTAAACTCACATAAAATTGGCATGATTGAAAGAACATGAGTGAACATGCAAGTCCCTGTTCCAACACACCTATATGACTGTGGAACTATACTACTGTACCGGTATATCTACATAGTGATATATGGACCACACAGTAATAAGGCAGTCAACCTACAGCTGTATCTACAGGGTAAAAATATTCATAGTAGAATGTGTGGTATAATGGTGGAGAATCCGGGTCCCAGGGTTCATGAGATGGTAGGAACTGACAACTGTTCGTAGAATCCGGAAACACAAAACCTGACAAATCAATGGACAAGTCACAGCAAAACTTTCCCTTGCTGTACCAGATCCTGCTAAGAAATGTATTCTTGCAACCAACTGAGCACTTGTAAAATGTAACTTTTACTTTGTGTTGAGAATTCTCCAACAGAGCAGATCTAACACAGTTTATTTACATGATGCCTGCCTTAAATATAATATTTCACCTGCAAATGGCTAGACATAAACAGAGTTCTTCATTAATCACAGGCCCTTTGCACTGTATACAGTCTTAAAGTTTGACCCTATACACGTAGTACATCACCTTGATGTAAGAGATTACCCAGTGTGTATTATATTTCTTTCCAAAGCACTGTATATCATGAAAATATATATTGCTCCGCGGTTGGTGTTTGGCTTTTAGCTGTTTTCCCTTCATCAACCCCAACACTTCATCATCAAGTGAAGGATGTTGTTCCTGGAGTGCAATTTTCAATGTATTCCTTCACCAGTTCCCCCCATTCCCTACAAACAGCTCTACGATCCCCATCAATGACAATGAGTTTAGACCAGACCATGGTGGTAAACGGATTAAGACTGACCTACCAGGTTTTGTACCTGTATAATAAAAGTTCCAGTCATTGCAGTAGAAATAAAGAACACAAAAACAAAATGAAATGAAAAGTGAAAGAAGAGAGATACTTCAGAATGCAATATGGACAAAAATGTACAAAAACTCTGACACTTCTCCTATATTTGGGTCTCGTATTTGAGTCATCAGTCGTCACTGAGCAAAAGCACAAAAGCCGACATTTTGTAACAATATTACTTATACACAATACCAGTGAGAACAGCATTTTTTTACCCTTTCACCACCGTGGTTTGGCCCGATCCCATCGTTATCAATGGTGGTAGTGGACCTATTTACAGGGAATTGGTGGTGAACAGGTTAAAAGATGGGAAGAAACATCTCACACTCACTGTTTGTATGGAAGAAACGTCTCAGTGTTCATTTCTTGCCAAAAAATGACACTCAGCAGTCCAGTCCGTCACAAGTTCCCAAGTGAATTTTTTTTCTGACAACATGCATAGACCTGAAATCTTACCTGCTCCCTACCATGAGCACCAGGTCAGTACGCTCTGAGTAGCCTAGAACAGTGCTATTTAATCATTAAAAGCTGATGACAACCCAGAAGAGAATGAATGATTGTCTTGTTTTCTTTCATATCAATATTAAAAACCAGGTACAGTCCCAGTAGCTAGCGTGGGCAGTGACTATGTTGCAGTGTTTTATGAGCAATGTGGATTCATTGGCAAAGTAAATTACCGATTCAATCAAAAGGGCTGGAACTTCACAGGAAATCAATTAAGTCTTCCTCAGAGAGAAAACTGGCTTGATATGACATATCCATAAAGAAAAAAGTGAGGATGTTGTCAGGCATCGGTGGAATTGACATGATACAGGGCTACTTATCATGTGAAAGCCACACCTCCAGATTCAATGAAATTTTCACAGTTGACCACAAAGTCCACCCCTGGATGTTGCATGTGATGTATCCATCTGATGTAGTACGGTGCAACAGTAAAAGCCTGCTGCTAGCCAATAAAAACACTGTATTACCCGATTACTTGCATGCTCAGCTATTTTCCGAAATGAGGAAACAATGAGCCATGCAGTTCTGCCTTGCTGTTTTCTGAATCAAGCAACGTCCTCTCTCCAATAGACGATGTCAGGTGGGACAACTTTCCAGCTGCACTACAAACAGAAGACGGTGAACCAAATTCTTCATGAAACTGATAAATAGTAATACTACTTCATTTAAAATAGGAAACTAACTGACAGTGTGTTTTATCGTCACAGTCATAAACTGCTGACAATTGTTGTACGTTTACATCCCGTCTTTAAAAAGTTATGCAACATAAACAAAGACATGTCACACAATTTGCAAACGGGAAGGAAAAACACAAATTGCTCGATTTTTTTATTTTCTTTCCCCAAGGCCATGATTTACTATATGATAAAAGAACAAATGAGTCACAGAAACATACAAGAATTTCACCTTTAGTGTTGAAGTAATCAGTGAATAGTCGGCGAAGTAAATTTTCCATTGGTTAGACAGGGAGAGTTGAGATGATAGGCACTAGGCACCAGCACTGAATTGCATTAAATTAACTCCTAACGGACTAATGAACTCTGTAACAGAGTTTTCACAAGTAAGCGCTCCATTGTGTTCCCGTGGGATTGCTATTAGACAACTTGATTACACGACTGTAATACCCACAACATAACAGTATTTGAGTGTACTACTAAATGATGGCTTAGGGAAGCCTCTCTTCAGTGCAAACTGATAAGGGTCTGACAAGCAAGTTACCGAGGACGGCAGAAATTTTGACATGGAAGTTGGGGAAAAATTAGAAACCTTATCAAAAAAACAACAGAGACTATTTGAATTCTAATAAGAATCTCAGAATTATCTGATAAAGAGTCCAACAGATTACTTTTGGAAGAGCTAAGGAGTCCAACCGTTGTACTGCTACCAGTCATATTCAGCAGCTCGGGAGTCCTGTAGGAATCAGTTCCGACAAGTTAGGGAGTTTTATCAGACATATACATGTATGAGATACGGCAAAAGCCCAATTGGGATAGATGACATGACTTTCCTGTGCAAGTTTTTTCCCATTTTGCAATTTTCTTCAATTTTGAGTCAATGAGAAGTCATGGGACCAAACAGATTGATGGGTTTTCAACCATTTGAACACATGTGATTCAATTAATCCACACGATCCCACCAACAGAGAAAAACATCACAGTTTTGACAGGACTGATATTTCAAATTTGGTATTTCCATGGTAACGATGATGATGAGACATAGTTGCCAGAAGAGTTAACCTTTGACCCCATACTTTTACCCAGCTGGCAAATTATCTGGAAAATCACTGTCAATGACAGTATCCCTGCCGATTACACTCTGATCAGACGGCACCAGCTGAATGCAAACAACCAGCATACAACAGCTGTCAGACATCTAACTGTCACTACCGTCAAAAGATTTCTCTCTAAAGAAGAAAATACAATTTGAGGACACAGTAGTAATCCTCATCTGTCATTTTCACATACAGCTACTTACCTGAAATTTGATTTTCTGAGTAGAACAGGGTTTTGTGTGTGGCACGTTGAAATGGCATTCATATTGGCTTTCAATTCACCAACACTAACATCACCGACTTAAATGGTAAACAGAATACAGTGATCTGAATTGTAGCAATATCAAATTTCACGGGAGAATAGAAATTCTGCAATCATGATCCTTTAGGTGAAATCATGTACGACTTGTCAAAATATGTGCATCTCTGGCGACACTGGAAAGACAGTTACGTGGTGTATATGTCACAAGTGACAGCAATGAATACTTGCTGACAAAATTTAGAAGTCAGCTCAAAATTGAAATGCCATACTGAACAAAGAGGATGTGCACATCAAATATAATGGTGGAATTAAATCACAAGTTGCAATTGTCGCATAAAATCGATCAGTGAAACACTGATATATCTGGCTTCGTTTGCCATAACCCAAAATGTCACCAGTAAATAGGGATTTTTGCAGAGATTTACACTTGTTATTGCATGAACCATGTAAAACAAAAATTTTCCTCTCTACGCCAGAAATCTAAATCAGACTTGTACCTGAACAAGCACGCAAGTAGATTAAATATGACTGTCAGACTGAATTGAAAGAAATTATGGGTTTATATCACTGTCAAATCTGAAACACTGACTTTTCTCAACACCTAGCTGTGCCTGTCCAAAGGAAATACCCTTGTCATGAACAAATATGCCAAACCATGCATCAATTACTGCAGCTGAAAAATAATATTTTCATTCTTTCATTGTAAAAGTTATCATATGAAAATTATGGGTACAGAACAAGGTGAAAGCCAGTGTTCAAAGTTGTGTAAAACAAACCAACTATTGTTGAACTTGTCCTGTCTTTGTTGGTCTGTTGGTCATGTTAAATCAGTCAATCAAAGAGCGGGGTGTTGTCAGAATCTGCACTGAACAGTCGTATGGGACCCATACAGCCAATGTAAATACCGTATCA
Source organism: Ptychodera flava (assembly GCF_041260155.1). Lineage (NCBI taxonomy): Eukaryota > Metazoa > Hemichordata > Enteropneusta > Ptychoderidae > Ptychodera > Ptychodera flava. Next base: position 20,857,895 of record NC_091939.1, on the reverse strand, counting down.
AAGGTACATTGGCAACTAATGAAAGTTACATATGTTTGTCATATTAATGTTGAACTGTTATGTAAAATTTAAACATTGCAGCTACCGTATGTTAATGTGATGCATTTAGATATTGTGCATGAAATATATTGTTGTATAAAACAAGAATTACACAGAAACAGTTCCGACGACTACCCGCCACTCCACCCCCTCCCTTTCACATAGTACTTTAAGCAAAATCACATAACCTTGGAAATGGATAGATTGTCTTTGTCCAAGACAGTATAAGTGGAAGTTATTATTCAAAGTTGTGTGATACAAGCTACATGCTGCACTTGACTTTTCTTTAAGGCTCTATTGGCACACAAAACAGCCAATTAACATACCGCTGAAAGAATAGTCATATTGCCATGGAAATACACAGGATGAACTGGGGCTTTTTTGCAAAGACAGAACATCACTAATAAAGTAGTTGTACACCGTGATATGAGTATATGTACTGCTATATGTATACAAATCCTTTCAAAAAACTGAATGATAAGAAATCATTTTGGAAAAGCAAATCTCATTTATAGAGCTTTTACTGGAAGAACAATTTTATACGAGATTTCAGAATAAAAAGGTCAGGCCTGGACAGCAATATTTGCAAAGTGCATACCAATTTAATGCAGCAACTACTCACGACATTAATGCCACCACGATCATCTGACAATTAATTATGCGTCCGTAAAGATCAGAAGGAAATGAGGGTTCCTTAGTAAAGATACGTTACTTTCTTAATAAAACGGCTTAAATTACATTTATGCAAATGAAGGACACAGGATGAAAACAGGCTACTTTATTGCAATTACTCCTGACAAATTACCCTTTGTTTTCAAGTGGGGAAAAGCTGAACAACATTTTTTAATTACTTTGGAATAGGTAAGTGACCTTTTAATAATCTTTAAGGTAGAATATGTTTTGGGGATAGATATTCGGACTCTCACAGTTTTACAATTCTTTCGGGTCTACTGCTTGTGGGTGCTCATTTTAAAGCTCTTGGATTTAGAAAAAAATTGAAAATTTTTTTTTTCCCCCATAGACTTAACACAGGGATGGCAGCCATTTTAAATTCCAAATACCAGTAAACATCAGGTAATCTGTTTCTCTAGTACCAAACTTGCATAGTGACCCCCTGATTTTCACTCTTGATTTGCTAAGAGTATGGTTTAAATTTTCATTGAGGAAAGTCTGAGGAAAAGTTTAAGTCTTTCACTTTCAAGGTGCAAGCTACCTTAATTTTGAAAAGGTAAGTGATCTTTGGAACAAAGACAGTTTTTATCTAAAGGTACATTGAGCAATATATGATTGCTTAGTGAGGGTTTGTGTCGGTAGTTCCAGACTTTCTGAACACTAACCAGATATAATCCCAGAGTACACAGAAAAGGGAAACAAAGTGAACTTCTGAAATTTTTTATTATTGTGTTAGAAAGCAAGTATCATCCATTCCCCTTCTTGTCCTGAAAAATATTGAAATGCAAAGAAGTGGCCCTCAAAAGATACCACAAAGTATACAATATGCAAATTAATTATTGTTGATAAATAAATACCAGTTAAGACTAAAATTCACTTTTCAACAACAACATTAGACACTTAACACAGACACACAGATACACAGACACACACAGAGGCTGTATTGACAACTTGAACAGTGGGCATTTCTGCATTATTTGTGTGGTGGAACAAGAAGTTTATATTTCACAAACAGAAAAAAAAAATTCTGGAAAATACATCTAAAATTACTGACATCTAAAATTACGGGTATTTGAGCTTCAAATGGACCCTTTTTGCATCATTTATATCAAGGGAGATGCTGGGAAGAGAACTCCATAGCCCTGAAAGCAATTGATACCTGATCTCAAGCTTCCTAAAAATTGACACAATGGCAATTCAACCTGTCGTATCAGACTGCATCGATGACATTTTGTTGAGACCACTCGGTATCATCGTGTGTTCTCGTTGGCAGATGGCATCTCTTATTCCATACAATTGGGGACAAAATAGTGACAACAATAAACTGTGTTATCAGAAGCATCAAAAGCATGTTATTCTGTGAGCTTCCACATCTTCTAGTCACTATTACGTAATGTAGCTTTTAACCAAAATGTTTGAAAAAATGGGAAAACTATCATTTGACAGAGGGGTGACGATGAATGCTATAAATAAAGAAGAGTAAATGACAAAATTTATCTGACATCTTGAAGTAGTGATTATGTATTTTCAATGCAGAAGTCTCTTTTCTCACGATGCTCAAAGGTTGCACATTACATAATTTGCAGTTTAAATTTACAACGCTCACGGCGAAGTCTCGAATTATCTCTTGCAGTAACTGGGAAAACCAGGTCATGATTTTCACAGTTAAGAAACTGCAAATTATGGATGTATATTACATATAAAGATAATTATCACCACACAAATATAAATACTCAGAAATAGCAACCAAAAGTGCAAGGTATACGGGTACTATGAATCTATTTGTGCAATGCACAAATCTGAAACAAAATTATATTTCACAGAAAAGCAGTAAAATATACCATTAAAATGTTTGTACTAAAATCCAATTAAGCTATCAAAATATTTGACAAGATAATGGAATGTTGTAATAAATATTTCAATTAGAGAGAAAGCTCAATTTTTATAAAACTGCAAAGTATGTCCTATCTGAAATTTGCCGCTTGAAATCTCTCTTAATCAGATAAAATGGATTTGAACAAAACTGTGGATGCATCTGCCAGACATTATTTTCCTATGTCAGTCACTCCCATTGGATGTAGTTCATGCGCTAACATACCACAAAGAACCCCACATCTCCCATTCATGAGACCACATTACCACTCGGTTAATAATTTTAATGATATTCATTATGTAAACTATCAAATTACAGGAATGCACCTTTCCTTGTAAAGATTGATGAGTGGTTTTGGCAACACGGCAATCAGGTTCAGCTACTGCAGGCCTATTTGGCAATCCAAATCATGGTTGGATCTTTGTCCATTTTTCTCAATAAGGCACTTTAAATAAAATTCTTTGTTTGCCATCTGTGTGCTAATAGGTTTTCAGAGAAAATTAAGAAAGCAAACACAATGTTAACACTCTTACTAATAAAAATATTATTTTTCTAAAAGAAGCCAAATTAAAATTGAGCTTATGTTAACATACTTGCATTTTTTATTCTGTGTTTGTTTTTTCCCCAGCTGACTGGTAGGTTTTTCAAAAATCCAAGGACGGCAAACAAAGAATTTTCTTTAAGTGGCCTAGCAGGAATAATCTTGTGAGATTTGGATGGGATGCAGTAGAGTTTACGTGCAAGCTCTCGCAGAATCGGCAGACTAGGTCAGTGTTACTACTACTATATGCCTTCTAGATCAATGGAGGAAGTGGTTTTATCCGATTTCAGATCAGATTATCAATCAATGTACCAGCATTTATATGAAGTGTGGACATATAAAAATACAAGGGAAATATAAAAACCCATGTCTCGTATGTCTAACGTTACTTTAATGACAGAGATAGCAGGGGATAAAAGATTGAATTTGCCTCAGACTAGAAAAAACGACAAATGTGCTATTTTTATGACTATGCCTTAACATTTAGGTAAGCAAAAAACATGTTGTGAATGTCAATTGACCTGGTTTTCAGTGCATATAAAGTTAAAACAGACTGTTTGTGTGTATAAAATGACTTCTGGTCTCCACGGAAATCTTGAATACATCTTTATTTATCAGCTGTGTTTAATATCACCATTTATGAAGTTTTAAGTTTTCACAAGACATATTAGAAATATTAATGATAAAAATCAACAATGTTAGGGTATAAGCAATATGGCCACCTGTTGAACTTTGTATATGCTAATTTTATTATTTTTTGTTTTATTGAATTGGAACACTCATCCATGTACTCCTGTTCTGCGATGACAAAACCCCCGTTTCAGTGTTGCACTGTGGTAGGGATGCCATTCTGATATGATTTCATCTAGTCTCCGCTGTGCTAAAATTACTACCTGATATTATGATTAAACAATTAACGGGGAATTGTACGCCCGGCTCCACAAATATAATCAGTGATATGAGCTGATAAATGTGAACAAAGCAGATGTGTTAGTACAGGCTGTGAGCAGTCCCAGCTACTGCTTTGTGTGTGTGTGTGCATGTGTGTCCTTTTCTTTCTTGTTTCTTTGACAGGTATCCATTCATTGCCTGCTGAAGAAAACTAATCCCATGAAAATACAAATCGTGAATTTCACGACAGCAAACAGAGTAACTACCAGTCACTGTTGCTCTCTCGCTCTTCTTTTTTTAAATTCATGCTGCGAGACATTTTCAATTTTGATTGCCTTACGCAAACACAGTAGCTCACTTTCAAGAGTGAGATAGTCGGGAACTAGAATTTACACCATGCAGTGTGCACTGTGGTATCTAAGATCAATAACATATCCATTTTTTTATCTTTCAGATCCCCAGTGCCCGCTGAAATATACACAGTAGAAGTGTGATATACTGGTAGTTCCTGCAATATTTCAAAATTAGACAGCAGTTATGAGTTCCACCGAATAGAACATTCTCTGTCATTCCAGTAGACCAATTTTTTCAAAATGAAACAATTCTGCCAAGATGAAATTTTTTGTTCACAAGACTATGACACCCAGAATTTCAATAACCATGTATTTAAATTTCTCCCCACAGAACAACCACAGTTTTGCTACATGCAGTGCTTGATTATACAGCATTTTGTAAAAAATTGCTGCCATTGGTGCACAGAATTAATTTGATCCCAGCAGACAAAATATGAATCTTTGCATTTCCTTTTAAAAAAATCCAAAAATATTTACTCTTTCAATGGGAAGCATATTTGCTTTTGGGATCCTTTTGTATACTGACATATACCAGCAACATCATTCAATCAGATAAAGCCCGGCTATCTGAATGGTTAGAGAGGCACCATCAAGATCGTGTGTGTAATCACGAACACGCCACACAGTAATTTCCTTGTCCGCAAAAATGACATCACGGTTCCGCACAATGCACAGTATCACAGAAATCATCCGGGGATTACCATGTGAATGGCTGAGTATTTCTTGAATTAAGATTTGCAATTACAATGAACAGCAAAGCCCCCATGGTACTATCACTTTACAAACTCTCGTGTGCTCTGATTCCGTGGTCCCTCATAAATATTCCATGTTTACCCTTTTCCGTAGCCACAGTATTATATCGTTTCCAACTTATCCAATGATGTATTTATATCTTCCCATAATAACTTCATGCACTGTGCCTGCATAAGGTATATAGTCATCCATTTAATCCATGTCCCTCAATACTATACTGTTGATATCACTGCAGGCATTGAACTTGATATTTCAAGGTCAAATGACGTCTAAACAATCAATTGCTATATTAAACAATCACATACTATCACTGCAGGCATATAATTATGTATAATGATTTTTATATGAGACAAAAATATTTTATAATTAACGTAAAAAAAATCAGTGCATCTTCACACTTCGCCCTGTCAGAGCTATAATTTTTCTCACCAACATTTTAATGCAACATTTCAGAAATTTTCATGAATTTTCTGGTAATTTTGGACCAAAGGGACAAGATTTTTTATTGGCTACAATTTTGCATCAAAATTTGGAGGGTATCTCAAAAAGATTGTCTAGGTTAGGTTTTATAAAGGTGACAAAAATGGACCTTGGCACTAAATTTGTTATAACAGATTTTCATTTCCCTCTAAGATAATGGCAAATTAAATGGGATACCATCCAAAACATTTACGGAACAGGTTTCAACGATTCCCAGCAGACTTGGCAACAGGTGCCAAATATATGAAATCTAAACCCTTCAGTCATCCCAAAGCTATCAGACAGATTGGTTGCAATTTCAACCCACTGGTCTGGAAATGGTCTGTACAGACATGAATGTTTGCTGTCAGCTTAGAGGAAGATGTAGCATCCTACCTGTTTCAGGTATACTCGGAAGCCGGGGCCGAAACATGCTTGTTTCTGCTACCATCAACATCGAACACACTGATAAACTTGGCAAAAAAATATGATAGATATATACAGATGCTTCTCCTTTCTCTTTTTGACCACGAGAGGGCAGTAGACCACTCTTCAACTTTTCCTGACTTCTCCAACGCACAGCACAATATATCTCATGCAGATTGACTTTCTCTGAATAACTTGAAATATTAATTTCGATGAAAACTAGTGTCCTTAATTATTAAAATTGTCTGAAGTGAGGGATGAATTTCATCAATATCCTTAGCTAAAAAAATCACCATGACGACCAGGCACAGGCCTTCAGGTTATCTGCCTGAGACACGTTTGAGGTACAAAAGGCACAGGCAAACTATTGCATTTCAGCTTTTTTTCATGACACTTACAAGTCTTGTTATCACAAAAAGCAAAATTCCCCTCTATAAAAAGAGCATTCCTTTTCTGTTTTTACAGAAACCTAACATACCAGTGCAATTATGCACAATACACTGCAGTATTATACATTTTTTCAAACATTCAGGATAATTAGAATTCTGATGAACAAAAATTGTGTAATATGTTGCAAGAAAGTGAAGAAACTATTTAAAACTGGTAACACATTCTGAATCACCAGCATACCCAGTTGGTAAAACCTGAAATTTACCTGCAGTACAGTAATGGTATTTCCAAGAACAGTGTGCCACCATTCATCATTATGACAACGTGTATTCTCAGAAAATGGGAAAACTATTAAAGGAAGTATTTAAAAAAAAATAACAATTTAAAACTCACCCTACTTTCATCGGCACAGGTCAAGCTTTCATAAATTCTGATTGTGGAACCATGAATTTTGAAATTTGGAGTGTCTCCAATATGGAAGCTATAAAATTGTGTAATAGTTGAATTGCGGAGTATCATTGCACAAACACTCGGGGCGGGTTGCTATCTGGTTACATAACTGTCCATTTATGCAGTCACAAATTGTGAATAATTGATTTTCATTATTGATGTTTGATTATTCTGATCCAAGTCATTCATTATGGACAATCACTCCACGTGACATTAAGTGATTTTTTTTTTCTGTATCATTTATTTCGATGATAATTGTTTCCCGAAGAATTGCACACAGAAGCACGTCACTGATATAATCACAATTTGAAGGTGAAGAAAGAATGAGAAAACAAATTCCACTACAAACAACTGATTTTGAAATATTACACTTTACCTTTCTCTGGCTTACCTAATTAGCATAGATTGCGTGATAGTGCATGCACAAAGTCTAATCATAAATATTTATTTATCATAAATCTAATAGCAATTCTTGAAATTTCCCAATGCAATCCAAAACTGATACGTTGTGCATCTATTCTATATGGAATTAAACTCACTAAAAGTTCTCACTGAATATTGCTTCTTTTGATAATTAACAGTTTTGGGAGTCTTTCATACTTTTTGAATGGTTGAATCCAGCCAATCAATGGGTGTGCTAGCTGTCTTTCTCTTGAGTCTTAATGCTGCAGCCAGTTTGCTGAGGGCATGTGGGGCAGATCGTCCATGTAGCCGACACGAACACGAAGTGTGTGTTACCGGCTGCCAAAACTATGAAAAATAGTAAAGAATGAGCTACAAAATCACTATCAGTTTTAAGTTGCAGGTAGAATAAGTCTGTGCCTTTGTAAAAAATACTAAAAAAATAGTAGAAAGTGAAGAAGCAGCTGAAAGTTAGTTGAGGAGACCTTGACCGCATATCATTTGCATCTCATTGTCGGCTACATGGACTGTGCTGAGGGCATGTGATGGATGGTACCGCCTGTTGCTATGGTTTCTGCCATCGTGCTGCCAAAGACCTTCATTGAGCTGTAGGACTGTTGAAGTTGTCCAACTTCAGTTGAGTCATATGGTCTCATTTATAAAAAGGTTTGAGGTACATGTAGGGATTTTAAAGTATGTTTTTGTGGTTGGAAATTTTAAGGACATAAGATTCTGGAGCTATTGCTGTTGTCAAGTTGCAATTGCTTCTATTCCTGTTGTCAAGTTCCAAATGCCCTATGGTCTGTTGCTATAGTTTAATGATTTTCTTTACAGTATGCTCTGTAACCATTGTTTTTGGTTTTAACAACTGTGGCCAATGTTTTGAGAAACTTCCAGAATGTGTTTGCATTTATTCTGTGACAGAAAAGTATCAATGCAACAGTGATTTGCCAATGATATGGATGCCTTTCCATGCAACAGATCTGAATTAATTCTCCAATTTATTGGCATGAAAAGGAAATGTCAACGGTAAAAATATAAATCTGTCAAACAAACATTGAAGGGACAACAGCTGTAACTCTTGATGATATTGTCATTTTTTTTGTTCTTTACAACAGGCAGACGTCTTGTTTAATCTGCTCAATAAAGTAGGTTGAAATAATATAGCTTTGCTGATACAAGGCACTCTGGTACAAGTTAATGTGATATTTTACTGTTGATGAATGCATTTCAGTCCTGACTAAATTTCAGATCTAAGCAGTACCGGTGGCATTGGGTATTATTATACACATACAAGCTGTGTTGACAATAGGTATTTTGACACGGTTCCATGAGTAGAATGTAAATCTGAATTTTGCACACAGAACATAAACTAATGCAAAACACATCAAGAGTTACAGATAGAAGAGGTAAGGATCATCAGAGTCTGAGCACTGGGTTCAAATATAAACTTTTTAGGTCCTGCAAGTATATCAACATACATATATACACATTACACATTGAGCAAGCAAGCAGTGACATATGTTGGTACACATTATATTACCATGCCCTGCCCGTAGCATTTTGATTGGTCGAGCTGAACCATGTGACTGACCCAAATATACAGTAATGGTTTGTTTACATGCCCGTGAATATGAATAATAAGATTAACAACTCAAAATATCGTAACTTTACAGCTCAAACGTAAATCATAATCAATCACAAAATAAAATGGAGCACTTGTAGGTCAAGTTGAGATGTTTTTTCTGAAAACATCTCCGGATTTGCCAATTTTTTCAGCGCGCGTGACAGTGCGTCGCGTAATGCTCAGTTTCTGGGGCCCAGTTGTCGTTCGCTCCTGAAATTTTGGAAATTTTGACGGTTTTTTTGGGTTCGCTGATAATATAATGGAAATAACAGACTCCGCTCTGACCATTAACGTTTATTTGTGGGCAAGGGCGAGAGGAAAGCCAAAAATTAACGGGCTCGGCAAGCCTCGCCCGTTAATTTTTGGCTTTCCTCTCGCCCTTGCCCACAAATAAACGTTAATGGTCAGCGCGTCGCCCGTTATTTCTATAGTATACAGCGCTTTGGCAGTACAGTATAATTTAAGCTATGGTATTCAACAAATCAAATATATTTTCTCCTGTTTAATATAAAGGCACATTTTTTGCCAATAATTTTTGCTTTAACCTATATATATCTGCATGAATTTCTCTCCCACAATGAGTAGTAAACTAGCATATCTTTGCAATCATGTCTTTGTAATGTGTATTTGCATCGTCTCTGTTTCAACATTCATGTCAGACATGTACATGTAAACAAGTTTTACTGATCCAATTTCAGACACAGTGCACTGTTTATCAATCCTTCACAAAAAGCTATCAGTATTTTATACAGTTTTGTCAGACACATTATCAGCTTATATATTGCAAAAATAAATTGTAAAAGAGCAGTCAATGCTGACATGCACAGACTTTGAAGAACAAGTCATCGTTGATGACACAGTCCCCACTTGTTAATCAGTATTTTGATTAAAGGTCCTCAAAGAGGATAGAGTCCTCTTCATTAGGTCTGTGATAAAATACTTTTGAATGAATTCGCATGATACATGTCTGAGTTATGGTTCAGGACATGAAAAAAATCGTAACAAAATGGTCGCACAGCGGCCATATTGGATCGCATCACAAAACAAATTGATATGCATAGCTATGATATTGGTCGATGTCCTTGTACCAACTTTGAATAAAATGGTCAAAACATGCGGATATGCCTGAGAAATGGCTCTGTACATGAAAAAATCGTAATAAAATGGCCGCCTTGCGGCCATATTGGATCGTATCACAAAACAGATTGACGTGCATATGTATGACATAGGTCAATGTCCTTGTACCAACTTTGAATAAAATCGGTTGAGATATGCCTGAGTTATGGCTCTGTACATGAAAAAATCGTAATAAAATGGCTGCACAGCGGCCATTTTGGATCGTATCACAAAACAAATTGCCGTGCACAGCTATGACATTCGTCAATAAGCTTGTACCAACTTTGAATAAAATCGGTTGAAACGTGCCTGAGTTATGGCTCTGTACATGAAAAAATCGTAATAAAATGGCCGCCTGGCGGCCATATTGGATCGTATCACAAAACAAATTGACATGCATATCTATGACATTGGTCAATGTCCTTGTACCAACTCTGAATAAAATCGGTCAAAACATGCCTGAGTAATGGCTCTGTACATGAAAAAATCGTAATAAAATGGCCGCCTGGCGGCCATATTGGATCGTATCACAAAACAAATTGATGTGCATATCTATGACATTGGTCAATGTCCTTGTACCAACTCTGAATAAAATCGGTCGAAACATGCCTGAGTAATGGCTCTGTACATGAAAAATCGTAATAAAATGGCCGCCTGGCGGCCATATTGGATCGTATCACAAAACAAATTGACGTGCATCTGTATGACATTGGTCAATGTCCTTGTACCAACTTTGAATAAAATCGGTTGGAACATGCCTGAGTTATGGCTCTGTACATGAAAAATTGTAATAAAATGGCCGCCTGGCGGCCATATTGGATCGTATCACAAACAAATTGACGTGCATCTGTATGCCATATGAAGTAATCCTTGTATCAAGTTTGAATGAAATCGCTCCAGGCATCTCAGAGATATCTGCGTGAACGGACGGACGGACGGACGCACGCACGGACGGACGCACGCACGGACGCACGCACGGACATGACCAAACCTATAAGTCCCCCCGGACGGTGTCCGTGGGACTAACAACCTTAAAGTTTTGGTATATCATTATATGCTTCACAAAATAAAGACATTTTCAATACCAACCAAAAGTTACCATGGTAAAATTTTCATTGATACAGCAATTACGTGTCCCTTGAATCACACTGACATTTTTTAATATAATGAAACACCAATATCATCTTCGTTGATACAGTCTGAATGTGAAGTGAATGACTTTGAGATATTTCCAACTGGGAAATGAGTTTGAAAAGAGTCCGTCTTTATGACCTGATATAATTGAATTCTTTACTCACAGACACCTGTTTGCACAGTATCTTTTCAGTTTTGTTGTCACGCATATCTACCTTGCTTTGTCCCTGAGTAACAATGCCATAAAATCTGAACTTATACACCATTTGAGCTTGTGTGATTTGTTTATCAGTTTCCTGTTCAACGCCTTGAGTGATATTGACAGCTATCATACTGTTATGTTATCCACTTTGTTACTATTACTATTATTATTATTATTGTTACTATGTTGTTGTTGTTGTTGTTGTTGTTGTTACTGTTCTTCTTGTTTAAGCTACCATTTTATGCAAAATATGAATCAGTATTCAGAAAGGTGAAAATGATGTTGAGTCAATATTTGTTTTTGTTTTGTTTTTTTATTTCCCCATTTTATTTTGTACACAGGTATCCTTTAACACTATCACTGCAACTAATAAGATGTCATTGCCAGCAGCCCACAGAGTCCTCTCGCAAATGACATTTCTGATTTGGGAATTCCTTCAGTCAGTCCTATACTGATATACTGGAAAGCAACATGTCAAAGTTTCCAGAGTCAGACGGGAACTTGCTTGAGTCAGTGATACATGAGCTTGGTGGCTAACAGGGTGGCTAACATGGCACAATTGCAGTATGCTACCATTCACAAATCTGAAATTCCACAGAAGGTGTGCAGTTTCTCCATACATAAAACTGCAGGTGATAACTGTCAAATGCAATGCTACTAGTTTACTGACATCAGAGATCAAACTGGCAATACCATGAGAATTATCTGCCAGTGGTTAGATGTTTCAAAACACCCTGAAGGTTGGCATGGAATATCGCAGCATGAAAACTAGCCCGATAGTTTCCACGGAGTAGATTTGTTTACATGAAAAATTTACCTCGGTACGCGTAATTGTTAACTTTGATTCCCAATAAATAGGTCAACAATCACCATGGATAACAATGGGTTTGGACCAAAACATGGTAACGAAAGGGTTAATGACGCAGTTTATCAATGACATATGTACAAACTAGCCAGAGTAAGTGTGGTCAATGACACATCTTTCAGAATGATTTTGGTGATGTAACATTTTGAGGAATACTTTCATGAATTACATTACATTACATCATTGCAAAATTTCATTGAACAGTGGTATATAGTTTCATCAATGAGCTTTCAATGACAGGTACGTGAATTAAAAGTAGTTCTGTCAATGAAACACCCATGATTTCATCAACGAAACACTTGAGTCATGAGTTTCATTGATGAAACCTCTGACAGAGAAGTTTTGTATGAAAGGAAATCATACTATAGAGTATTTTCCAAGCAGCTGAAAAAGTGGCAAATAAAATCATCAGCTGTGCAGGAAACAGCTGAACAGTTCTGCCTGGAAAAACTGTTAAATGGAATCAACCAGTATGAGACATCTTTATATCTTTCAGTGAGCTGCACAGCTGTTGGCAATGGATGAGATCAAAATGGCTGTTTCCCTTCTTGAGCACTTCATGAGATAGCAATTAAACAACACAAATGCAGTAAATTTCATTTTTAGAGAGGAAAAGTGACTTACCTATCCCCATGGTGGATCTCTTACTTCTGTTGCCCTGAGATACTGAGATGAATGAAGATGATGATGATAGCGATGGAGCAAAAGATGCCGAGGCAGCGGGCTTAACGACGCACGTCACCGTGGCGATACTTGCCAAGAGGGCAGGATCATTGCGGATGACCTGAAGTTCAAATGAGACATATGCAAAAAACCAGTCAGCCCCTTAAAAAATTATAATGCTGCACCTTAGAGCATGGGTGATGACAATGTTTATGAATGGTGAAGATTATTAAAATGGTTATGAACATACCCATGATACATTGTGTAAATATTGCATACTAGTATACTGCAATTACGCTGACTTCAATTCAACAATGGCCTAAACAACTCTGTCTATGATTATTAATAGCCAAACACATCAGCATAGTCATGCATGTTGGTAAAGCTGTATGCCAAGAAATGATCTTACAGCAATAATCAATGAAGAATTACACTTTGAATATTGTCTCTTTAACACCCAATGATGACACACACTGATTATCTCCTTACCATACAGATTCCAAACATACAAAATAGAATGGTGATTAAAGAGCAGAAGAAAGACATGGAAGCTTTGAAAGAAATTAGTTTCAAATGTTTTTGTGTCTTGTATGACCACAAGACATCATCTGATGGCCCTGTGAATTGTGTTACTATTTAAGGAATATCACATGGGGTGTTTTCCTCTCACACCCCCTACTTGGTTACAGCTCCATGCTTACCCCCATGAGTGTCAGCTGGGGGGCATGTATATATAGTGCATGAGTCAGAAAAAGTTTGAAAGTGTGGTGTTTTAATGTTTATTAATGTATAACAATAAAATATTCTTTCATAAACGACTGAATTTAAATACATGTAGTATGAATGTGAAGTGCATTTATTGAATTTCTGCATCAGAGGGTCAGCTGATTATTATTGTTTACCATCTTTTTGTTGTTGTTATAGCGTTTATTGGGATAGATTGGAGCAATATTCATTTGCAAGCAAGATTTGTTTTGCTACTTGTTGTTGTTAATGAGACATATCCTACCCCTTCCCCCAAAGCACTCAATTCCCATGATGCAATGTGGCTGTGATATTCACAGCAATCAATCTGGATCAAATTTTTTTCCTGTTTTGACTTACAACATACAATGAAACAAATGCACAAGGCCATTACATAACACTACACAACATCATGTAACTTTCCAGAGCAAAGTCTATGTGCTTAGATTCTCCACTGATTCATGGCATTTTCAGAACACAGTTACCATGTTACAAGAAGACTTCTAACACCATCAGTCTCTTTCATAGTGCATTATATTGCCACTGTGCCCCACTGATCATTTCTATACAGTGTATGTACATTGTATCAGCAATGTTTTATCCAGGATGGCATCAACAGGGGGGATTTTCCCCTTTACCAGATAATTTAGGGGGATTTCACCAGTTCATGTGTTCTCCTTGTATCTCTAAGGTGTGACTGGCACACATTTCATGGGGCCTGGTCCCCCCCTTGACAAATTACTACGGGGGTGCCAACATGTCAACAGAGGGGGGATCACCCATCCCCTCTCTAGATGGAAACTCAGTATCAGTATCATTGTGCTAATCATACAAGGTAAACAAGAATAGCATCATATTTTATGAAAATGGCCATTCTGCAGAACACAAATGACAGCAGTGTAATACCAGATATGAACTGAAAATGCTCACGTGTTTAATTATATGTTACAGTTATGTGTAAATTTGAACCTTTGCCACATGATTGCAACTTCATTTGAAGTGTTATGATCAACATAGTGAATAATATTCACCACAGATTAATTCTAAATCCGAGTATATATCTCCAATCAGGAAAGTTCATTAAAATATGCAAATCAGGAATTGACTGAAATGTTCTCATTAAATATGCAAATTAGGAATTGGCTGAAGTAAAAATGTTAAATGACTTTCACTAATGTCGTATCATACTATCTTTAATGTACAAAGCAGTTCGACAACTTTGGTCTAGTCAAGACAGATAAATATCCTTAATTAGGAAAATTCATTAAATTTGCAAATACGGAATCGATAGTATCTTTAATGTTCATAGTAAGTTTTGTCAAATTTGGTCTAGTCAATACAGATAAATATCCCTAATTAGTCTAAAAGTTAATTTTATATGCAAATTAGGAATTGGTTGAAGTAAAAAAGTTTCATGACTTTTAGTAATGTTGTTTTATAGTATCTTCAATATATGTTGCAAGATTCATCAACTTCGGTCGAATCAATTCAGATATATATCCCTAATTACTGAATTTCATTAAATATGGAAATAAGGAATTTGATGAAGTAAAACTGCTTAATGACTTTCAACATTGTTATATCATAGTATCTTCAATGTACATAGCAAGTTTCATCAATTTTGGTAAAGTCCATTCAGATTTATATATCTAATTTGGAAAGTTATTAAATATGCAAATAAGTATTTGGCTGAAGTGAAAATGCTCAATGACTTTCAACAATGTTATATCATAGTATCTTCAATGTACATAGCAAGTTTCATCAATTTTGGTCAAGTCTATTCAAATAAATATCCCTAATTTCAAAAGTTCATTAAATATGCAAATTAAGAGTTCAATGAAGTAAAAATGCTTAATGACTTTCAATTATGTTAAATCAGAGTATCTTTAATATACATACTAAGTTTTGTCAATTTTGATTAAATCAATCAGATGTATATCCCTAATTAGGAAAGTTCATTAAATATGCAAATTATCCATTATCTTTTATGTCACCCCTTAATATCTTTCACAGCTGATATATCTTGGTAAGATCAACATTTGTAGCAAATCTCTTCAAATTGTGTGCAGTCCTTGTCAATATATATCCGGTTTTTTTTCTAAAATCATTAATTATGCAAATGAGCAAAAAGTACCGTAAGCAAGCCACACCTACCAAAAACTAATCAGTCCTTGCCAATTGCAAACTGAATCTATGTACCAGATTTGATTCTGATCTGATGAGCCGTTTTTGAGATATTGAGCACACAGACAGACAGACACACAGACAGACAGACAGACAGACGGACAGACAGACAGACAGACACACAGACAGACAGACATCGCTGCGACATATGCTCACGTGTGTCAACACGTGAGCAAAAAAGTCTGTGCCTACTTTCTACATGTATGCAGTGGGTAGGTACATGTAGAGTTCATTAAAATGTGTTAGAAGGAAACGCTGGATCGGATTTGCAGTATACCCGGTATGGCTCTCTTGAGACCTTGCACAACAAACTTTGTAAACAAGCGATGGTTTCACTTCTGTGGTTTAATCAAGAATTTTATTAAATTCGCAAAGCTAATTTCCCTTTCCAGGTACAAGTACGTCAACATCTCTGGTCATAAAGCTGTTAAATTAAGACTTACGCAAGGGAACATTAATGAAATCACATTTCCTTCTGGACGAAAAACTGTTAAATGCTTTACAAGTCTTAGCCTTTTTGACATAATAGTGCATTCTTATTGACAACAGTCGGCGACCATACCGATTGATGAATTTTACAAAGGATGCATTAGATATTTTATAGTCTGCCATAAATTTCTCTCTTTAACGGAGGTTAACGATTGCCGTATAGTTTCCTTCTCTATTCCATTGTCATTAAAACTTGACGCTGGCATCAGTGTACCAGTTTCTCGTAACACATTTACATCACTCCTATAAACACAAAGCGATAGACGAGATCTTTATCATCCTTTGAACAATGGAGCTGACACCTCGGGTGTCAATGTTATTAGGTCTTTCCTCTGTGGCTTCTGATTTTATTACGTTTTTCGCTAATCCTGAACTTTATGCGGAAACCCATGATTTTTATTCTGACAACAAAAAATAATGGCTTAAAGTTTTCCTTTAAAGTTCTCCTTTTACCTATAAACAAAAGTTTGAAACTTTCAGTTTTAAGGCTCACATTTAACAGTGTTGTTGTTAAGGCCTGTACCCCAGTAAATGTTACCGGGGTTACCCAGTCATTTTACCGGGTTCCCCAGTCATTTTACCGGGGTTCCCCTAGGTATATCAATGCAATCAGATTAGGGGACAGTAGAAATGTTACCGGGGTTTCAAAGTCATTTAAAATATTCCCCAACCTTAGCAAAAACACTGATTACCCTCAGCAATCCAGGCAAGAAGACAGCAAACATATTGCAAGTTATTCTTGGCCCATTCACATACCGGTACTAACAATGACGTTGGCAAGAACTCTCTACAACATCTGTATCTGTGTTCTCTGGGTGATAAATCAGTAAATTTGACCAGGGTTTCAAATGTTTTTTGACCTCCCTTTCCTTCACATACAAAAGCAACCCTCCTAGGATAAAGTCATCCCCCTGCCATTTAGTTTCGTTCCCAAATCTAAGAAAAAACACTGAATATTATATGGGCCAATAAATATGACAACTCTTATTCTCTGAGTCATTTTCTTTTCAATTGCCTTGAAATATGCCTATGATTCTGTAGAAATCGAGTCATGAGCCTGCAAACATTCCATACACCACAGTACAAATACTGTAGAATATGAATCTCTGTCAATTTTTACAAAATACCACAATAACGACATTAGAATAAATATGAAACATACATACAGACATACAGACGCCACCGACTCACCATATAAGCTCTTTTGGTATTTATATACATACCAAATATGAGCTAAAAACCACATTATAAATTATATGAAAAAGAAAAAGCGGCACTACCACTATTTTTGAAAGATCATCAAAGATGTCACCAGGATTACTGTTTTATGCTGTTCTGTGATTTCAGCTCAATCAGTACCTGGACAACAACTGCAACACACCGGTACATGTATGCATTGACCAGTACAGCTTGTCCTACCTTGAATTTAATGATATTCCAAAATCAACAACTCCCATGCTTTCCAATGGAAATTTTCGATTGTAAAATGATCTACACATTGGAAGGATCACAGCGGAAGTTGCCCCTGGCATAAATCTGCATGTGTATACATGAGTAAATACCGCCCTGAAGTAAACTTGTGAATACATATAATAGTCGCGCCAGCGGCTTACTGACTACGCATGCGCTTATTCATAATATACTATGCGAGTAACCGGAAGTGTACCCTTCTTTCATGGGCGCCGCCATGTTTTTTTTTTGAGTACTCGTAAATAAACAAATACGAAACAAATTACTATTATTTAACATGCCTTTTATAAAATATACCTCTTTTATAAGCCAGTAATGTTATTATGCACCTTGTCGCTGATACAGAATATCGTTAATATAGATAAAGGGAGAAAACTGTCGTGCATATGAACGGGGGCATACGCAAAGAATGCTGGGATTGAATTATAGAAGAGCGCCCCCTGTGTCAATAATTAGATTCAAAAATTGCCGGTTTTTAGACGGAACGCTATAGTTTTCAGCTTGCAAGTGGAAGGTGGGCAGTGCGGTTACCATTGCAATGATAATGATTGCATAATACGTCCCTTGTTTAATGCAATAGGCTGTTATCATTGTAAAAATTGCCAATTTGCCAAAATTTTTACACGCTACAGAAAATCTATACCTGCCCTGCTGCAGGGTTTGACGTCGTGTACATACGTGAACTGCTTTCATCATAGGGAAACTGGGCATAGTTGTCATATAAACGTTTATGAAGTAACAATTACAGTTTATCATGAATCAATACAAATAACATTGCCAATCTTAACCCCTGGCGCGACACCAAGGGCTGAGCCCTATATAATAATATCAATACCATGGGGGAGAGGTGGAATTCTACTCAGCTTTTTGAAAACAGGATGTATCACCTTTCAGTCTGAGTACACAAACTTGACAGATACTGCATGGAAAGGGGAATCTTCCCTTGCCACACATCTCTGTAAAATTTATCTCCCTGCATCACTCTTGGCAAACATTTTTTTGCGGTCTGTCACCGACAATGATGGATCAGCTGCTGGCTGTGTTTATCTATGGTGGAAAAAAAACACCCCAGTTTGAAGATGACATCACCAATTTGAAGCTGACATCTTACGATAATTGTTCTCTGATGAATACAAATCCTTCTGGATCATTTCAAATTGCTGTGACAGCATGAGATAGGCTGAAGTACAAATTAGGTAACATTTGGTTTTGTTTATTTTCCCTGATGTTGTCTGCATTTTGTCCTGTCCATTATGAATAATTCTATCAACCTTTCTATGTAAAGAAGCTCTAATATTTTGTTTATTGAAGAGAAACAGCAAACAGAAGCTGATCATAGCAAAATCAGGCAGGTTATCAGCTATGCCAAACTCTTTTAAGTCAAAAGTTCGGATTCCCTCCTTGTCAACAATGACCATTCTGGTGCTGTACATAATGATTAAGGGAGACAATCTCCTAGCAACTGTAACATCTATATGTACTGACCACAAGCACCATGGTAACGCTGTGATCACAAAATGATTCGACTCCAGTCATAAAACCACAAAGTGACTGGACTCAGACAAATGTGATACTACAATTCCACAATGGAAATAATGCTATTAAATGTCACTTGTTCTTCATATTTGCCTGTCCGCTAAGAAATCCTCAGACATTTAACTGCTACACCAATCTACTGAACAGCCAAGTTAAAATTAAATTATGTGATGAGAAAATTGAAAATGACTACTGTTATCAAAGCTGACAAAAAGATCAGTTTTGTTCATAAAAATGGTTATTCTATGGTTATTCAATATTAGGTTGAGACTGCAAAACACCTTAGAGCCTTTTCTTACACATTTCACATTTTTACACATTTCATGAAGCTCTGCATAGCTTTATCTCTTTCCTATTTTGTGTACACATCACACAAGAAAATATAAAATATCATGAGTGTGCTTTACCTTCCTTTATACCTTTCCATTGCAAGATATTTTTCAGGGCATATTCTTGACTGATACGCTATTGATTTCACAAAAAACTACATGTAATCTGAAAAAATGTCACAAAATTTATTCATGTATATACACATTATATACCATGTTACAACTATTCTAACTAGATATTGAGCATGTTACAACTATTCTAACTAGATATTGAGCTGTTCATGATAATAACTTCAATCTGTCAAAATCATTGAAAAAAGGCAGACTTAGGTGGAGGGCAGCAGAAGTACTAGGGTACATCACAAACATAATCTAGTGATTTTAGTTTTGACCACTTGGTGGCGCTATGCTCAAGTCCCTGCCCTTGCTTCTTTTGCTAAACACATTGAATGCCCTTGTACAGGGTTGAAAAAGCAAGGCTTATTTAATTTTTCGATTTGAAAAGCAAACGTTGCTTTCAGCAAAATGGAAAAATCCAAATATGAATCTGAAGGCAGGATACGGCTTTAAAGAATCTAAAGTATTGAGATATCGCATGAGAGTTGATATGATGGGTGTACATGTGCTGCAGTAGTTGAAAACATGATAAGATGAATATGTGAAATATTTTGAAAGTACAGTCTATCTCGATTGAAAACAGCACTTACGTGGTGTTAATCCTTTTTAAAATTCCATTTCTGACATTGTTTTCGCAAACCCGTGACATGTTGTTTATCTTGAGTTTGATACAAGAATTCCAATGTATCCAAACAAAGATTTCAAAAGAAACTAAAAACAGAACAACTATACCGGTAGCTTCATGTTCTCATTTGGCAAAACACAGCTGCTTTAAGCAATTTATCACCGAAGCAAACATAAATTTTTCAACTGACCGCATTTTCTGTTTAAGTCCTTACATAGAATGACAATTTTGTTGCTGAAACAAGTTTTTCAACATATACATTGAACAACCGGTCTATGCAGAACTGAATACAAATTTGACGGCACTCTGTAGTGAGTCCTATTCTGTCACGTTTGTTGCAAGAGTATTAAACCTTGAATATTATTCCAAAATTGATCACTTCTACTGTGGTTTTACGACTTATCCGGACACCAACATTTCTAATTACCCAGCAAACTTCGCTGACGATATTGAGACTTTGATCGGTAATTACCAAAGCACTTCGGTAATTCACCTCAAACTTGATACTTGATCTGGCTGCATGAGTGCTCCATGGGTACACAATGTGTATACAAAGTCACTGATAAGTATCATACTTGTGCCATAAACTAATTTGTGACCAGGGGTTGGCATTCCACTGAACAGCATTCCTCAGTAAAACCAATATATGTACATGTGTACTGTTCATCCATGTTTTATACATGTAAAACTCAACTACGGAGAGGTTAGGAGAGTATAATGGGTCGTTAGAATTGTTGAGAAAAAATTCCTGTTACAGCATTGTGAGAAAAATCCTACATTATCCAGTTTATTTAATCCTATGACCCTCCGTCTCCGTCACCTAAATAGAATAGTCCCACTCCACGCATCCGCCATTGGTTTTCCTCCTCTAAAACCTGCAGTTTCATTCATTTGAAGCAATTATCCTTTCATCTGTGAAGAGTTTTTACCGGTGACTATTACAACTTTCACTGCCAGTTGTTGTTTTCATAAGATGCAGACCATTTGATACTGAGTACACTGAGTTGCTTTTACGTGCAGGCAATGCAGATGCCACTTCACAGTTCACACTGTGCTGTTGATCGGCAAAGTACAAGACGTCTTTGTTTCACTTTTTTTATTTCAAGATATGATTCATGTGAAAATTTTACCAAATGTCACTGATGGGATTGTGTTTTCAATTTCATTTGATGCAGGATATGAATACTGTGTCAGTTTAGCTAGGAATCGTTGCTGAGTTTTGCTGCCTTTTGGCAATGGTTGTCTATCAGCATAAATGTGATCGAGGAATGCCCGTTCATGATGATAGAGAGATTGAAAATCTTTTCTGTATTCTAGCTTCCTTTACAATTTCTTCAGGTTTAAGTCGATTAGGAAAGAGATTGAAAGTTTGAGTGGTGTTCAATAATTGTGCCTAAATCAGCACGAATTGAGCGGAAAAGTATTTAAGTAGGACTGTTCAATCAGGCATGATGTCCATTGAAGTTACAGAAATCTTTTTGGTGCAGTGGGCAGGTTTACTGCAATGCAAGTTGTATTTGTCCTGTGCCATTTTCATCACTTTGTTCAGCAATTTTTTATGGGTACACTGTTGAAAACTTTGAGTGTAAACTCATGTCTCAAATTGGATTATGCCATCACTGTATGCACTGAGATGTCGGCGTCTGTGTTTACACTTTGCCACCCATGGAGTTACTGCAGCCAGATCAAGTATCAAGTTTGAGTGAATTACCAAAGTGCTTTGGTAATTACTGATCAAAGTCTCAATACCATCAGCGAAGTTGCTGGGTAATTAGCAAGTTTGGTGTCCGGATAAGTTGTAAAACCACAGTAATAGTTTCACAAGCTTTACCTTTCACTGTATTCATAGACTGCTGAAGCCGTTGTTTCTCATTGATGAAATACCTTATAGGGGTTCTCTGACACAAAACTCCACAACATTGTCTCAATAGTAGATACACCCTTACAAGCTCTCAATAGAATTTCTTAAAGAGGCACTGTGTCTGCCAGCCCCACTCTGCCTATTGGTCTATACTTTCCTACTGTATTTCAATGATACAATACTGTATATCACGGCCAACAGTCTTTGTCAATAATCCAACAACATGAGTAGTCTTTTATAATTGTTCCCCTCATATTAGAACCGGTACTATTACTGGTATTATGTCTATCATATCAAGGTATCACTTGTAAAGGACAGCAGAATGTTATATAGATCTGATATCGTTCACCAACATTACAAAAACTCAACAAAATCCTGAACTAAGTACATCCCATAAAGTCAACATGTATCTACTTTCAGAGATTGCCAGTGCACTTCTGAAAAGCACTGACACTGAAGTTGTTCTGATCAGTTTTCTATTACAGACGCTGTACATGTTGAATACACCTCATCTTGGTTTCATGTCAGATGAATGTCGCAAGTAGAAATTGCTGGTATTTTGCCTTCAGAGTGCAACAGTATTGTTTTATCGTGTAATATAACTTATACAACTACCGGTATGCGCTATCAATGAATTTAAACAATGTTATATGAATTTGAAAATAGTTCGTGAGCATAAATATACACACAGTTACTGTAAACTAAGTACATGTAGTCAAAACACGTCTCGACTCTTGACTTATAATTGATATGTCAATAACAGCTCTGCACAATACACATGTACCATGTGTACAGTGCTCTCTATACATTACAAGCTGTGTTCAACAGTTGTGCTCCAGATGCTCTACATGTAGTACCGGTATATCTGTTTGTTGAAATGTTCCACATTCAGCATAAGAAGAAAGATAAGAGTTTTATAACAAAACTATATGGTGACAACAATAACAATACCATTGTTTTATACAGAGATTTTCCACCTTCAAAACAGTAACTGAAACAATCACAAGCTCATTTCCATATTCTTGTTCCTACTCACACATTCCCTGTGATTCTGTCGGTGAATCCATGACAACAAGATGGGGAATCTTCAGTCAGTGTGACACAAGATATGATCCTAAGGTTTTTCACTTCTGTTTTAATACCAAGAGCGAAGTGCATGGATGAACAGAGAGTTACCACGCATGACTGTGCAATATGATCTAGAGCCGAGGTCTTATATATTCTGGTTGAGTTTTTTTTTTAGACAGGAAATAACAAGGTGACAGCAAGAGGAAAAAACAGTTCAATGCTGAAGACCGGTTTTTGGACTTATCGGCCATATCATGCCATTTCAAACCTCATTAAACATTTGCTTTACAAGTCTCATCCCGAGTTTTTCTAAACAATCTGTTTCTCATGGAAACATTCCGTGTGACGGTCCACAAAAAGCCACTGATAATGACAACTGTTTTTCCCTACGATTTGCGTTAAAATGAAAACAGACCAAATCACTGACTTCCTTTGTCAGTTCTTCCATCAGAAGTTTTATCACGCTTCTCAACATCAGTGGCTAAACTGTCCTAAAATTGGAAACTAAAATATTTATGGAGCATTTGCTGCTAAAGGACACTCAATTTACCATACTTAATTTACAATTCTTTTGTCGGGTTGCATTGGGAATTACATGTACAATTCCATTATTAAAAATAGCGTCAATGATGACACTGTGCTCCTCAGTGCATTTAGCGGTAGGGATGCAAGGAGAGAGGTTTGGGGAATGTTGGTGAGAAAGATGCAAAGAAAGGGTTGAAATGTGAAACTGTAATAAAACCTATTGGTTTTTTAGGAGTGAGCGTCCAGCTTGGTAAACATGCCATCTTGTACATGAAGGTAAAAAACATAATTTTCACATGTCCACCAAACTTGGAATTTGCATAGATGTACATAGATCATCCAAATTGATTTATCTGCAAGATTTTGTATGTTCCTTGCTACAAAATTCTGACCCTATTGAATTATAACAGGAAAACATGCACGCATGATTGGACAGTGTGGACTGTGTATTGGATGCACTACATCTGCTGTGATGATGGATTGCCAGACGACCACACTGCATCAAAGAACTGTAGTTTAAAACGAAAATATAATTCTAAACAAGTCATTGACAATGACAAAGTAATAGGAGTATTAGTCTTGATGGGGCAGGGAAATGTGGTCATTAAGAAGTATCACTGGATTGATATGTTGAGATCTATGGGCACATAGGTCTATGTCGTTGTTCCCAATTTGAAACACATGAGGCATGTCTAAGTTATTGTTCTAAATTGGGAAAAAAGATCAGACCTGTAGCTGTATTGGCCAGCCAAGAAATACATATGCGCATAATAAATGAGGTCCAAGATGTGACATCTTAAGGTCTAATATTCTATCAAAATTGAAGGGTATAGAAAAATAATCGCAATCATACCAATCCATAATCCATATATATGTATGTATAATCAAGGTCAAAGGTCATTGAGGTCACGTGACATTTTGAAAAAAAAATGTATTGCTAATAAATCCCTATATGCCAAAAATCAGACCTCTACCTCTATTCGCTTGCCCAGAATTAGATATGTGCATAATAAATGAGGTAAAGCGTGTGTTGTCATAAGGTCTCCCATCCTACTAAATATAAAGGACATAGCACTTGTGGGACTTTTTATTGACATAAACGTATATTTTAGGTAAATAATCAAGTTCACATGACATTTTGTCAAACATTTCTATCCTATGGTTATCCCTATATACGAAAAAATCAGACATCCAGCTTTATTGGCTTGCTCAGAATTAGATATGCACATAATTAATGAGGTACAGTATGTGGCGTCATAATGTCTCCCATCATACCAGATATGAAGGGTGTGGCACTTGTGGTTACTGAGTTATGGACAAATATGAATATTTGAGGTCAAAGGTCATTGAGGTCATGTGACATGTTGTCAAAAAAATGTATTGCTAAGTTATCCCTATATACCAAAAATCAGACCTCTAGCTCTATTGGCTCGCTCAAATTAGATATGTGCATAATTAATGAGGTATAATATGTGGCGTCATCCCATCATACCATATATGAAGGGTGTAGCACTTGTGGTTACTGAGTTATGGACAAATATGTATATTTGAGGTCAAAGGTCACCAATGTCACGTGACATTTTGTCAAAATGTCTGAGATATCTGTGTGAAAGGATGGACGAACGGATGGACGAACGGACACAATGACCCAGACACCATGACCCAATCTATAAGCCCCTGGACTGCATCCGTGGGGACTAAAACTGTGTCACTGCATCCTTTTTGCACTAGAATACGATGAGAAACTAAATTTTTATGTTTCTTGGCCTTATACATGGGCGTCTATGGAGAACTGCCTTTACGTGGGAGTCTATGGAGGACTGCCTTATACATGGGAGTCTATGGAGAACTGCCTTATACATGGGAGTCTATGGAGGTGTAAACTAAAACGTCCTCCAAGTCTAACACGGCCAAATTTGATCGCATTGTGAAACAAATCGACGTGCATCTGTATGGGGTAGGGTACTATCCTTGTGCAAAGTTTGAAAGAAACTGACCAGGGCATGTCTCAGTCTGATGTCTGCGTGAACGGACGGACGGACGTACGTACGCACGCACGCACGGACAGACGGACATGACCCGATATAAGTCCCCCCAGACTTCGTCCGTGGGACTGACAAACTTTCTTCGTGTCATTGATGCTTGATTTTCTTTGGATATTGACTCGACACATTTATTAAAGACGTCACTTTAGCTTGTCAATGACAGTGAAATGAGTTTTTGCAGAAATTTGATCGGTCCAGCCAAGTACACATGCTTACTCATAACAGCTGGACTGCGATGATCACAACATTGTTTTGTGATATTCCGATACAAAATTAAAATAATTTTATTAATATGTCGCATTGACTATAAAGTTGCAAATGTTTCCTTGGGTGTTGAAACATGTTAGCATAGTGTACGTGTTACAAATCAACACACCAAACAGCAATGTTCATGTAAGAACAACCTGCTTGATTTCCATGGACTTTCTGGTCCGCCCATCTCACTGTTATGTCTGTTTCCCCTCTAGCTTCCGAAAATTCTTGGTAAATTTACAAATTCAGTCTCAAAAGTTTTAGCCCAGATATATTTTCATTTGATATTTTGATATCATCAAGAAATGTCTGGTGATGTTCACTTCTAGATCATTAAACTCGTGGAATCTACAATAATATTAAAATCATTCAGAATCACATAATTTCTTGTTTAAGTTATAGCAGTTTGAAAGTAGGCCGAATGGGAGTCAATCAAGCTGAATGCCATTTAAATTGGAAGGCAGCAAAATGCCATTTAAATTGGAAGGCAGCAAAATTACCTTTCACCTATTGGACCACCCTAGGTAGTTTCTTGTGAACCATAATTGCGTAATTAGGGGGTCTTCATGCCTGACATGACATGATGAGATGACCTAGACTTGACCTTTCAGATAACCTCAGTTTTTCTCCTCCTTTCCTTTGTATTATGACTCCATTTGTGAAAGTCTCCTTTGAAATAATGGGTTTTACTATCAAACTGAGTAGTTGCAGGCCAAATTTTGATACAGCAAAGTAGGTAACACTTTTGATAGACTCAAGGACGACCCAGGACTCACAGAGGCAAAGCAGGCCTCAGTGTATTCATGGACGTTACGTTCATGATGTATTGTAGTATCGAACAGCAACAGTGTTTGTTTTACGTACCAGGGAATTTGTAACTTTGTAGAAAGGAGAGTAAAGTGTTTCAATACATTGCAACTTTGTAGGAAGGAGGGTAAACTGTTTCAACACCTCACAATATTTTATTGTTAGGTGTAGTTCACACACAGCATCGTACGCAGGGCTAGCGAAGACTTGCCGACATCGACGGTTATTTACGAGAAGTGAATAAAAGACTGGCATTTTGGAAGCGATCGAGTAGCTGAGGTAGCCTGGGATACGACTTGGGCCCAAGAATGCTGAATTTCGGCAGTAATTTGGCTTTTTACGTCAAGTCCCAAAATGGATTTGAATTCACCGACCCTACGTACTACGGGTCTTTGCAGGGCTGTGGTGAGCGGGGCGATTAGCTGTAGCGGAACACACAGCATCGTACGCAGGGCTAGTACAACATGTGATCATGGAGGTAGTAGGAGACTGAGGTTTCTTTAGAAAGCACGGTCGCGCCGATGAAATGGGAAGCTGAAATTTTCGCTCGTAATTTTGCAAACGAAATCGTAAATCCACTCAAAACTTCGTATTTTTTTTTTACATATTTGAAACCCATGAGGAACGTAATTCATTCTCCCCTGCAAAGTAAAAAGGAGATCGAAACGACATGCATGTCAAAGACCAAACGCACGCAAGATGTCCATCCACATCCACCAATCTCGTAATTTACACCGACAGAACAAAAACAATTTGATCGAGCATGGACGTTCTAACGTAAATGCATCATTGTCTATCGCATTTTCATGTAAGCCAATACACTCACACGTACGCTCTAAGTTCAATTATAATGTCAATCCAACACGATACTATTTTCGCTGATAGTGAGTGTGCAGCGTGAATGGTATGCTGCAGTCGTTAGATAACACTGATCACGTGGTGTGACAAAATAGTTTTACGGAAGTTGTTGATGGAAGTGACGTCAACTTTGCTTCTCCCAACTCTATAAGCTTCCTCAGTTACGTAACTTCGTCGCTAAAATGGGTTCATCTGTGAGCTATGTAAAAGGCACAGGTATTCTTAAATATAAAAGATAAAATACACTTGCATTCTTTGTACATTAATAACACATTATAAAAACGAAAACCACAATCTCAAGGTATCGGGTACATTTTCTCTTTTCACATGCCATGGCTAGGTATTAAAATATCCTTCAGCTGGTTCAAGAATTGGTGTAAATAATGTTGAATAGATGCTGACAAAAGGAACATTAGTATTAAGCTTGAAAAATTTCCCTGCATATTTCCTCAGTTACGTAACTTCGTCGCTAAAAATGGGTTCATCTGTGAGCTATGTAAAGGCACAGGTATTCTTTCATATAAAAGATAAAATACCCTTGCATTCTTTGTACATTAATAACACATTATAGAAACGAAAACCACAATCTCAAGGTATCGGGTACATTTTCTCTGTTCACATGCCATGGCTAGGTATTAAAATATCCCTCAGCTGGTTCAAGAGTTGGTGTAAATAATGTTGAATAGATGCTGACAGAAGGAACATTAGTTTAAGCTTGAAAAATTTCCTTGCATTTTTCATGGTGCCTACGATTGAGTATGAAGTGTCTTGTTCTGCATCCTATGAAATGTAAACATCCTGTAAAAAGTATCTCCAACCTGAAGATGTTCAAAAACCATCTACATAGATCTGTAAGTGAAAAAATTGTACAACTGGAGTCCCATTTTTTTCACTTTTGATTCACAATCAGCAATTAATCTATAGTGAGTTCTGCTGGTCTAGTGCCTAACCCTCATTTTCAAATTTGAAAGTGAGAAACTTACTAGTTTTTACTTAAATACAAAGTGCAAAGTGCTGTACACTCTGCTGGTGGAAAAAAATTGTTAAAACACTTTCCCAAAAAACAGAATATGAATTAGGACATAATTGTCGAGGACCTTGAATAATTTTTATCCACATGAATTTGAAATTGGGAGGAATCATTACACTATTTTGTGAAAATTTTAAATTCCTAATTTTGTTGTATTAAACCAAAAGCAATCAGAATCAATGTGGATGAACATGTAGAGAATACGAATGTCCTGCATGAACAAGGACTTGAGGTCACAATTTTCTCCAATAATCAAATAAATGCCATGGATTAAAAGAGGAAATTACACGTTTAGACAACCAACGTTGATGTGATTGCACTACAATGGGCATTGAATTATTCATAAATGACAGATGAGATTAATCCGTTTTTTCACTAAAGATAGGAAATTTTGATAAATTTTTAACAAGAAACCCATCGTTCAATTAATCTATTCCTTTAACGCATCCATCAATTCACATCTGATTAGAAATTCCATCACAATGCTTAGTCCATTTCAAATTTTACACAAGGGATCATGTGGTGAGGTGTCCGGATATTGCTCATGTTGATCGCAAGCAATTCCACTGACAATGAAAAGCAATAAGAGAGTAGAACTTGTTAAGTTGAAATTGATGTTCAAATCTAGTCCTTACAGTTTTGTTGCTTCATGGACACTACATGTTCAAATATGAACTCAGAGGATAAAATTAAACTGCTTTTCATTGCAAGTATTTAAATGATTTGCTCATCGAGCGTTTTAAATTATTTTGCTGTTACTTGTACCATTGCATTCTGATGGATCAAAAATAATTACATTTTTTTGGCTGAAAATCACGTCACATAAACATTGTTATCAAAAGTAAAAATTAATTTGATTGGAAAACTGACCGAAAGTAAAGGTATCTAATAACAGTCATTTCAACTAAAGAAAGTTTTTTAACATTTGTTTATTTACATTTGTGTAATTCATTTATTTGTTATTTATTCATTTATTTTATTCCTTTAACCCTTAGAGTGCTGTAATTTTTCCCACCAAAATTTTAGTGCAACATTTTACCAATTTTTATGAATTTTTCTGTATTTTTTTGATAGTTTTTGACCAAATGGACATCATATTTCATTGGTTACAGTTTTTTATCAAAATTTTGGCAAAAATCTGAGAAAACTTGACTGACCGGGCTATATTTTATAAAGGCAACAAAAATTGACTTTGGCACTCAAAGGGTTAAACATTGTTCAGGGACAGTGAAGGCAAAACTACTTCAGCCATTGACAAGAATGGGTTTGTAAGCAAACCTTGCCACGTTTCACAATGCACTCACAATCCACATATTGATTAGACTAAATACGTTACAATCCTGTTTTGCAAACTTGCGTTCTCCAAAACTCCTTTGTCGTAGCAAGTTACATCCCCGGGGCTCAGCAGAGGAAATCATTTAATCAGGCAATCATCTCCTTCTTCTTTCCTGTGTCCATCGGTTGAATATTGAGACGATGAGGCTGAATGAAATCTCATGTCCTTGTGCAGTGACATATATCTACCCGATAATTACAAGCACCATTGGCTATGCAACATAACAACTATATTTTTCAATTTTGCAATCTTTTCAATCTCATTGGACTCAAACAAACATGTATTGCGACCATGAAGTTAGTGATAGGAAAGTCAGCGACTTTTTTTCGTTAATGTACACTTCAGAAAGATTGGATCCACACTGAACAATATTACAAATCACCATAATCCTAAGGGTTCAAGTTGCTTCATAAGGCTAAGGAGGGTCCCCTAAGTGAACCTGATTGTTTTCATAATGAAAACTGGGCAAGTTGTTCTTCAGGTGTATCTGTGCTTCTTAGTTGGAAAAAAGATGTGTCACTGGAAAAAATTTTGATCTTCTGGCCTAGTTGATTTTTTTCACTTCTCTAAATTGTACACACTTCCATGAACACCCACGCATTTAATCTCTCATACCAGGGTACATTTCAATCTAAACTTTACATGAAAGGATTAACAACAAGAGTTCCTTTCCTGTAAAAAGACAGACATTACATGATATGAGAACCATGGGCTTATCAACATTGACAGAAAGGTTTGCCACATTTCATGGGCTTGTTTACTTCCAAAACACGCACCAGACAGAAATTGATGACCCTAACATGCACTCCAGATAAGCAGTCCGTTAACAAGTACAGTTGGAGTCCGGATTTTCCCTGATAACGGAGTCAAGCCCTCCACACTCAAAATGCCCTCTTCTCACCAGAGTTCAGTGACACCATCCTGATACCTTGAAAATCAACCTTTTTTTGGAGTAATCAACGTGATATGTTGTACATGGCCATGGATAAATAGCTTTGCTCAAAGGAAGGCAATTCAATTGTAATTCTGACACTATGAAATGAACTTCCATCTTTTTCATTTCACCTCAGTAGTTGAAATTTGTTATTTTGTAAAAGCCTCGTTAGCTGTATCTTCAATCAATTTTTTTTCAATAAGGTGGTTTGAAATTAAATGCAACTTTAACACTTATCCAAAAATGCTTGCCTAAGTGTGACCACACAAGGTTTTTCAAACATTGGTGATGAGTTTTTAACAACTCGAGTTGCAACTCAAATATACACAAGCACGCCTGAGTCAACCAAACCATCATAAAGGATTGAAAGTGACATTTTCAAAGACAATTATAATGGCTGAATAACAGGAATCCAAAACATCTCTCCGAAGATTGGATGATATTTTTCTGAAAAGTAAAATGCGAAAAAGATAAAAGTATCTGTTTATTTAGCAGCCAAGTGCAAAACAACAATTTCAGACAACCAATGAACACAGAACAGATCACTTGTAAAACCAAGCAGAAGATAGTTTTGACCTCCAAGTTCATTGAAAATATCGAGCACCGAACAGTGACCCCTTGGGGAACTGGGATGGATTTTGTGTTGAGATCAGTGAAATCATAAAGGGACTTGCACGAAGAAATACACATCTAGATGAACCCAGGACAGCCACTTGCCCACAGCTAGTACCGGTACCATTGCAATTGTCACGTACTGGAGAACTTCTCTGTTCAATGGATTCGTTCAATTGTTTCAGTGAGGGACAGTGGCTCATACTACTATTTTTGAATTTGCATATACAGTGCTAGTATGAAGGACTTGTATACACACTGCAATTTCTTAAAACAAATTGCCTTTTTTTAAATTATGAGTTCAGTACGTCTGTTACAAACTACCTGTGGATGGGTACATGCCTATTTATATGTATATTACACTTCCATTGACATGTATATGGCTACACTGTGAGAGACTGCAACGGTCAATTTACAAGTACATCATACCCTTTGTACCACAATTGCTTACCGTGTATGTCACAACCAGGTGTGTAATGTACCAGAAGGACTGGAACAGTAGTGTAAGAGCATTACATAATTATTCGCTGGGATTCACTATTTCATTGACAGATGAAATCTGCTGAATTGAATCCCTGTGAAATTGTTAAATAAAATAGATTCTATTATTACGCTTACAAAAGTCAGTGAGTTTAAATCCGCTGAAAATGTCTCCACATCAAAATGGTGTAATTAAATCCCTGCAAAAAATTAATGATTTGGGATATCTTTATCTTTATCTTTGGGATAAATTTTCATTGATTAGTGAGAATGTGCACTATGAAACTTAATGTTGAACATTGTTTTTACGGCCAAATTGACTAACACAGATAAAAGTTATTTGTGCAGTTTTCACTGACAAGCCCTGCATTCAACAATACTTCCCGTTGAATGAAATGTATGGCTTGAAAGTTGACAGCCTCTTGCGTTATTTTCGTTTTTTTTACACATTGCTAAGAAGTAGCACCACATTTCAGGCCAAGACCTTGCACCTCCTGAATTCAGCATGCAAGAATCCAATATATAGTGTGAAACCAATTCAACCAAATAGAAATGAGAGATTCTGGGCAGTCTACCGGGGTAATATTGAGTTGTTGTGGTGTGAGTGTGGCAATGTACCAGGAGCACAGACAAGCAGTGACAGTCAGATTACGTATTACTCTCTTTATATCACACTTCATGTCTTGCAGTTTAGTTCCGGTCCAGCAAACTCAAGCTTTTAACTGATGAGTTGAACAGTGTTTTCACTGCCTAATTCACCGATAGGTAACCATTATTGTGTACATTTTATGTACATCAACCAGACCTCAAAATCTGAGTTACTGGAAGTAATTTGGTTTCACAGACCAGCGCTCTAAAACTATTACCTCGAATAACAGTATTATCACAAAATTTACAATAAAAAAAGAAAGTGTTTTTTTCTGTTTATGTTCCTTGGTTTTAGGTCAGACCTACTTCCTATTTAAAAGACTTGTTGTGAGACAAAAGTAATGGTGAATCAATACAAGCGTAAACTGTAGCAGTGGTTGTACATTCATTTACATCTGCACACATACCATTGTGATTACGGTCCCCTAAATCAATTACTCTGAATTCAGCTCCCAAACATTTGTATAGCTTCGCTCCACCATCCTGACAACAGTCACACACTGCAACCAAGGAGATTTTTCCGTGTTTGTAAACACAAAGAGTACGGCCAGGGATCACCGGATCACGGGCAAAGGGAAGCTTACCAATCATTAGGCAACGTCTGGTGACATCCGGCAACAAAGACTCTGTATCCCTCCCATTGTTTTGTCATTGAACTGTTTACTAGCAAAAGGCCCACCTACAAAAGATTTGATCTACAACAACAACAACAACTCCGCTTAATGCAGTAATTAGGAGGTCAATGACCCCATCAGGGGGGCGGGGGGAGACTCAAATTTCAGTGGTTTGTGCAGTGTGACAGAAATCCCAGCGGAGGTGCCACGATTTATGAACACAGTAATTGATAACATGAACACTGACACCTGTATGGGTACATCATTATCGGCAGACATTTACAGTATAGCCGTCATGATCTATCGGTACATGCATGTATATATGGCTAAACAACATACCTGTATGGCATATGTATACCCTGATGAAATCATCCAAATGTACAGTACACTTTGAAACTGGGTTGTACGTGTGTTTAGAAGACAGCACTTTCTCTATAGTTCAAGCACTATGTAAAAATTACTACCATATCCTTAGGTGTCAAAATTATGTTTCAGCTGGTACCCTGAATAATCACACAATAAGTCAATCTACAATATATCGACACAAAGCTGCCTTGACCATATTCTAATTGTCTGGTCTGAAATTGAACATTGCAAGAGATAAATAACTGAAGAAAATGCTGTGATCCAATTCACCATACAGTTTTCTATATCGTGTTCATCACAACTGTATTATTTATTTTCCCTCTTTGTATAAGTTGCTGATGTAAACCCTCAAAGAGTGTAACAAAATTGTAGAATGCATGAAATATTAACTGTCATGACTAACAAAATACATTAAATTGTTAGTGTGTACTGAAGTGAATTAAGTGTGTCAGCATTTATAGAGCCAATTAACGTATCAGCAATTCTAACGATACACAACTACACATTACAACTACACATTCGCAGAATCCCCATGAAAGATAGCCCTGCTAGGGGAACAACAGTCATTTGATGATAAAACACCACCTTTGATTCTGACACAAATTCTACTAATGCCACATGGCTAAGCATGTCCCACTTAAAACACAAACTTCAGATGTCAACAGAGCAATTCAAGGTAAGCAGCAAAGTCACACCCCCACCATCTATTCTACAAACCCACACACGGAGAACACAGGGGGAATATCTCCATTGAGTGGACACAGCGACCAGCCATAATTACACTGCATAGCTTCAGGGGGTAAAAACGCACGCAAAGACTGTGGAAGCTTGTTAAAATGCAGGTAACAAAGTAACCCACATTTACAAACTGGTGATATACGACCAACTACATGAGTCACCCTGTGTGTACGTATGAACCACGTTGCCGTCAACGTTACTGCAACATGCCAGGTAAAAATGTAGATTATAAGAGAGAATTTTTGGTTACATAAAAATCTGAATACTATGATAATATTCCTAGCAATCCAACAACATACACTGATTCATTAATTTCATTTTTGAGGGCTATATGGTTTTAGCATTCCCAATGAATTTTGACATTCTGAAGGCCAGAACGCTATACCTTGACACTATTTACAAAATCTGCATGTAGATGTAACATTGGTTGATGCAAGGATACTTTTAAAATGTTAACTGCCACTGGTTTATAGAATTGATGCATGGAAACACAGCTTCGGGCAATGTTAATGTACTATATACGTGACATCTTTGAATCGGTCATTGTCAATAGCAAGCATCATTACTGGTAAATCGGAAAGTAAAGAGGGTCAAATCAATGTCATTGACATGAAGTGCAAAGAAATCATATTCACCAAAGGTATATGAATATTAATTGTGCCTTTGAGTGCTGTAATTTTTCTAATCAAAATTTTAGTGTAACAATTGACAAATTTTTGTGAATTTTTCTGTAATTTTTCGATAATTTTGGACCGAACAGATATCACTTTCCATTGCCTACAGTTTTTGATCAAAATTCCAGAGAAAATCTGGGGGAAAAATTTGTCTGGATCTGAAAAATATTGTCCAGGTTATATTTTATGAAGGCGACAGAAATTGACTTTGATACTCAAAGAGTTAATGCTTCATTTGCTGAAATAGTCTTTGATTTCCATTATTTTCTTTTTCATTAATATCCTGGTAATTTTGTTCTGTCAGAAAACAGTGTCTTCTTCTACTGCAGAAATTATGTCAAAATGTTAAATCATTCAACTAGTCAACACAGCCTGTATGCACGTCACTTCAATGTCATTGTTGGTAACTGAATTTTAGTTTGACCTAGAAATAATCTGTCAACAGTAATAACCTCATAATGTACATAATGCCTATTCTTGGCAAGGCTGACACTCTGTAATTCATCATACTACATACTTTGTGTGGGAACAACCAGAAAACGTATGCTTTGAAAAAAATAAATATTTATGAAGATTTGCAGCTCTTCTCCCATTATGGTAATACACGCCAAATAAACTTTGGCTCAAACTTTCTTCAGGGAAACTTTCAACCATTCTCTAACCAAATCAACTTCACAAATTTTGGTACTGGGAAAACAAATTGACATTTAACAACATGTAAAATTCAAAATGGCTGCCATCCCTGCATGAACTCAGTGGGAAAAAAATTATTTCCCTTTTCAAGAAAACTTTCACAAAATGGTGAACACTTTAGTCTTTTCAAGAGCTTCAAAATAAGTCCCCACTAGCAGGAGGCAAAAAAAACATGATAGAAAGATATCTGTCCCCTGGGTGCATCCTACCCTTCAGATACAACTGAAAGTGCATATACCCTTGGAATTGCAGTTTTGAAGAAATGAATCAGAGATACAAGAAAATCCGTTGAGCCACCTCAAGCTATCTTTGGACCAGAACAGCACACAGAACTTCCAATTACTGGAAAGTGGAACAGCAAAGTGGGAAAAAATGGACAAAACTAGCGCTCAACATCCAGATAACACCCCATCCATGCCTATTTTATCGACCTGAGCTCATTGAAGAGATTCTTATCAACAACAAAAAATATCACTTTGAACAAATATCTCGGAAGTTCAAAGGAACAAAATTTAAAAGATGTTGGCAGTATTTGCTCAGCTACCCTGTGCATGCATCATGTCACTCAGTATAATAAAGCCATCGGTCTATGAAAACTTGTAAATTTGTGTAAACAGTAAAAAAGATCACATTTTTATTCCAGCAGGAAATTTACTGAGACTGTTGACTTAAATGTGGCTACTGTTTTGGGTCTTTTAATTTTGCTGTAGTTGTGATGCGATACTCAGACAAAGTGGTAGGCATTCAGCCTTTACAAATCAACAATCCACCACGTACACCACTCACAATAAATAATATTACCTGTCATCTGAGGATACATGCACTACTAAAACAGGCACGGGAAGCTGAGTCTACGAGCTGCGCTCTAACAGGCATGTATTATTTTACACTTGTAGATGCATGGATTGATATAAACACAGATACTTAATATCATTCTCCTTCTATCCGCAGGGCATATTGCAACAGAACATAACATCAGCCCCCTATTACTTGGATTACGGATATATTTTGCTTGACCTTTGACCCAAGGCATCCCATTAGCGCAGCCATTAGAAGGACATGCCAGCCTGAGCCCTAGAAGAGATAAAAATAATCTGCAGGAACAACAACTTTGCGGAGAAATAAACTGAGAAACATGACAATATTTAAAACGAAACCTCTCTAGACAAGCCAAGGTATCTACAAAGTACAGCACTATTGATCCAATTCTAATGTCGCAAACACAGACTGGGTAATCACACACAGATTATAAAAACATCTTTTATGTTTTAGCTTTAATCCAGTAAGGACTGTAACTTAAACAAATTAATGGTTGACGCTGGTAAAGTGACATATTTTTTAAAAGGCACACCTGTTGACAATCTTTGTTTGCTCATTGAACTTAAAACCTGTGAAAACAATTTATTTATTTAACCCTTTGAGTGCTGTAATATTTCCCACAAAAATTCTAGTACAACATTCTACCAATTTTTATATTTTTTCAATAATTTCTTTGATATTTTTTAACCAAATGGATATCATTTGCCATTGGCTACACTGTTTGATCAAAATTTTCGAAAAAAATCTGAAGAAAAATTGTCTGGATCTGAAAACAAATAGTCTGGTTATATTTCATAAAGGTGAAAAAAATTGACTTTGGTACTAAAAGGGTTACTAGACTTCATCAGTTTCAGTTCTGATAGGAAGCCAAAGTATTAACATCAGAGTTTTGAAACACAATTTAACAGCACACAATCATTGAATCAACCTCAATATTATTTTTTTTTGCATTTTTATATTCACTGAGTCAGTCATTCACTAATTTGTTTACTCGTTATCAGAGTGAGACTATTCTACACACTTATAAATCACAAAAATATGTGTCAACTTTCAACTTTGGACTTGAAGGATTTAGAATATTCAAACAAAATTTGTGTTTTGAAAGATAAGAATTGAAGCACAGAAACCACCATTTCACACATGCATACTATTCAACATGACTTTGTCATGAGAACAAGAAAGGTTGCTACCGGTACTACACACCTCTCCAGTAAAAGTTTGAAGGTTTTTTTATGCTCTGACTGTAAAACTTATACTTTTTTCCACTACAATAAAGAATATATACTTCAGACTATTTTGGAAATGTTTTGGAAATGACCTCAAAAATATTGGTATGTCTGCAAAAAAATTTACATGAACGGTTATCTTGCAAATGTGTAAGCAATATTTGTGTATCTGACAGTGACAGTCAAACAGGCAGTTATTTATTGTGCACAGTCATTGGGGAAAACAAAGTTTGTGAAAGCTGAGGTCAAACAATCTCAAGGCCACACAGGAATATCATTTTGGTAACTTTAAAATTTGTTCGTGAGGTTCATTAAATTCTGCTTTGAAGGAAATACTTTAAAATAAATTACAAAGTGAGCTATGAGGACAGCAAAGGGTTTGACTTGAAGAACTGGCTGACCACTTGATCAGTGCTGTGAAATGTGTGGTGAATTCCAAATTCACATAAATCTTGAGAGAGAATGCACGGCTGCCTTGGTCTGTTAGTTCAACCACTGACTTATCACCAGAAAACACAGACTGATGAGGATATCGTAAAAGTTTAGGATCCGACCGGACAAACGTGTGGTTGTCTGGGACAATAGAAACAGCCCCTATAAACAAACCCTCATCAGGTGGACCATAACATGACAGACTACATGAACATTGTAGATAAAAAATATATAAAACACGTTTTTTATTCTCACAGTAAGCTGCAAAATTGGGAACTGAAACAGGCAAAATAAACAATATCTGCCTTGTTTATTATAGAGGTCAAATTGATGAATTTATAATCCAAAGTTCATAAAAACGACACATCAGGATTAAAATGAAAGAACATGCCATTGTTTCAAATATATTACCACTTACTGGAGTGTTGTTGATGACAGGATCAAATGAGCATTTCTATACAAACTGGCTTCTTTCCACAAGCAAAGCGGTAATAAAAACGCACCGGCAAAATTTAATCAAATTATTATGTGCAGTGTATTACCATGTAGCATTTAAGCTTCAGTCATCACATATCTATTGTTGATATCACTCTTTATTTTGTTTATTTTTTTGTCTCGCAGTTTTGCTTTGCCCCACTAACTAGTGTTACTGGGCGTCAAACCATATTCAGATCTAAAGATTAGCATCTACCTGTGTATTCAAAACACCATTGTTTTCCTTGTAACGCACCCGTACTAATCAGGATAACGTGGTTCAAGGTAATCCGATTTCAATGACAGTGATCATAGCGATGACTTCCAACACTGTTGACCACCAAGAATTCCAGTAGAACCTTATCTAGTTGTGTTACATCTGCCGAGCTTCTTTATCCAATTACTTAGGCGGCAAAGTACATGCAGGTGGTTATATTGATATTTAAATAGAAAATTGTATACAAGAAAACACAATTGCAGCACATTTGTAGCTGGTTGCGAAGTGGCTAGATAGATAGCACATTGTTTGTTGTTTCAGTGCTACAGATTAAACCATGGAGCTCGAGTCAAGGGTCTATGGGTAAACTTGTACCGGGATCGGTACACCGATCGAAACACCAGTGTCTGTCAGTTAATCATTCATTGAGACAGACACTATGCTGATAGCCTTGAACTGGCATCTATGAAATTAAAACACAGGGTTTACTCACTTTTACAACTCTGTCAGCCTTGAGATCTCACGAAGTTTGTCAGCATACATAATCCACAATCCACGTGTAAAACTGTGTACAATACTGTGTACAATACGGTGTGCATGGCATGATGTTGGCGAACCTCAAGGTTTTATCAGTGTACATGGGAGAGACCATTCATGCACTGAGGGGTGAACATTTTGAGGACATACCATTTGACAGTAAGGCAAACAAGAATAAACCATTTACATATAGGGACTTCAAAGAATACATTCACAGAGGGGGTTATATGTACCCGTACATTATTTAGGTCTGGCATTCCTCCTCAGGTAGTGCATGCATGTAGGACAAAGATGTATCTCAAACGTAGCAACTCAGCCTGTATTGATCTGTTTACAGTGCAGGATTCAAAGAGTCGGCCTATTTACAGGTATGCTTACTCAAGAACCCTTAAGAAACAAGAGGTGAACCATTCAATATTATGAGAGGGCAGGTGGGACATACATGTACATGCACTAAATAAAATTGCTACTGGCTTGATGTAAGTGAAGGGGAAGAAATCATTTCTTTCTCTATTATTGAAAATATACAGTAATTAATAGCAACTTGCAAAACAGTACCATAATGGGGCAAGTTGTGATTCAATAGTCTTATGCTCCATCTAAAGCTTTATTTCACTTGAATGTTCTGTCTGTGAATGCAAAGTGTTGATCCACACTAACTTCACCTTTTTTTCTGTCACAACTGCACAATGCATGTACATTTTGCCCAGCCTTCAAATCAATTGTTACAATTGACTACCATTTTTGAAGAGCTATATTTAGTGAATATACATGAGGTAACAACAAACAAATCATACAGCGATGACTCAATGAATAACTCATCAAAACTTTCCGAGTCAATATTTAGTGAAAGTGGGGATTTGAAAAATGTAAAGGACTCACTTTAATGAAATCAACCATTTAATTGTGTCGCTCATTGCAATAAATTTCTTCAAGACATTTTCTTTGACAAAATCATACCTGTCATCATGACCATTTCATCAATACAGTTCTGAATTTAAATGAGACAGTATGCTTGTACAGCTTCACTTTAATTTATTATTAAAAATCTCTTAATGACATAATGCAAATATTTAAATTCATCTTAAAGTAATTTTATGAATTTCACATAGCAACTACAAGTACTTAGTTTGGAAGGGATCAGAGCATGGATGGTTGGTCACTGTACACTATAAAAGCAAATAATATCTTTTTTAATCTTTAACTATACAAACCCAGGTAGCCTTTCCTACCGGTATTTGTACATTATCTTTGATGTGACAGCCTAACAGCGATCTGACTGACAATCGATGAATATGTTTATGGTTCAATCCATGAAAATATCTGTCACTCTTAACATTTTCAATGAGTAACAGAGATCCTCCAACACGCTGCATTTAAAACATTTATTGAGCTAGTTGTAATGAACACGCGGATTAATATTTGAAAACCCTAGGTATCCTACATGTATCTTTCAACAATACATGAACTTTGATGGTTCAGTCTGTATTCCGTGATAACACACATCAAACAAACACAGTATTTACTGATAAAATTGCTAAATTTAATCCTTTGGTGGGACACGTTTTTCAGGTGACTCAAAGGTACGACAGTTTTTAGATGACTCAAAGGCATGACAGATCTCAATCTAGTTAAAGCTTATCATAGCTAGGCAGTCACAAAGTAATGCTTGGTCCTATGAATACAGATTCAAACAGATGAAGTACTTGTTTGTTGTTTTATAAAATATGACACTAAGATTTGCGCTGAAATTTTCAAAGACATTTTGATAATATCACATATTTGATAATGAAAACTTTTGAAAAATTTGCATGAAAATTAAAAAGGGAATTAACGTTTTATATTCACAGTGCAATGTTTCGCTGATCAGAAATTTTTGACAATTTTTTAAAAATTAAGATGATACTTTCATGACTGTATAACTGAAAAATTTCACATTCAGTGACTGTAAATCTGAGTTTTTTTTTCTAAAATTTTTCTTCAAACTATAGATCCTCTTTTGTTTGATCATATATTATTCTGAATCTAATATTTTTCACTCAATTGAATTTGATATATTTATACCTGTGAACAGGAGTATTGGTATTTCATGATTAACTTTCAACAAATGGTTTAGTATAGGATAAATGAAAAATATACAATATACATGTACCTAATTGTGATCATAGGTTTGTCATAATATATATAGTATTGAATGCACAACATTGATTGCTGCCATCGATAGTGAGGCTATAGAGGTGCCTGTTCAGCCTAGATATGATTTTCATAACACATGTACAAAAATATGCAATGTTGCTGATAGCATTTGTACTGGTCACTTTTTCCACTCTTTATGAAACATTTTTGAAGGGCTTCTACATAAATTCATACAAAATCTCAACAGAATTGGGACCTTATTTGGAATAAACCCTATTGTATTGCAATTATGCACCTGTAATACGTTAGTGCAGTGTACATGCAATTCCCAATTTCTTGTCTGACAATAATTCTTTTTTCATTTTTGTGATTACAAGTGTATTGATTTCAAGAATGGTCGTTGTGCCAATCTGGTATGCACTTGTGTACTGGGTTTTACAACAGAACACACAGGGCTGATCTTTCAACACTCTCTTCACGACTGGAATGCAGCAATTCCCAAGTCTCTACCTCCCCTGAACTACCAGACATACATCAAAATAGACTGTCTGACTCGACGCTTTTATTAAACTATTTTTCCACGATAAAATTTCACTCACTTTAATTTGGACCACAGTGTAGCAGCTTAAAATTTGGTAATGTTAGAAAATGCTTTTAAAGCAAAAGGTGGGTGTTTGAAAGATGGATGAATTTCAAGATACTTTCAAGTTAACTGCGCAATCACTTTCCTGGTTACAAAATTTAAATCTGAATTTCCTCTGAAGACAAAACCTTGTTGGACTGGAACAAAAGAAAGAACACCCACGTACCAACTACACTGTACAGCATGTGAAGTCCAACAAATGGGTTGCCTTGCTCTCTTTTTTCCTGTCTTACTTGTTTGACGTTGCAATTCTTGTTCAATTTCCTTTACATTTACAATCTGTAGTCGTGCATGTACTTGGTGAAGGCATTAATGCTAGTAAACGATGGCATATGTACCTAACCTACATGCAAATATATTCATGAAACACGGTTTTGGATGGTTTATGGTAATTTCGGAAGACTAAAGTTTACTCAGTGACACTTTTCAATCGGGCTGATTCGTGATGACGTCAGAGTAACATTTTTCACATGCAAAAATAAATTTTTGCAAAGAAAAAATTTTCTTAATCTTACAGGAATCGTGAAAATGGTACCATGATACCACTGATATTGTGCATATGTGAAAATTACATGCCAAAGGATACGACGTACCATAAGCAGCAGTGCATAAAAGGCAGGTGCATAAAGACAAAATTTTGTTAGAATTTCTATCGGCAGCAGAGAATATATCGTGCACATTGCTATATTTAGGAACAACTCTACAGTTGCGATCAGCGATATTGATTATTTCTATGCACCATGATTTCTGCTTGACTTGAAAACCTTGGGAGAACATCTACAATTTATTTTACATTGTTTGCATTAGCATCTTAAATATTACTGGTATCATTGGCATGTACATCTTAAAAGTGAACCCCTACACAAAGACATCAATACCTGCATAAATTAAGTCAGAAAACAACAAACAGAGGCTTTTTCTGTCGCCATGTTATCTGAGGTACCATAGATTTCTGTACAGATTCAAAAATCTCAGCTTGCTGTACTTAAGTCACTTGCTACAGACTACATAGCTGTAAGGCAGCACATGCACATACCAAGTACAGGCCATCTGTCAGACAAATGATGTCTACAGAATTCCAAGAATGGCAAGTTATCGGTATTCTGGGACAAGGCGTGACTAATGTGTAGCAATCTCTTCAGGAGCCTTTGATACATGGTCATCATGCAACATCATTCAAAACAGCCTTCTATTCATAGCCAACATAAAACACTGTTTGAATTAACAACAAACTGGAATCAAATAATGATGAAAAGACTTATTACTGGTATTTCCCAAAATGCGTTTCTGTCATAATATCTATACACATGTCAATACACAGTAGCTATTTCTCCTGGATAATAAAGTGAAAATCATGGATTGTATGTCATAACATCTGCGAGATTAACAAAAATTATTTTCACTTGGTAGATTTGTCTATTGTGTTCTTCATGCTTGTACCGGTACTAGAAGTGGGCGGAGAATACGTTTTTCTTTTTTTTTGCCATCTCTGACGCACTAGGATAAAGAGACGAAAATATATCATTGAAAGGCTCTCAGAATTTTAGGATCGTTGAACTCTACATATCAATGTACAGTATTTATCAACAAATCAAACCTACCCTGATTTGACACTGTTAACAAAAATCTGGGCAG
The DNA here is from genome assembly GCF_041260155.1 of Ptychodera flava. Classification (NCBI taxonomy): domain Eukaryota; kingdom Metazoa; phylum Hemichordata; class Enteropneusta; family Ptychoderidae; genus Ptychodera; species Ptychodera flava. The sequence goes on along the minus strand of NC_091939.1, from coordinate 20,813,885 downwards.
AAATGAGAAAGAAACAGAACAGTTACAAAACATACTTACACCAACGACAGCACATCATAAGATGGTGATTCTCTACTGAGAAGCACAACTGATCGGCTACACTTTTATTTCGTAATCTAGACAGCATGATTACATATAAAACCATGTTCTATATTTAGTCGCCGTTGCGATGTCTGGATTTACAGTTTGATGCAACTGCTGATGAGGCATATTGTACAACTGCTGTACAGCTTCATTTTCCTTCCCGAGGCATTGCGATTGTGCAACGCGATATTTGCATTCCTCTCATATTCATCCGCACAGACAGTTATGGTACCATAAATTTCATATTTAAACAGACACATAAATTATCAAACTAATTACTCAGCAAATGTTGACTTTTCCAGTTTTAGCCCTCAATTACCCTTCTTGCAGTATTAAGTACACTACATGGGGATTATCTCTCCCTTGCAAACTTCAAAGAATGACAAGTTTATGTATTGATTATATTGACACAGTGTCCAAGTTATACCTATGGGATTCAGGTTTAGCAAAGTCTACATATTGAACATGTTGACAAAGCGAACTATATTTATGACATGCACACATCTTCAGATAAGGTCCATGGGGTATTTATGGTTTAGGTTTCTCACGGTCCCTCTACAGGGACCGTGGTACTTTGTGTGCCTTGGTATGACTAAATTTCAGAGGCCTGACTGTTTTTAACCTAGTGGTTTAATTTCTCATCTGATTGATGTCATGCCAAATAGTAATAAAATGCTGTGACCATATAAAGCCTGAAATGACCATACATATATATATGTATAAATATATATATCATGACTTTTCCTTTATAAGAGGTTTAAAGCTTTTCACAAAAATTTCAAATTTTTTATGTAAAATCAACCATAGTTCAATCATTACATTTCAATAAGGTAAGATTACAACTTGTCTTGAGAAACTTTTTTCAAGCGACCTTTTTCAGATTTTAGCAATGATAACATGATTACCGGAAGGAACAAAAATAATATATAAGAGCAAGAAAATACAAAAATACCGCAATTATACGGTGTCGCTCAAATTTGATCAGAATTGGTACATACCAAAGATCAACAATAAGTGTTGTTTTTTCCACCTCTTTTCATATAGTCATTGTACTTTATGAATATTTAATGTCAACAGAATTCACCCTCAATAGACCAGTCTGTGGTATTTCGTGCACAGCCGATTATGCACATACACCAAAGTGAAGTACCACAGCTGGGCTAGTCTGTTACTTAAACTTGGATAGGAAGTTTTTGTATAAAAATGCCTACAGTATTCTCATCAGAACAAATTTTCGGATTTGCTTTCTTGGCACATTGCACAGATTAAGTGCAAGCTTATTCATAAAGAATGCATTTCAACAAACATACATCTGCTGGCTTTCGTCAAAATACCCATGTGAATAGCGATCAAACAAGAATCAATGTGTGAGCCATGCTAGGATACAACATCCCATATTAAAGGCAACGCTTGAATACAAATATATGCAGTGTGAACGTGAATCCCTCTCTGTATAGATCAGTAACAGGACACTACTTCTGCTGGTCATGGATTATGAGAAGTGTTAGTGCCGGTAATCCTTGGGGACAGGAGGTGATTGATAGGAAAAGCTTGGCATTGAGTGTCAGCATGGAAAGCCAAGACCAGGTACACGATTATGCCTGGTGGCATTACTGTGCTATATCCAGTCCAAAATGAAAATATTTCAGCACAAATAGAAGTGAGTATTAAAAAGGTACAAAACAGAGGATGGTCGGAGTGTTATATTCACTGCCCAGTGAACATGCTATACTGTTGATCAGCATCTGGTGGGTGGTTTGTGTGCATGCCTTTAATCATGTCAAGATAGTTGCATGAAAGATAAAGAGAGAGCAATTTATCTGGTGGACATTTTGTCTGCCAAAGGGCATGTCCATGCAGTAAATGGTTTGACTGATAAAATGTCACGTCAAATGAAAGGCTGCAGTGTCACAAGTATAAATGTACAGTGAATGATGACTGACTGTGAAGATGGCAAATACATGTATGTGCCTGTTGTCAAATAATGTATCTGAAGAGGGTATTTTGCTGCAGTTGAATGTCCACTGTATAGCTTGTGTGTTGCTGGTAGTTATCACACTGATAGCCCTTTAATGTGCTTTGTACTTTTATAAAAGCCTCTCAAAATTGTTGTGCAAATTATGATTTTAGACATGTATGTGTTTGTAGATTTTTTACAATTTTTAATGAATTTAAAACACATTACGACATATTACTGACTAATAGATTTGTACAATGTATCCTATGAAACTTGATATAATTTGGCATGAAAGGCCATTTAACTTTCATGATCAAACCTCTTTATTATTAACTGCCCATAAGATTTTTTTTTTTCACTTGTGGCACAGAAGCAATATGATTGCCACATGATTTTGAAACAGGTGCACATGTACATGTGTTAATGTACCGGTAGTTTGTATTGTTGTATGTCAACAGTTTTATCATTAATTTCAGACAGGTTTTGGCACATGGTTATATTAAGAAGCACCCTAGGGTGCAAATGCTATCGTCAGGATTTGTACATGTGACTCCACAAAAGCCAGGTGACTCAGGTCTATCTGACAAGTGTGTGTACACATTTGAGCATTGTGTAATGTGTGTAAATGATACAGAAAATCTATACAATTTATGTGGGTGTACATTTACAAAATTAAACAGATAGACTGATATTGGTGGCTTACCTATCCTGAGAAAGTTTTCAGGATGGTCAACATGAGTTATTGATGATTTCTATCAAAATAATAATATAATCCGTAATCAAGCATTGTAGCTGATCTGATCTGATCTTGATTGAACAGCGCCCTCAATGTTACTGGAAAAAAAGACTGAAAAGCGTCTGAGCTTAATGATCTTAAAATTTCAATATACAATGTAGCAGAACACGGCATTCAATCGTGTACATGAAAACACAGCATTCAATTATGTACATGAACTAATACAATCATTAAGTAAATTATCTGGGTGAAACTAAAGTCTTACTTTGGTAGTTTTGAGCTATATTATCACATCAATATACATTTACCAAGTAACTAAGAAAAGTAATTCCTCTTTGTAGTCACAGCGATAATTTATTTGATCACCAAAGTTTGCTTTCACATCTGAAAATCAAATATGGATTGATTTCGCCTAGAATCCAAACTCTTGCGTTTTAAAGCATGTGGCAGCCATAGATTTAAAACAATATTTCAGGATCAATTTGCCATCATCATGCATGTAAATATTCAGGAATTGGAAGTAACATACTGTCAAGGTCAAAATCATCCACAAACGTATGCTTTTTCATCCAAAAGGTGACCAACCCAATTAGTGTACTTTTTTGAAAACTGGAGGAGAAATCCAATGACGCAGTTTTCTCACATTTCAAGACCAATGGCCTGACAATATTGTCACCTTCACAACTCTTAACTTTTCAAAGGAGCCTAACAGCTTTATAATGAGAATGGCCTTGTCAAAATGACTCTTTGAAGTTGCATTTTTCATAATACATGTGAAAATTAAAAGGTCAAGAACAATTTTGAAATCCTGCCAAAGTCTGCCTTTAGGGGAGTACACAGTACTACTCATAAATGATTTACTCATAATGATGAAAATGCTAAAAGTAAAACTGTACTTGTGAATGACTAGCTTTGTTCTGAATCTATCTGTCTATTTCTGACCAATTAGATTGATCTCCATATACATATGCAGGGTTCTCCATAAGGGGATTTTTAGGGGTGTCCCATCCGCCTCTTTTGGTGCAGTCTATGAATATGTTAATAACTACACAAAAGAAGGCATTTTCAAAACAAAAGAATATGCAAATTATGAATTGTTATGTAAATTAGCCAACCCTCTGTTTTTCCAAGCTGTGAAAAACACTGCGTGTATGGTGAGGCTGTTCAGAAAGGCTTATACCTGTATACATGTAACCTGATGCCACCAATCAAGACTTACACTGCCCATCAGGTAGATTAACCCTTTGAGTGCCAAAGTTGATTTTTGTTGCATTTTATAATGTAGACAATTTTTTTCAAGTTTAGACAATTTTTTGTTCGGATTTTCCCTAAATTTTGATCAAAAAATGTAGCTAATAAAATGTTATGTCCATTTGATCAAAAATTACAAAAAATTACAGAAAAAATTCGTAAAAATTGGAAAACTGATACACAAAAATTTTGGTGAGAAGAATTACAGCACTCAAGGGTTAAAGTGTAACCTTGCCTTGACTCTGTAATTCAGGGTCTATGATTCCATTTAGTAATTGAAAGTTGAAACGTGTTAGAATGATATCCATTTCAGTGAATTTTAAATGTTGTGGCATATATGTGTTGGCACGACATTAAATTTCATGGCCATAATTACTGTAGTATAAAAAATACATCAGATATCATATGTAACTCATGAATATATGCATAGTTCAAGACATCTAAAAGGGAAATCAAATTTTTATGATTCAGCTTTGGTTTCAGTCCAAGACTGACCATATGTACGTGTCAATTGTCTGACTATACCAGTCTCTGCAAAATCTTTCCCATCGCCGGTACATCAAATATCAAAGAATGCAAAACCAAAAAGACAAACATAGGGCCAAAGTCCCTGAAGCTACTATAGACATGGATACAAAATTAAGTATTTCCTGACTGTATGAAATTATCATTCTAGGGACATGTAAACCAAATATTAAAGCTGTCTGACCAGCGGTTTTGAAAAAACAAGCGACTCAACAGTAGACAGAGCTCTGCTGTGTTATGTAGAGAATAACCTTTTGTGACACATGTATTGATGAAGAAGGTGGATATCTTTGATAGCTCATATAAGGATGGCCTGACCAAAAATGGAAAAAAATTCCGTAAAAATACAGATTTGCATATTTCATCAGACTACATTAGTCTATAACAGCAAATAAACGAGAGTTAATTACATTCTAATTAAAGTAAACAAGACTTGCTTAAATCAAGATTTACGTCATAAAAAAACAGCATATCTGTCAGGTTATAAGAATCTTGAGCTGGTTATCTTTTAATATCAGTATTTTCATCCTATTAACCAAGCACATTTCAACTTTCAAATTAACATTGTAAGTAAGTTCTGTTGAATAAGTTGAGACTGTAGGTACTCAGAGAAAGCACACTGAAGTGACAATGTTTGTAACTTAAGAAGTTCAAGGTCATTAAAAGCATTATAAGGAATCATGTTACACTTTCATTGCACTGTTTACACAGATTGCATAATTGCTATAAATAGCACATGAGGAATCTTACAGCCCAGCTTACCATAAAAACGCTATCACTTTGACCACTCTTTTAATTGACCATTTTTTTTTTTCCTCAAAAAGTAATCTTATTTTATCCTTACCAAGTCAACCATAAATGGAAATTAGAACTTTCTCTATCTCTATTTATTTGACCACCCTATCATGACAAACTATTATGAGCAATTTCTTTTAGATAACATAAATGGTGGTTCAGAATATATCAAAGTTGGGATTCAGGAAAGTTGCCTTTACATGTTTTAATCCTAAATTCACTATGAACTGTCAAAAAAAGTTGAACTTTCTGATAATTCCACACTAAAATTATTTTGGCTTTGATGATTTCCTAATTAATTCAATTATTTAAAATCATATTAATTATTTTTTTCTGGGTGAATTGATAGGGTTTATACAGTACAAGAATTACGTACAATGTAAGTCAAACTTTGACCAAAAATGACAAAAAATTCCTTAAAAATACACATTTGCATATTTCATCACAATTGAACAAATCTAAGTTGGGTTATCCCTAGGGACCTGTATACCAAATAACAAAGCTGTCTGACCAGCGGTTATGAAGAAGAAGATTTTTTACCAAAAACACCTTTTTTGGCATTAATTTGCCTATTTTCAACAATATCAAAAAATTAAAAAAAACAGTTTCTCAAAATCATATTTTTCATCCACACAACAAATATCAAATCAGTAAGTACTGCGGTTCTCAAGATATTTGAGTGGACGGACGCCTCACAAACGGACATACATACATACATACATACATACATACATACATACATACATACATACATACATACATACATACAGACTGACGACGGACGCCGGACGGATACCCATCCCAATAGCTTCTATAGACTATAGTCTATAATAGCTAAAAATTACTTTGATAAACTTGGCCTACCAGAAAATTGAAAACAGAAATATCTTAAATTATAGAGATATCAATAAAGATGAGGCTTTATGATGATTCAATGATGAAGATGAATTTTAAAAAGTGAGTACACACAGATGATGTTGCTCACATACAGTATTAAAGGTATTCGGTCACCTGTTATTTATTAGCCAATCACAGATTTTACGCGGGTGGCCGCTTTTTAAAAAGGGGCCCCCAACATTACCAGCCATGGCCTGCTTAGCAGCGTGCGTCTGCATGATCTTTGACGTATCAAATATGGAGGACCGACAGCTACAGGTGTTACGGGGTTGTACGCTAAGCCCCGCTCCCTTTACCATATATGGAATATGCAAATTTATGGTGACCGTGTACCTTTAACGAAAGGTTATCATATGTTGCACCTTGTCAGAATTGTTCATTCTGTATATGTATCAGTACTATCAGATTTTGATGTCGGAGCCGATACACATTATATTCATATTCATATTACTCTCACAACAACCTTTTGCCATGCTTAGATACTACCCTACTCTTCATAATTTTTTTAATACAGGCTCAACATCATACTCTTCCTTCATCGAATAATCTTCTTTACACTGGATGTGATACAAGGTACACTGCTACAAATTATAGCTTTCATGCTTTTTCAGTTGCTGCCCCAATGTTGTGGAATGAACTGCCTTTTGATATTACTGTTCGATTGTGTCTTTAAAGCGCCACTTTTCAATCCCAGGTTCTCGCATTAGTGGAGTTCTCCTCCCAGTCAAACAAATGGCCAGTACGATGTTTGATTTCTATTACATTAATTACACAAACTGATTTCAATCTTTTGTTACCTTTTGCTAATCCTGCAAATAGAGCTTATATAAAACCGTTTGATTGACGGTCGGTTCAAATTGCCAACGGTCATTTATTCCCCAGCACCACACTCAAATTTCCTTAAAAAACGTCTTCCAGTCACGTTAGAATTTGAATATAACCACAGGGTTCGATCGGCAGCAGCTTCGTGCTGACCGCTTGGCAGTCTGTCAGCGTTTTTGCGGTCGGAAAAAACTAAAAAGTGGCATTTTCTGGAGCGTGTGCCCTCATGTTGCCTGTTTGGTGTCCACTTACACAATGAACGCCGCCATAGGTTGGCAGCCTTTTAAAGGGAGGCTCCGCCTTTAAACGCCACTTAAAAACTCATCTTTTTACAGATTGGTATAGTGTCTATTCGTGATCTGTGAATATTTCATTTTGTTCAGAGCACTGAGACGTAGTGTAATAAATAAATAATACTGACAACTATTCTCTACATGTACTGCACATGTACCATACATATACGGAAAATCCATATCTTGCTACCTACATGTAAGTTGCAGTACACACAAAGTACAGGGTTGTCCATACACTACCTAGATGAGTCGTGATACAAAGCATAGATCTCTGATCTACTCGGCTTTCCGGTGGTATCCGTACACATGTATGAGGACCAGATACACCATTAATTGGCACTCCTGGGCATTTTTACCAGGGAAAGGACGTCACTGTGACTGAAACGTTACAAAGGAGACCTAATTGTGATAATTAGAGCTTAATAACGGATTCTGAATCATGCTGGGTGATCAAGTTAATCAACTCGTTGTCCTCCATGACACATATTGTAATCTGTGATACCAGTCAATCTGAAGATTCCCAGTAATTATCTCATTGAAATCCATGTCAAATTAGACTAGAGACAAACAGTGATAATCCCTAGAGTGACAGTACCACCTTGAAAAGTAATCAATAAATGCATCTGCAATATGGCCGGCAGGACATTGGACATTATAAAATATACATATCAAATATGAGCTAACAAAAATGAACATTATTTTCATCAATTATCTTTAATAATCTTGCCCCTTCAAAAAAGAAAAAAGTTGCAAATGCGATTCTGTAGCCTTTCTGCTCTTTTTGAAAGTATACTCACTGCAAACCCACACATTGCAGATGAGCATTATTTGATTCTTGAATTGGTGACAGATGTTACACGGTTGCCTGGCAGCTGTACCGGTACACCTTTATGACATTTTATTGCAAAGAGAGCAGACTTGCAGGAACTGACACACCCTGATGAATTTCAACCAAGTGCTGCTGGGATTTGCACGATGTGTGCCACACAATCAATTTGTTGCAAGTTTTTTCAGCCATATTGGTACATGTACCGGTATATTGTAGAGACAGTACATATCCAGTCATAAATGAACTTTAATTAATATACTTAATTTACTTATTAATTAAAATACAGATACTGGTACACAGATGTTTATCACATTGGGGTTCACTATAAGGGTACTTAAAAGGGAGGAAATCATGAGAACCGCGATCAAAGATCATATGGGACCCACACGACCAATGCAAACACTGTATGCAACGTACATGTATACTGGTGACTGATGAAAGCTTAAAACACGTTTGTCATAATGTGCATGGTAAAATTTAAATGTTGCAGGTGTGTTGACGCGATGCATCTAGATGTATCTAGATATTGAAATATATTGTTTGTAAACAAAAGAGTCACACAGGTGCAGTTCTGACGACCCCCTCCCTTTATTTGCCAAAAAATGAAACATACCTGAGGGACAGGTTTAGGTACAGAAGTGAAAGTGTGCATTTACATTACTTGCATACTGTATATGTATGTACTTATATACAAATTATCAATACATTTCTTCCTCAGTTCTACAGTGTGCCATAACAAAGAGTTTACTAACAGTGTGACAGCAATTGTACCTTTACACACGAATCTACCAGTAAATTGAGTAATTTCCCTTCATTCATTGTGCAAAATTGTGTTCTGCTAATACCTCACGATCACCTTCAAGAAAGTAGGGCGTACGACAAACTTCCTATACATGCAACTGGGTATGTTGTCCTTGAACCTGACACTAAGAAGCGGTCAACTCTGCATGCAGAAGAATCTGGACTCCTACCCTAATCTTGCACAATAGGTGGTACACATCTCTTTTGTCCATGCCCGGCACCCAGTGAACTGACATACATCAACTGAGTTGAAAATTCTCAATTACCTCTCTGATTGGATGCCTGGTAAAGTTTCAAGTTGTAATTAACAGAGATATCCGAATCATATGCAACCACAATTCCATGACAACCATACAGCCTGGCTACCTATTTACCAACTTGACGTCACATAATACACAAGTTTGTAGTGTTGTCACTGTAACACATCACTAACTTCAGCATAAATTACACACAAACGAGCAATTGGTAATTGTGCACTGTTTGGAATGATCTTAAAAGGCCATTGGGTAGACTTTCACACAAACGATGTAGTTGTACCAGCATGGATGACATGATACTGTATGTCTCAATTTACATGCCACTCAATACCAGCACAGTGTACATGCTTGAATGTAAAGTATGGATAAATACTCTCCATTCCCCAAGTTTCTAAAGGACAAAACTTAACTTTCGTTGATATTCTGTAATGTTATGTGCATACTATAGCATCATATTGGAAGAGACATATATTTCTTGAGTCCAAAATCTTCTTGCACATTAACTTGGACTGAGATGTTAGCCATCTTTCAGAAACCTTTTTCACCATTTTGATTTGGCAAATCAAACTTCTACATAAGGCGCTTTCATAATTCCTTGTCAGGTTTTTATGGACAATTTCTATGGTCTGTATTAAGTGTTAGACTTTCATTATTAAACCTTAAACAAACCTCAAAAATTTGTAATGTATAGACCTACGTATATATTTACCTATATCAGTATAGTATGTATTGTTTACATATTAGCTTGCCATCATGTATGTGTTCAATGTTTCTTTCCTTTTCACTCATCTATAGTTGTGTGATTCTGAGCATTTATTAAGTGAACTTAGATTGGTTCACTCTTTTCTCCCCTTGTATATGGGCCGGTGGCCTTAAAAAGCAATAAAGTTATTATATATATATATTATATATCATTATTAAAAGGAATACTGGCAATTCCTTATTTTGAATGGAAATCCTAATCTTATTGAAAACACACAGATGAGTCTCACAGTTTGGTAGAAGTTGAAGTACTTCAACAAGATGGCGAAATGTATTACTACAATTTTTATCTCATCATTCAAAATTTTTTTATGTAAAGCTCCTGGAGGCCATTACCACACTTAAGTGGATTCCTCTCAGTCTTACAACCTGATAGTTGTTCAACTTTAGATCTTGGTGGGTGGGGTCCCTGTGTGCGGAGGATCAAACCTTGGTGTGAATCATCAACTCGTGTGTGTTGCATGATACTATCCGCGCAGCTTGAGCTATTTTGCTCTATGTCATAGGTCAGCAAAACTATGTGCTCTCTGCAATTCAACCTATGAACAAATGGATTGAAACAATAACGCAAAACACTAATGTTTTAAATGCACCACATGGTCGAACCTAAGGGGCAAAATTGGAATATCAAATAACCTACACTCATTCAGGTAGAATGCACACTTGGGACAGACATTTGGTCTCTCAAACTTTTGCAATACTTTTTTTAAAAAAATGTCTACACTTGTGGGGACTCATTTTGAAGCTCATGGAGTAAATAATATTTTTACTGCTTACTTTTGTGAAAACAAAAATATAATATACAGGTATTATAGCAGCCATTTTGAAGTTCAAGTGTTGGTAAACATCGGGTAATTTGTTTCTCATGTACCAGCTTTGCATGGTGACCCCTGATTTTTATCCTTTATTTGGAAAGGGAATGGTATCAAATTTCCACACAGAAAATTTGAGGGATAGTTTGTCTTTCAATTTTTAGGCATTTACTACCTAAACACCATTTTGTGTACAGAAAAAATTACCAAGGCCAAAATTGTCATTGTAGCTATTGGCCTGAATCAAAGGATATGGGGTGTACTGTTTCTGTTTATATGTACGCCAGACATTAAAAACATTTGTGTAAAGGTATCCTGTATTCGGTGCGGAGAAAGCTTCTCAATGCTGCCAATCTGCAATTGTGCATTTTATTTCAAAACTCTGACAAAAGGCTAATTTTAATGTTATCAATTACCATATATGTACAAATTGGACAAAAAATTTGATGCATAATTTCAGGGTAAATGCATGCAAGTAAACTTCACACTGACCGAGTACGATAAATGTCAGTCACACACCCTGCAACAAGATATCAGTTTACAAATTGATCTAAAATTGTGAAAACTGTAAACAAAAGTTCCCTTTTCTGGATTGATGTATTTTGATTAGATTTGACATTTAGCACACCAACATCAAAGAACACTAGAGATGCTATAGATCACTGACACTTACAAGTCCACGCATTGCCTCATACACCTTGCAAGGTGTAATCTCACGAGGGTGCACTCTACCTTACACATGTACAGAAACGTGCACATGTTGTTTGACAAATATTGGAGTAATTTCTTACGCCTTGCGACCACAATGTGAATGCAGTATTAGTTCTAGCACAATGGAAATATTCTTTTTGTGCTTTGAATAGAGCAAAACTCTGCACAGCCAAAGATGTCAATCTTCATAAATAATTCTTAGAATCGTTCACATTTGCAGTGTCCTTAAAAATTAAAGTTCCCTGGCAATGCTTCTCAGGTCCAGATTATACTCCTTAATTCACACTCACTTGAAAAATCGAAAATCTGCATATCCTGACAAACTACTCAAACAGTATCCCAAAATGATTGATTTGTTTGGAGAAGGGGAGGTAGAAAGCTCCTTTGAAGTTTGGCTGTAGATCCTACGTGCCGGTTAAAATATTGAAGTTTATTTGTCTGGATCAGAAATAGAATAACACAATTCCCTTTTGACACAAAAGAAGCCATTAGGTAGATGTCTCAAGCACAGTGTACATACAGGTTATAAAAGTTTACACAAACCCACGTCAGTTTTCACTGACATTTATGGATCAAACCATCCATACTAGATTGCAAACTGATCAGTATCTACCGTATATATATTCGATAAAAATCAAAGATGCCATTCAGAATGCAGATTTCTTACCTTCTGGCCGAAATGCTGAGAGGAGCTTGATATTTTGTTGCTATGACCTGGATTGAGAGAGAGAGAGAGAGAGAGAGAGAGAGAGAGAGAGAGAGAGAGAGAGAGAGAGAGAGAGACAGACAGACAGACAGAGAGGGAAGAGAGGGGGAGAGAGAGAGAGAGATTTAAATCTGTTGATTTTATTGAATAGCACAAAAATGACACATTGTCATATGTAGTAACATGCACTTAATAATTGAGCAGTGAAAGCGTTAACAAAGGATTGTGTGGACAACAATTCATTTAACGACCACAAAGGGGTAATAATAGCGGGATGCGAGTGTGAATAATTGTAATGGGCATATCAAAATTAATCAATTTACCGTATTTCATCGCAGAGTTCCCCATATTCTTTTGAGAATTTCCAAGAAAACGATCAATATCACCAGAGAGTTTCAGCAGTACAGCGATATTGCGTATATCTGTTAGCAAATATCGACCCGGCAGACAGAATGGAAGGCATATTAGTCTTAAAGCGCTGTTGTTGTCAGCGACAACGGGGGCTAGTATCACACGCTAGCTGTGAAGACAGACTTCGCCGATTGAATGTTGGGGAAAGCCGTGTTCACAAGACGGTTTCGATAGGCATTGTCCATTTCGTGCTCATGATTGAACGTCAATTTACCTTTCTCTTGATCTTCATAATAATGTCATTAAATATTGAGGTGATCTGCACATGACGTACATACGCTTGACGAATAGGAGATTCCGACTCTTGAGTCATGCAAATCTGATCAACACAGCATCCATCCTCCGACAACTTATCGAGCTCAGTGCATGCAATGCAACTTCTGTTAAGCCGTACCTAGTGTGAGGGAGAGAGGGAAGGATTGGGAATCAGCGCACGCAGACAATTTCATTTCCGAATTCAGGTTGGGTTTCGGATTTGATCTAGAAATCTACACGCAGATCAGAAATAACTATTTTGGAGCGGGTGAAAGCAAGAAAGCTTGCAATACAAGAACACATTTCTTACATTGATAGGTCAGAATGATTCGAAATTAATTTGTCTCACAATTTGCTTTCGATATTACTTCCTATGAAGTCAATACTTATCACAAGTTCCATGATTAAGTAAATTCCGACTTTTCAGTGCAGCGAAGCATTGAATCGATGGGTATCTTTACATGTAAAATGCTACGATAAAATGTTCTCTGGAGGAAGATTTCATTTAAAAGTGAGTGTGTGAACGGCAAAGTCGAGCAATAACTTTGAGAAAACTGAAAACGAATTCAAACTGAAAGACAAGTTGATGTTTCACTGTTGATTGTTTTCGTTACTCGGACGCTGTGCATGGACGCTGTGGACAAAAATTGCGCCCTCGGCTTTCGCCTTTTTGCCCTGTCTCTATTACAAGTTTACGACCGGACTTTATATCGGTGAAAATGTTGCGTTTGAAAGTCGAAAACGAAAGTGGTTGCCGTCATCAGCATCCGACAGTCTTTCCTCAAAACACTTTATTGTAATCCATTACCGTTTCTGCGATTGCGAACTGTCCTGACGTGCCGCCCGGAAGTAACTGATGCTGAACAGCTGCCGCGCCTATATGTATGTACAGTGTACTCATCCCAGCGCACCAGCTTGAAGTAGCGTTCACAACATAAACACCAACAATTAACGATGTCATGGGATATATAGGATTATGGTCGTAAACGTCTGAAGTACATCTGTGTTTTGAGTTCATCGTCGATGTCACCTGTCCATCTGTCAAACCGCGGACAGTACAATAATACTACCGGTATATTACTATACTGGTCAAAAATGAACCAAATGAAGTTGTCGATCATGGGACCACTACAAAGCGCCACGGGCAATACAACATCTGCCCAAAGGTTAAGGTAAGAATGGACGGTTGCTGGATTACTAGCTCGATATCACAAAAGTATGTCGCACAAGTGCACATATTAATTTTTAATACTTCAATGTTTCACTTCCTTTCATGAAGACGCGAAATAGGCTTTTAATTTCTTTATTATTTAGAGGGGGAACGTAGAGAGTGTCCTCTCAAGCCACAGATCTTCAAGTCTATTGGCTACACAGTACAGACATTTTTTGCAGGACAGAAAACATTAATCGGCAATACTATGAATTATTGTACTTGTATGGAGCATGACAACATGTATCAACTATCCAGTTTCCGCGCAAGTTCATTCACTATTGGAATCCAGTAAACTGTGGAACCAGATATGAACTGTAAATGCTCACTTGTTTCATTATATATTGCAGTTATGTGTAAATTGAACCTTTGCCACATGTTTGCAACTTCATTGAAAGTATTATGATCAACATAATAAACAATGATAAACAATATTCACCACAGATTAACTCTATAGGTCATTAAGTATTCAAATATAGCAAGTGTAATTTAATTGCCTTTGGTCAAGTCCTTCAAACTATATATTCCAAACTTTGAAAGCTCATTAGATATGCAAACTATAAATTAGCTGACATGAAAACTTAGGTGCGAAATGACTTTCAGTATTGGTATAACCTGGTATAATCATCAATAATTGAATACACACATTAGGAATTGGCTGAAGCAAAAATGTTTTGCCGTTCAATAATGTTAGCCTACATAATAGTATCTTTAATGTACATAGCAAGTTTCATCAATTTCATCATGTGAATTCAAATATATATCCTTAATTTCTAAAATTCATTAAATATGCAAATTAGGAGCTGGATGAAGTAAAAATGCCTAATGACTTTCAATAATGTCGTATCGTAACATCTTTAATGTACATAGCAAGTTTTGTCAACTTTGGTTTAGTCAGTTCAGATAAATACCCCTAATTAGGAAAGTTCATAAAATATGCAAATTAGGAATTGGCTGATGTAAAAATGCTGAATGACATTTAATAATGTTCGATCATAGTATCTTTAATGTACATAACAAGTTTCATCAATTTTGGTCATGTAACTTTAAATATATATCCTTAACTTCAAAAATTCATTAAATATGCAAATTAGGATGTGGATGCAGTAAAAATGCTTAAGATGGGGCACCGGTATCTTTTCCCTAGTGAAATTTGCATAATCTTGTTAGTAACGTGAGTTCAAAGTTCACGTAAAACGCGAGACTTACCTACTGCGCTTGCGTACACAGATGTAAACATAACCTTACTTGACCGAAAATTGTACAGGCCGGTAGTTGAAGATCGGTGTGTAACTTTTTGTCAAACTGAAATTTTCCACGAAATTTTGGAGAGATTTTGATACCAATGCCCCGAAAACCCAAAAGACAACGTGTGGCTGTCGCTGCAGTCATTTACGTTGGAGTGAGCAGCACAAGATACCGGGATCGGGAGATGCCGACTTCAGGACTTTGACTTCCGCATCGGAAAGTGGTAAGTGTCGCCCGATGCTTCGCTTCTTTTCGTGTGAGGAAGTTCATTGTGTTGTCATTCTTCGGGATGATGGAAGTACACTGTTGTGATGTTTTCAATGTTCCATGTGGAGTACAAACATCGATAGTATAGTGATTCACTGCACCAATGATGCGATCTGATGTCTATAGGGCTTCGTTAGCTGCAGTCGTAGCTCGCGCTCTCGTATGTTTTCCCTGGGGGAGTATGTGTTGCCACGGAAAAAGGAGATCTCATTTTTCCGTTGCAACCCGTACTCGCCGGGAAAAAAAACTGCAAGAGCTGCGACTGCAGCTAGGGCTTCGTCAGTTTTGACAATATTACACCCATCGCATTAGTTGAGACTAAACTTTCTCGCCATTTACCATTCTCTCTAGCTCTTGTACCAGACGGACTGGAAGTCAGTGCAGACTCTTCTACTGAAGGGCCCCAAATAGATCCATCAAATAATTCTACTACAAATTTTACCATGTCTCCTATTTGCCAATCAAACAATCCCCATTGCTTACCAATCAGATAAAATATCACATCACGAAAATTAAATCAATATATTTCCCAAGAAGAATTTTCTTTTCCTTCATCATTAATAAATTCATCTCTTTCAACTCAATCATCTCACAATCCTATCCTTACAACATCAGAAACTATTATTAATTTTGTGGAGCAAACAAACTGTGGAAAATGTCAAGAGGGAAAATTGTGTCATGAAATTGAAAAAATGTACTGAGATTTAATTGTAATGTTTGTTTTAATCAGATGGAATTGGTCAATGATAAAAAAATTAAGGGGGTGACAAGACCAAGAAACTGGCTGCCCACATACACTGTCATGTCATTTTTAATGTCTGGTCAGTATCACAAAGATTACAGTGATGTGATTGATCTGCTGGGGTTGCCCAGAGAAGCAGAGTCCACATTTGAGACGGATGTAAACTGGCTCTTCCCAGCAATTACCACACTATGTGACTGGTCTTGCAGTGAGGTGCAGCGTATGGTAAAAGAGCAGGGTGATGAGCACAACTGGGAGGCAGTGGCAGACGGTTTCTATGGAAGCAGAAGAAATGCTAATAATAGTTCATTCACCCTACATGATCTGAAGAGTGGGAAGATCGCCTTCAGAGCTCACCGAACCAAACTTGGCCAGGGACATAATTGGGAGGGAACAAGTGCTGGGGCGGAGGGAGACATGTTTAGTGAAATCTGTCACAGTGTCAAAGCTTCAGGTATCACCATCAGTCGGCTAATTGCAGACAAAGATGCAGCTCTCGGCAATATATTGGTGGAGTTGTTCCCTGAAGCTGAAGTCACTTACTGCAGCAATCATGTTCAGAAAACTCTCTATGGTGAATTGGCAAACTTGTCACAAGTGAAATGTAAGGTAAGATTGGGTTCCTTTGGAAGGGAGTTGGAAACTTTATGTTTGGAAAGTATGTGGATGATAGAAGCAAAAATAATATTCCTTCGTTAAACTTGATATTTTATTACACCAACACAAATTTTATGATGGTTACATTAAAATTCACTAGGAATTATCTACTTCTGGTTGCAATACAGCAAAGTTGATGTGAGCTTACAGAATCAACCAAATTATATGAGAAATGTGCAAATAGCGATACGTTATGAATTTACAGTAGTGGTGTGTCAATCAAAACAGCAGATTAAGACTACTCTCTTTATTTTATTCATCATGTTGTGGATATCTGCACAGGTGCCACTACTCCATTAATTATGAAACCATATTTTGAAGTTATTGTGAGTATTATATCCATATTGAATAGTCAGTCATTGTCTATGGTGTATAATAAGAGATTGTGGTATATGGCTTTGTGAAATACTATAAAAAATATCTTTTGTTACAAATTTTCTTGTTCTACAGTGCAATACCAAGTGCAAACGCTTTACAGCTAAAGTGTGGATGCATTCAAGGAGTCATTCAATCACTTTGTAAATTCAGAAGACATCCTGAAAGCAGAAAACCCGCTCCAGGAATTTGCAGAGGCAGTGATGAATTTTCCACGACACTACTCTGATGATCATTCTTCAGAATGGTGCAGATTTCATCCAAAGGTGTGTATCATTGTCAGGATCATTCATACACCTGTAATATAAAGATGCAAGTTTCATAACTATTATTAATAATATAATGATTACAAATGTCTTCTTACATTCTCCATGATAAAATGTTGTACTTCTACAATGGAAATGTGTCTAATTTACATTTTTAATTTTTTTTAAATGTTAAAATTATTTTCAGAAGAAAGACGGTAAGCCTTACAGCACTACAAACTTGGTGAATTGTCCAGAACAGTTAAAGAAATTCACAGACATCATGCAGAAAGTAGCTAACAAGCCAGAAGAATACATTAATCCTGCTGGTAAATTCACAACAATGTTGCTGAGGCCTTCCACTCGCTGGCACTAAAATACAGAGACAAAAGGATTTACCTAGGTCACAAACACTACTGTATGAAGACGGATATGGCAATCTTGCACAAGGTAAAATTGGAAAATAACATCATTAATAATACACTTCAATGTGACATGGGACAAAATCATGGTTTAGCATGTTGAGTGTTTTTTATTGTTTTATTCCTTACCAAAAAAATAACTTGGTATATTACATCTATTGATTTGCTATGAGGGTAACAGTATATGGCTGTCTACCCAAGGGATTGTGAGTCACCCCATATAACCTGTTCCTCACAGGTGAAGGCTGAGGGGAAACAGATCATTTTGGAGTGACTCACAAAAGGAGACATTCATCATGCTGTTAGTACAGTAAATATTTTATTTGTAATGCATCTCACAGAGTTCATCATTTAGGTATGTTGAATCATTGTCAAACACAAGTGACAATGATTTGACAAACCATATAACAGAAAATAGGCCAATTGTGTTTCAGATATGAATTAAAACTAGAGACCTAAATATTTTACTTACCTAGAATATTGGACCAATTTGGAAACTGCTGCTGTTCCTGTACTTAGAAGTTGATGTTCCTAAAACAGCAGTTAGAGCAGTGTTAGAGCAGCAAAGACAGTGGCGACTGAAGAAAGCAGAGAATGAAAGTCAGAAAGTCATCAAGAAAAGGTATCCTGCATCTTAATGGCACCTTTCTACATTTTGTATAGTTTGTCACACTGACATCAAATGTTTGCATTCTACATTGATTTTATTGAGGAACTCATAGGTTTGCTACCCATTAAGGCCTCAAATCGTGATCTCACATAAACAGTATTACTAAAACTTTGTGTGCTTCAAGTATCTCCGGCGATCACATGCATCATTAATTCTTCACTGAATTCCGGAGAATTTCAAAACCCATAAAAATCAGTGATTGTACACACGCTCATTATTAAGAAAATCAACCCTTAACAAAAATGTTTTAAAAAATAATAGAGCAGTGTCAAATGTAACGTGAAGTTGATGAAGGAGTCTGTATTAATTCAAATTAATTTGTATCTGTGCAATGATAGTCTGGCTGCACTCTTTGCTTTTCTACTGATGAGGCTCATACATTTCAGCAGCCTATAGTTTACACAGCATTTTATTGGGATAGGGTATTTTCTACAAGTGCTCCAGGTGGTATACAATGTACCTACAGTCTTTTTTCTATTAGAATTATTAGATTAGTGAATTGCATGTCTCAAACACAGAGCTACACAAAAGAAGAACAGGAAGCGTCGCTTGCGGCATGAGAAGACTAGAATGGACAGTATTAGAGCCACTGGTGTGACAACTGTTCAATATGTGGGCAAAGTATGGCTGTAGATCAGAGTGACAGCAGTGATGAGGATGAGACTGTCATCATTGAAGACAACATGGCTTCAGCAACACCTACTGTCACAACCACTCCATCTAGTACAGTTGCTACCAACAACGCCAGTACTCAAGCTGCAGCAACTTCATCTACCTATGGTACTGGACTGAAGCTGGAATTGAACAAGTACCCTCTATGCAATCAAGGATATTTATTATCTTTGATTTAGAGGGTACTGGTGGAAACACACACAGAGATAGTATCATAGAGATTGGTGCCAGTGCATACATACCCCACAGAATCCAGGATCTGGAAACTCCTCTTGAGTTTCAACTCTTGTTAAGACTTCTGCAAAGATCAAATCAATAGGTTAGTATAGAGTATTAAAATAGCAAAGTTCAAACATAACTGAAAGTTAATTTTAAAAATGCCATGATTATGGAATGGGTCGGATTATTTTCACAGGAATAAATATTATATTTCAAACATTCCCTTTCCAGTTGCAATGAAGACAGGTATTTCCCAGGGAATGTTACAGGGCAAACCAAAACTATCCACGGCACTACCATCCTTCTTAGATTGGGTGGCCACCCTTGTACAGGAAGTACAGGAAAAACTACAACGCACAATTTATCCAGGCAAGTACACTCACATAATATAACTAAGATTTATAAATAAATCAAATTATTGATCAAAAGAATAACAATAAAAATTATTTTTTTAGGGCATATTGCTAATCACCACTCAATTATTGTAGTTTGAAGTTTCTTGTGGATATTATCTTATTGTTCTGCTTATGGAAATGGGCTCAATCACTGGTTCCCACAGCTCAACTCACACTCTATACACAGACGAAACGCATTATTACTTCCATCATTTAACTTTTGGTATGTACCAAAAATTGTTCTAAAGAAGAATTCATGTGAACTTTATCAACCAGTGATTAAGCATTATTTAGTGACCAGAACAACATTTATAACATTACAAACTAAAATAACCAAAATAATGTCAAAAAGAGTGACTTAATCCCTTTAATAATGATGAACAGACTGATTGCTTGGAGATTACTGAATGGATGCTAGGTGCATAAGGTCTACACTATGTGTCACTGTCATACTTATTAAACATATTTGTCTTACAGTAATGGTAGCCCATAATGGTTATGCTTATGACTATCCTCTACTTTTCAAAGAAATCCATGTAAGAGGAATGACAGACTTTATTGTAGCCAGGATGAAAGACTGTAATTTGCATTTTGCTGACTCACTGAAACTATGTAGAGAGGTAAGTTGTAGCTGTGTTTATTTTAACATCAGCAAATGTGAAAGGCTGGTAACTTTTGAGGTCTTGATATTTTTTATGAAGTTTTTTTGTTTTGTGTTTACTTAGGCCAAGAAAAATATAAGTTTGTTTCTCAACCACACGCTCATCAATCCAGACCCACTGCATCAACCTTTTTTCTGCATATTGTCTTCATGTTGTTTGCACATTCTTGTTGGTTGAAGAATGAAAAAATGGAGAAAAACATGTCACTGCATCATTTTTGCAAGATGTCTAGGATGAGACACAAACCTTATCTTTACTTGGCCTCAGCAAACACAGATTTTTTGTGTAGAGTCAGATTCAACTACATGTATGGACAAAACTTACCATAGATGGACTGGGTGAGTAGATGAACAGCTCATGTGTAAACTGTAGTTGAGAAACAATATATATGTACATGTTAATACATGTAGGCATAGGAAGGTATTTTTGTTATTGCCAAAGTTAATGTGGTTAAAGGAACATTAACTTGGTCAAAAAGGCTTGTAAATAAGAAAAATGCAAGCAGGCAAACCAATGAAAATATATTAATACAAATACAACAAAAGAACCAAATTTGCTAATTAACTTTAAATCTTCACATATATGAAACATCACATATGTGGAAATATACTCAGTGTTCTCCCCAGAGCAATTACAAAGAGTGGTGCATGTTGCTCTGTACTTTTCGGTAAAAGATATAAATTCGTTACCATAACAATCATATTATTGTCAATAACTTGATTGAAGAGTGATGAACAATTTACAAATTAAGGATTATACTTTTTCAGCTGAAGTCTCAGAATGTACTGAAGACAACCAGTGTATCAATGGAGTCTATCTTTAAAGTTCTATTTCCAAGACGCAGGTATAATGGTGAGTAATGACAGTTTGATGTTGTAGTTCATACATTTATGCACTTAACAGGGCTGTCCCAGTTTTCAAGTATAGAAAGGTACATGTGACAGAATAGGAGGTCCATTGGCTTGGGTGTTGTGTGATGACAATCATTCTTGCAGACAGTCAATGGGAAAAACAGGCAAAGACACTGCACTACAGTACACTAGAACATCATAAATCTACTGAAAATAAATGTTACTTACCAATACACGTATTGATCTTCTTTTACAGCTCATAGGTCACTTGAGGACACAAGGGCACTGAAAATGGTCTTGACCAGCAGAAGGGTGAAGCAGCATCTGCAATGCATCGAAACAAAAAATGTCACAGAAACAACAAACACCTGGGAGAAAAAATATCATCATTACAATGCTGTAACAGCTCTGAAATTAAAATTTGTAGAAAACACTCCACCACACAATTCAGTTATTAAAATATCAAACTACACATACAGTAAATTGGTGGAGAAAAATCTTACATATGAAAAACTTCAAGATTTATATGCACGGGGTCAACTGTTCAGGATTTCGTCAATAAATTAAAAAGTTTGGGATTTAAAAGAGAAAATACAACTAATCAAATTATGAAACATTTTCAAAGGATATCATGATGATTTGATTTAATTCATTTTTATAATTATTTAATTTACATACAGTTTTTATTATCACTCTTAATTGAACACAGTTTGGGGGCTGATTACAGAATATAATATATATTTTTAATAAAATAGCTATATCAATCAATAACCAGTTTCTTTGTTGTTTATAATTGAACATGTCAGTGTGTTTTCATAGGAGATGGCTCAATTTGTCTTCTGACCAAATTTTCAACAGAATGATCCAGTTATAAATATTAGCATTTAGTCAAAAGAGAATTGAGTAATCTCCAATGAATCATCTCTCTCATGTTCAATTAATCTACAAAAATTGTGTTCTCATCAAGATGCACTCTAGACACCTTTGCATCTTGATTTAAAAAAATCACTGACAGAATCAACGAAGGTAAAGTTGGCGTCATCCTGATCCTCATCCTCTGGTGACCTTTCTAGCTGACGCTAAAAATGACGCTACTCAGCCTCAGCTTCAGCATCGTATCCGAAGATTGCCAAAGTTACACTACCTGATGACGGATGAATGATAAAATTCACCCATAACTAAAGAAATAACTAGTCCATTCTTTCATAACTTTATTTTGAACCGTTTGACTGTTTGCAGGTAATATTCTATCGTTACAATATCCCATACAGACTAGTTTTTTGAAATGTTTGTTATTTTCAGTCCATGGATCCGTGGATACGTTTGTTTGTATCCTATCAACTCTTGTGTTAAGATTTTAAAAAAATTGGTGCCAAAAAGGTATACATGGTCCGAAATGTGTAAAAATCGCCACCATGAGAGGTGATATGAAAGCCCTAATTATTCAGAGGACATATAAAACAATTAACTTGTGTAGCTATGACTTGACGCCTGAAAAGTCAACATATTAAACATACAACCTTTGAACTTTAAGGGCTATTAGAATGTTGCGTTGTAACTACACCGCAAGAAACAGATATTAAGAGGAGAGGTTACTAAATATTATGAAATACAAACCCCACTGTGTTTTGATTGGAGCACATTTTAGAGTCGATTTTACACTTATCATTCCATCAGACGCATTCGGGAATAATCGGATCTGACGCCAGTGAAGCTGACGCTGTAGCATCATCCTCATCCTCATTTTCACATGACCCCTGAGGATGAGGATGAGGATGAGTATGATGCCAACTTAACAGTTTACGCACCTACAGAATCAACCCAATCTATCCAGGTTTTATGTGTGAAGCCTTATGAAATTTCTGAATTGCACTGTCCCATGTTTATAAATTTCATATTCATATTCATATTGTAATTTTTATCATGCATTGTTCCCCCCAAAGCCATAAGCAGTATAGCTTTGAAAATCATTTATACTAGTCACTACAATTAAAACTATTTCTATACAATTTATCAATAATATTGAAGAAATTCCTAGGTAAATTGTCACTCAAATATTGCTGATGACCACCTATAATTGTCAGCTAGGGGACACAGTGACCCATATTTTGGAAAAACTGTTTACAACACAGGCTGGCTATTTCTACCTCCAGCTCCAAGGTCCTATTTATGAAACCATTAAACAACAGTGAAACAAACATACCCACTTACCTTACTAAAATACATTTTCTGTTCTGTCATTTCTGCACATGACGATGACGTAGTGATGATCCTCCCTATCAATCTACAAGTCACTATGTTGTCCTGGTGTCTCCATCATACTGTTGCTGGTGGGCATCCTAGGCTAGGCGCTTGCAGTGTTGGACAGGGTCAGTTAATAGGTCTGTCAAATGCCAAGAGTGTGAGGCGGAAGACAGAATCTCGGTCGTAACTTTTAGTACTATTGTTGAGATGCAATTTTTCGGCATCACACAGCACTTCAGAAATTTTCCTGTATCTAGCCTGCAACTTTCCTCCTACAGCCTGTGCAAGCGTCTCTGTCCGCATTGGTTCTTCTACCATCCCGCGTACGAAACAGACGCGACTAGTCTCCAAGGTAACTCTTTCGGGCGCTGAAAATTCATGGTTTTCTGTCGCCGCCATTGGACCGTCGACAGTAAAATCCCTAGGCTTTTTCTACAATGAACCGATTTCAGCGTTATTTTACACAAATGTAAACAGTCAATGTCTGCAACTGTTGACGCATCGTTTTCGCAAATATCCATTCGTCGAAAAGGATTATCAGGCGAAATACCCGTCTGAAAACGCACCAAATCCATGATTTTTGTAGGGGTGTAACGACCATGCTAAATACCAACATCGAGCCGTTTTCGCTGCAAACAAAATCCGTCAAGACTTTCCATGGGTCACCAGAATGACCCTCGCACAACTACTTCCGTTGACATGCAGCGTTTTGCAAAGCCTTAGGGTTTTGAACTTTGCACTACCTAATTTGCATATCAATGTCGTCAGGGGGCGCGCGCTCATACAACTATCGGATTTCGACTTGTCGCTGTACCTAGCCAACCCACGGCAAGCGTCTTACTCGAAAGTCATAAGTAAGCCCAAAAACGGCCCATAGCAACCATATAAAAAGATACCGGTGCCCCATCTTAATGACTTTCAATAAGGTTAAATCATGGTATCTTCAATATGGATACCAAGTTTTGTCAATTTTGATCGAGTAAATTCAGATATATACTCCTAATTAAGAAATTTCATGAAACATGCAAACTAGTAATTATCTTTCACGTCACCCCTTAATATCTTTCAAAGCTGATATATCTTGGTGTGATCAACATTTGTAGCGAATCTCATCAAATTGTGTGCAGTCATTGTCAATATATCAGTTTTTTCTAAAATCATTAATTATGCAAATGAGCAAAAAGTAAGCAAGCCACACCAACCAAAAACTAATCAGTTCTTGCCATTTGCAAACTGAATCTATGTACCAGATTTGATTCTGATCTGATGAGCCGTTTTTGAGATATTGAGTACACAGACAGATAGACAGACAGACAGACAGACATCGCTGAAACATATGCTCACGTGTGTCAACACGTGAGCAAATAAAAGGGGGTAGATTTGCCTAGGGGTCAAGTTGTACAGGGTTTTGGGGTTGAGTTGACTTTGGGTTGAGTTGACCATGGTCACTTTTAAGGGTGGAGTTGATCAGTCACCAGATACATGTACAGTGACACAATTCATTCTGCAACATCTCTACCACAGGAATTCTCTGCAAGAGCCCTGATAAGGTTTTTAGCAATGTAGTCAAAGTTTTCTGACAGCTTCCTTAGACTTATGCCAACACATTAAATTTTGCCTTCATTCTCAGTATCTTGGTTTGATTTGTATTCCAGCCAACATGTAGAGTCTGAACACATATCTTGTCACCTGGTCAACTGTTGTGATTTTGAAGAGGCAGCTGACTTTGAAGAGTACATCAAGAGAGAAGAAATCAGTGCCATTGTCGCAATCCATGCCTTCCGCTCAGGAAGACTTCTCATGGGTAAAGTTTTCACTGAACTACATTCTTCGCAGATCTCGATGCTCACACTTCTATCCCGCATACAGCCACAGGGCCCATAATCTGCTCCCAAAGGCATGATAAAGATCTATGGAGTTTACAAGTGTGCTGATGTATGATGAAAACACCTTATGTTCAAACTTGTTCAGACTCAAAGGGGTAAAAATTAGTGGCAGGAAAAGACACCCAGTTGTCAGCAGTTTATATGACATGTACTGGATATGTTGGTGAATAAAATACTCAGACTTGTTTAACCAAAGAAACCAGTCCTGTGACTCTTGGCTATATGAAGTATAGTGTACTGGGGACACATATAGAAAACTCATCATGAAATTTTTTTCAAATATAACTTGAAACTAGCCATACATATGTTGTATTTCTTTTAGAAGTGAATTCACATAAAGAAAGAAGAAATAAGATCTTGTATCATTACTTGTTAGTGCAAACATAAATATATTCATGTCATTATTTCCTGCAGAATGCTCCATTCCATATGGAATAGTTCTGGGTGGAACAGATGTTAATGAACATTATAAAAACATGGAGAAAATGGATACCATGACAAAGGCAGTAAACAAATCAAGGTTAGTCGAAAATTTGTTTAAAAAACTGAACAGTAAGTAAGTTCTTTAATAAGTAAGTTTTTCACAAGGATTCTTTTGAATTCCTTTTCTCTTCTTTGCTTTTGAATTCCTTTTCTCCACTGACCCAATAGCTTAACTTCCTTATCAAATTCGCGGGGTTTACCTTTGTACTGAATAAAAACAAAAACTTTCACCAACATTTTTCACTGATGTCCTCATTACTCCTTTCCAATTCCATATATTTAGGTCCGACCACATGACAGGATGGAATGAATAAAACTAAAACATGATTGTAAAGCTCACTTTGTCCATAAATTTTCTAGGCATTCCCTGCATAGGTCTCCAAGTTTAATGAGAAAAAACAAGCATTTGTAAAAGTTGAAACAAGCGGTTGTAAAACTTAATATCTATGTTCCCTTGACTCTAATTCTACTTTTCTATTCTCAGATTTGTCGTTGCTTTCAGCAAGGCTATGCGCAAACAAACTTTAAATCTGTGGGTGAGTGCATTTAGTTTGTTTGTTTTTTTTCAGTCAGCTGTGGATATGACATTCAAAATACACAAGATGGCAAAGCATTTACCTTTTAACAAGATACATGTCACAAACAGAAAATGTATCAGAATCAGATTCAGAAAAAAGTTTCAGATTCAAATTAATTACATGTACAAGTAATTTGCATCAACAACAAACAGAGAAATTATGTGTGCATATTAAAACAGACATCTTGACATGTCTTTACTCATCAACAGACAACATGAAAGAGCCTACAAAGACAAAAAAGTGCACTAGCTCTCTTCCTATGGAAGCTTGGTTCTATCAAACTTTTGGTTCACCGCACAATGTCTGTTACACACAAAGAATGACCTGGAATTTTCTATTTTGACAGCCTGACATTGAAGATAAAGTGTATCAGCAGCCACAAGGTCAGTGACCTCTCATGACCTTTGCATACGGTATTTTGACTCTCTGTTTGGGGCTGAATCTTCATCTTATGCTATATTTTGATATGAGAAACGTCATGGAACACATCAGTGATGAGTGGGTAAAATGGTCTGGTCAAACAATATGGCTTTAGAAATCAGTTCATCTGTACTATAAGCATCAATACATGCATTTGTGATGTCTAGCAGTTATCTCCAGTGTGTTGGAACAATGATAGCAGAGTATACACATCAATATATCAATCAGTGATAATTCAATTGATATCAATGTATATATCAGTTGGCTTGATAGCAGTGAATGGCACCTGTATTTAAAGGAGGGAATTTGAACCAATTTTGTTGATCTCTAAAATTACTACCCATAGTGCACGTCAATTAAACTGTACAATGCATTCAGCTTAGAACAAATGACCTATACCCCTTTCCTGCATTTTGGTGTTCAGGACGGTAACCTGGTTCAAAGGTTCTGATAAAAGTCCATAAAGCTTACATGTCATCACCATTCTTATCGTTCAATGAAGTGTCACAGAATAAGTGACACATACCCGACTACCAAGTGACCTACTTCCTGCAAGGATATGTAACCTATATCCACACAGTGTAAATCAGCATTGTGAATCTGTTCATCGATATCAACTATTTTTACCTAACAATTGAATACTGTACTCTAAATAACCACCATCTGTCAGTCTCTGAAAATATGGGTATATTTCTTAAGCCAGAAATTGGCAGGGGAGGGCAATATAGTGTCTGATATTGGTTAGTGTCACCATAGGACATTAATTTATGGGGTCAAATGGGCTGTAATTCTTGCCTGTACCGTGACGTATTGTATGAATCCACATTATCACAACTTTGGACTGCTGATGCAGAAGAGACCACTCAGTGGCACAATAAATATGAAGAATTTAGCCTTTTCCTGCCAAGTTCACCTGTCTCTATCAGGTCAAGCTGATTGAATAAAACCATTGAGGCAAAACGTGTCCCATCATGTAGCATCTTATAAAGACTTGAAAATTTTAAGGCTTATACTGTTGATAGTCCCCTTGTGTCTTCTGTTCCTGAACTACCGATATAGCCACTGTGGCAAGTGCCATGGAGTATACTTGTCCCAGCAATCAAGAGCCAAAGACTAGGGGGTGAGTTCCGAAGCCCAGCAAAGCATTGCCACAATGACACAAGCAGCTGTCAACAGTCTACTGAAGTCCCTGAAAACAGAATTGCTGGAAACATTATTTTTACTGACTTGGTCCACCATGGAATACCATGCCAATTTAGCAAAAATACTTGCAGGTTTTTGGCTCAATACTGCCCATTACTGACCTGGCAGATATGGAAGTGATAGGCCATGCAGGAAAAAGATTGAAAGTTGAAGTCTTCATTACAAAACATTTTGTCATTGTTCTATAGTTATTTTTTCTGGTATTTGGCAAATTTTAATGTTTACCTAATGTTATAAACAATATACTATGTTCTGAATACTTACAGGAGCCAATAGCCTAGGATATACAAAGAGACCTCACAGTTGATAGTATGTTAAATTACTTCTTTTGTTTTTTTTTTAACTTTTCTCCAGCTGTGATCACAGAACCATCCTTGACATTCAGTTTCAAAGATCATCTTTATCATCAATGCAACATCTCACAGGATAGTCTGATATTCCTATTGGTTGCTGGGATCAGACCAGTTAAAGATCCGCTGTACGTAGTCAATGCTTTTGCCAGTGAGTGTCTGCCTGTCAATTTTTCCATTCCGTGTCAACAAAGTAGGACTTCAGTGGTCTTTGTTGTTACTGTTGTTACTATTATGTAGGATTGTATATTGGTTATTTAACTCTGAAATATGTGTGTTTTGTTTTTATATCAAGATCACAACATAAAAATGAAAATAATCTAATACAATCTCATATCTGTATGTGCAGTATTTTTTAAATGTCTCACTTCATTTCCAACACCTGATAAAACAGAGCAGAGGTCAAATATTGTGACAAACTAAAAGCTTTGCCAATGCACTGGAATCTTTACAGACAAGAAAAATTATAGCCTTTCTAAAGTTTCATGATTGTGAAGTCAACTTCATATACATGTATCAGTACTGTTTTCAAGTGTGTGCGTATGAAGATATAACTGCATTTGCATATACAATCAGAGCTTGTACCTCAATGAATAAAAACGTTTATGCAGTGGTAGGTTTGCATGATGAAATAATTATATGCACAACATCCATAATTACCACTCTGTGATCATACATGTATGGAAAACATATCACAGAATATGCGAGCCATACTGTACTGAGGAAAGAGCAGACAATGAACAGGATGAACACATTTCACTGAATTCATCTAGTATTGAGTTGATGCGTTCTATACTGGTCATTTCAGAATGGCATCGCAATAACAGAAATTGCCACTTTGTGATAGTTGGTCCAGCTATTGATGCGGATTTAACAGAAAAAGTCAAGTCAACTATGAAAGAGTAAGTATAGTTTAGACATCATTGTCTAGTTTTTTCATTAAAAAACCTTGTTTTTGTATCCAATCCTGTTCTCAATTACCCATCATGAGTTTCTTTCGTTTGCAGACTAACAGGTGTACACATCATTCCAGCCTTGCCGCAACCAGATGTTCAGGCAGCTATGAGCCAATCATATGCTCTGGTCAACTCGTCACTAAGTGAGGGAATGTCAGGAGCAATATTAGAGGTCAGTCAGTTTTACACACTAAGAATAAATTTGCATAATCATTGACCTAGAGAGCTTGCATTACTGCACAATAAAGGACAACTTCAATGACCTTTACAGGTATTCTTTGTAATGGAGAGTTTCTCACTAATGTCCATGGTGTTAGGATGCATTTAAGGTTGTATGTGCTTTAAAATTGAATGGCTTATACTTTTGCTCAACGTCCCTCAAGGAAACTTTTAACCATTATCTTTCAAAGCCAAGAATAACAAGGGGTCACAATACAAGTTTTTGGACTATGGAAACAAAACTGACCGATATTTGCAATTAGAAAACGGCTGCCATCACTTTTTGAACTATGGGTGAAAAATGATTGTGATTTTCACAAAAATAATAAGCTGGTGACAACTTTTTTCACTTCAAGAGCTTCAAAATGAGCTCACTCAAGCAGTCGACGAGAAAAGTGTTGCGAGAAATTTAAGTCCATATATCTGTCCAAGAGGAACATTCTACCTTTAAAGGAACATTGAACTATAGGAAAATAGGGATTTGGCGTAGACAGTTGAGGATTTCTGTTTTCAACATCCAGTATACAATGGTGCATGTGTATTAGGTTTGGTCCGGACAATTTTCTGACAGAAAGTTGTGTTCAGATGTGCTGGCTGCCACTGTGTCATGCACTTTTAAATTTGAAGTAGAGGTTTTTGATTACTTTGCTGTTTATTATCAAAATGTTGTACAAATTGCAATGGCCGCATTCCTTCACTTACAGAATTTCTTTGCAGAACTTTGTAGACTCAGGTTGTACATTGGAAAGGCCTTACGACAATCCCTTCACAAACTTTACCATAGTTGTGTCCTAGAGCCATGTAACCAAGGTCTGCAAACCCCCACAGTAATAGGCCATCGGAGGTTTTATAAAGTGCGCCCTGTATAAAAGGTGCTTGGACTACATTCAAAATAATACTATTTGACAATTTTGGAAGACGTACTGAATGGCAAAATGAAACGTTGGTGTTTCATCTGGAGAGGGGGACGGGGGATTCCCCCTCTGTTGACATGTTGGCACCCCCTAGTAATTTGTCAAGGAGGGACCAGCCCCCATGAAATGGTGCCAGTCACACCTTACAGATACAAGTAGAACACATGAACTGGTGAAATCCCCTAATTTTTCTGGCAGAGGGGGAAAATCCCCCCTGTTGATGCCATTCTGAAATATTATTGTCATTTGCTTCAAACATTGAGGATTACCAAATGTGTATGTTTCACTTTTAATTGTTGATTCAATAGTGAAAGTCAACAGACTAGTAACACATAGCAATGTATAAGATAAAAAGGTAGTTCATTTCTTCTGCATATTATTATCATATTTATACAAATAGGCCAGGGTATAATAAGAAAGACTATTCCATGTGTTATCCTCACAGATAGTTTAGTGATGTGGTAACTACTACACACGCGATTGTGCAGAACCTTAGTCCAAGCTTGGCGGTACCTAAGCTTGGGTGAAGGTTTGCCAATGCTCTTCGGCCAAGCTTGTCGTCAATAAAGATTAATCCAATCTTGTTTGCAAATCTTGAGATAAGGATGTGTCCAAAGCTTGGAACAGGGTTATTACCAAATCTTAAATCAAGCCTAGCTGGGATTAAGCTTCAGTGAAGCTTGACATTTAACCTTCACCTAAGGACAAACATCGAGCTGTTACGTACGGCGGAAAATGCAGATACGCAGTTTGGTCGATATCGTATTGTATTCGAGTGATGTGTCCAAAATGCAAACGCATTATGTATAATAACCCCTTTATCATACATGCATCCATTGGTTTTGATCATTTCCCTGGCGGCATTTCGATACTCGATACGAAATCGACAGAAATAGGCCCTTCTTTATTCATTATTCGCGCTGTACTCATATAGAAAGTTGGTTGCGAAGGAGTGATGGCAACCGTTTCACTTGTTGATATTATTCCGCTTTTGGGCCATTCCACTTCACTGGGTGGTTGTAGTAAAATTTCAAATTAAATGATTTAATTATTAAGATGTCAATCCGGGTTTCCATAATTTGAAGGATGTTAATATTTATATGAAATACCGAATTAAATGTGAAACATAGGCTGGAGTGTGTAAAGTGAGTAATTTTTCAGCTCTGAAAAATACTCGAAGCCCTTCATTAAAGTTACGAGGCCCACCAAAATCCGGTCAAAATCGACCTCCGCGCAGCTCCCGGAGGAAAACCTACAGATATCTGTACGGCCTCGCCTGGAGTTGTACGAATGCAACGTGGATGTACATTTAATAGTAGTTGTGCCAGTCAGTTCATCTTCAAGAATTATCCATGTCCTTCCTTACACGTCCAATATACCGAATTTATCATCTTAGAAAGGAATTTGTGAGCGGATTAGGGAATACTTGAAGTGAGTACAGCTTCGTAACTTGTATATACTGATTACTGTGTACATTTTGTTGCAATATACGAATAAACTATTTCAAAGGTATTTACATCGTCTGATCGTATATTTTGTCACTGGCTTGCCTAAATATGACTAAACTTGTTTAAACGAGTTGTCTTTCGTGGTAGTATCTTTACTACGTAATATGATTTGTTTCAAAAACTTACAAGGAACAGGATCACGAACTTTCTGAGTCACTACAAATCGTAAAGTGTGGTGTGTGCATCTCTTCGCTGTCGTGTATTTTCAGAAGTGTAGTCGGATTTTTGTGGCTCATTTGGCTATACTCGATATAATTCAGTACATCGGTATTAAACCTTGTCAACAAGAAACTTGTCACATAGTGGTTAATTCATAAAAGTCGTGATGCAGTCGATCAAGCCGCACTCTTCAGCTGTGCAGACGACATGAGCACCGGGCGTACTGGACAGTGATGACAAGAGGTGTTCCTGTCGCGATGTCAGTCTCAACGCAAACATATTTCAACGCGTTCGTGGTTATTTTATCCAAAGCCCGCCTACTGGTCTATATTTTTACTTAAATGTGGATCATAACTTTCAAACCAATAATTTGGCAAGACTCTGCAGCAAAATCGGCTCCCTAAACTGAGCAAAAAAATAACCCTTAGGTCAAATGCTGGGTCAAGGGACCCAAAAGCTGCACGAAGATGATTAAAAGCTTATCCGTAAAGTTCGGCCCAAGCTTACTGCCCAAGCTTGGAACAAGATTTGGAAGTTTAAGCTTTTATAAAGGTTAGTTAGCCCTAAGCTTCAACAAAGGTGTGCAAGGATGAGCTTCAGCTAATCTTGGGCGCCCCAGTCTTAATTTAAGGTTGGCACGCAAAATATTGTTTTGAGCTTCGGCGCCAAGCTTCATATAAGCTTGGACTAAGCTTGGACTAAGGTATTGCACAATCGCGTGTGTAGTACTCTTCTTGGTCAACTGTCAGAAAATAGACAACATTTTGAGTGGCAGCAAATTACATTTTACAAAATATGTGTTTTTTTGTTTTTTTCCCATAGGCAATGGATCTTGGAGTGCCGGTCATAGCACGAGACATACCAGGGAACACGGCAATTGTGCAACATAACAAGACCGGACTTATATTCGATACTCCACAGGTTTTTATTGAGCAAGTAGAATTACTCATTGACTCTGAAAAACTGCACCAAGATCTGATCAAGAACGCTAAAGAGTACATTAACAGTGAACATGATTCAGAGAAAGAGAAAGCGACCTACGTAAAACTGGTTTCTCTACTTTATGAGTAACAATGGATGACAACCGACAAGGCAGTACCGTATGTGCTGCTGGTCATGCTCAGTTTGTGGATGACTGGGTTTATGATGAACTATATTTTTTTAACTTGGATGCAGTCGGTCGCGGTGTTGAAAAATGGGCCTTCCACAGCTATTGTTGCCAATTTACATGTTAAAAGAACTCTCTTTTAATGGCCTATGGACAAAGTCAGTTTATTCTGCAATTTGCTATGGTACATGTATGCCATAGAAATTGCGTAGTATAATTTGCTTTTAAACATTGGGACTAGTCAATGATATGGTATGTTTCTTTTGCAAACTTCAAAGAAGTCTTGTTGCTAAGGTGGTTGTCACAAAAGTGTAATGTTATCCTTGATCACAATGGTATCTGGTGAAACCAGCTCTACCTAAGATGACATTCTATTTCACAGAATGATCGAGACCAGGGCTTTCTGTTTTAGCCACATAGTCCTTCCGCTTTCACAAAACAGTATAGAGAAGATATTCTATTGCACAGAATGATCGAGAACATGGTTTTTGGTTTTATCCACATAGACTTTCCACTTTTCACAATACAGTAT
Source organism: Ptychodera flava (assembly GCF_041260155.1). NCBI lineage: Eukaryota > Metazoa > Hemichordata > Enteropneusta > Ptychoderidae > Ptychodera > Ptychodera flava. The sequence goes on along the minus strand of NC_091939.1, from coordinate 20,779,786 downwards.
ATGCCGCTCATGGTCAATGGGAAGTTTGGACAAACAGGGTGATATAGTTGAAAGTCGTGTCATGTTATTAAATACCCAGCATGTGAGAGTGTCAGCACAAAAATTACAGTAAATTTGAGCTGAACTTTTGACAGAGTAAGTGTGAAAAACCATTGGTACGTGATTTCACCAATGAATTCCAGTTGTTCATGGGCAGCTCTCCAACAAAGGACATTTCCATTACAGATATTGCGTTCAAGTCTTCTTATTACACAGAAAATCAAGTCTGATTCCAGGATACAGTTCTCAAACTAATGAAAAATAGCTACACGTCAATCAACATACGTATACCGAGCATATCCATCAAGAAAAATAAAGAAGTTATCTGACATACCAAAATGCATGAAGATATACCGGTATTTGGAAATGTCAGCAATATTAACAATTGATCCATCCATGACCATGAAACACCCTACTTAGCAAGCGGAGAGTAGTAGCATATTTGTTATACTTTTCTGTAAAAGCTTTCAATGCAATTGCTGCTTGCATGTATGAATATTGACTGTAGACACTGAAATACTGTAACACAAATTTTGATTTATTTTTGACATGGACAAAATGAGGCATTTAATGGCTTTGATGGGTTCAGAGGTCACAAACTAATGCCTTGCAATGGACTGTGACTTTTTCCAGTATTTTACATACGTTTATCAAACTGCTGCAGCAAAATGCTAATCCTGAAAATTTACTATTCGAAGCCAAAACGAAATGCAATGACAAATGAAAATACAGTGCAACAAGTCTTTCAGTTATGTACTGTACAAATAGAATATGTATCCATAACATTCAATGTCATATTTGTATATACTTGGTAACAGTACTTGTCTCTCAATTTCAAAATTACCTAAGCATTACCTCAACATATGCAATCAAAGTCTTTCTGTGCTCACAGTTACAATATAATTTTCAGATATAGAGTGAATGAGAGTCTAAATAAAAAGTACCCAAAGCTGCTGGAGAGGTATCTTGAATCAATAAATGCTTCCTCTGACAGTTCTATTAACTGGAGAATAGTTTATCGCAGCTGACGCCACTGACTGGAATGATTTAGTGTTTAAGGTTTCATACAATTTACGTGCAACAGATTGATTATTTCTGTGCATGCTAAAACCTTCTAAAGCTTTCTGATGCTACATGTAGCCCTTTGAGTGCCAAAGTCAATTGTTGTCACCTCCATAAATGTAACCCAGTTAATTTTTTTCAGGTTTTTCTCTATATGTTGATCAAAAACTACAGCCACTGAAAAATTCACAAAAATTGGTTGCACTAAAATTTTGGTGGGAAAAATTACAACACTCAAAGGGTTAATTGTTTGCTGCTTGATTTTAAGAATATTTCTGCTTGCCATTTTATTGTAAGTAACTTCCAAAGTAACTTCCAACTCACTAGACTGAATGTAAATTTTATGCAAGTTTAATTCGGATAAATTTGATTTGGCAAAACACACATACCAGTTTTCTTCTTCTAATAATTGCTTGTACATATTTGGAAGGAAACACTGCCGAATATTTAATGATGATGACATTTTACAGAAATTGGAAAATTTAGATTTCTAATGGATGTACTTCTTTTCGGATTGAATGAAATAATTTCATATGAAATATGAGGTATATGTAGTTCTCATGTGTTTGAAAAACTTCCTTTAATTGTTTGAAGTATTTACGGTAAATATGATTGCTTCAGTGAATAAAAATTAATATTTTTAATGATTGTGTTGTGGTAATATTCTGCAAGTTATTATCTGGTTATTTAAATTAAGATCGAAAGAATGTGTGGGATGTCAAGTGTGAACATGTGTTTAGGATGTTAAATAACTAAGAGTGGACGAGCCCTGTCAAGTTTACCAAGATGTGTACTTTTCTCAGTGCCAGTCAATTCCTTTTTCATTTTCATCCATGGAAATAATGACATTCTTTTTCAATCCCTCGGGAAAGTTTCCATGCTTTCATCCACTGAACTGATTCTCAGATGAATGGTAAATGCTGTGGATTATTGAGACTGCGATAATTTGCTTCAAAGTACTGTGGTATTGACAAGAACTTTTCTATCAGTGTGAGTGCCAAATACTGGTGTATTTTGAAAGTAAGAATATGGGTATCATGTGGAGCTGTCAGAGACTGGCACATGATATCAGTGTCCTTATTGTAACTTGTACCACATTCACATAGAATCTCATTATTATTTTGTTTTTAAACACCTGTATAACAGCAGTGAAAAATGCATGCCTTTGTACACAGAGTTAAGTGATTTTAGCAATATATATATTACTCCATGAATAAATATCTTACATTTATTGTTACATGTCACAGACACTTCAAAGAAGAATCCAGTAGCTTTAATTCACCAGAATTAAATTTTCTGACAAATTTGAGTGCGTCTGCAGAGACATGCATTATTGTACTTGAGGCTCTGTGTGGTATCTATTTCAAGGAATGCACTGGTCAACAGTCCTGTTGATGCGAAGATTGCATTGTCTGTTTTTGACAATCAGCAGTGAGAGCTTCAATGTTAAAAAATAAGACTTTATTTTAACAATACCGTATCAATAGAATGTACAGTAACAATGTACTATAATGCACATATACCGAGGCATAAACTACAAGTTTGAAAACAATACACCTGTTTTGTCAAATACCTGCAGATAATGTCCAGGATGAATGAAAGATTATAATTCAGTGACAGAATTTCACATCATTAAAAAATTTGGATGTAAAAACGGGAAAAAAATGAGAAAACAGAGCTAAAACTGTTCACATCATCTTTTCAAAATTATCTCAAGATCGTCCAGATTTCTGTAAACTGGTTCTGCTGCATCTTGCCAAAATTCATCAGGAACATCAGAAAGTTTTTGGTCCGAAAACACATGAATTGATGTGTCTGTAAATATCTCAGAGTATGAACTGCTTACATCTAGTGCAAATTCTTTGGTGTAAGGTAATATCTGAGTTTGAGGTTCACGTTAAGGAATTACGAACATAAGAATAGTCTACTATGTATTTTCCAAAGTGATTCAAAGCTACGTTTTCAATACAAAGTCATTTTAATTTATCTCCATTCAATACCTTTTCCAGCAATTTGAAGTCTGTAGAATGTGTATTTTTGCTGAATGCAGCTACTTTCAGGACAAGTGTATTGACACCAAATAAAACCATGCAACTGAGAGATTTATGAACTTCTAAGCTTTCAGCAAGGACAAAACTTTCAACAATAAAGGATACTCTGCTGATGTAAGGTACTTCCTCTGTAAACTGTTTGCTTGGAAGTCTGAAAGATCAAAATGTGGAAAAACAGAACAAAGATGATTTTTGAGCGATGTAATTGTGAGAAGTAACATCACACTTCAGGAATAGTACACAGTGTAATTATTTCAAGTATTATTTCCTGTACATGTTGAAACGTGACACACTATATGGAAGTTATGTGCACCTAAGAAAAAAGATTAGTGCACACCATCAATTGGAACCATCCATTTGTGAAATGAACATAGATACTCTTGAATTCAGGATATTTCCTCTTCTGTTTACCTTGTTCTGTAGCTGTCAAAACTATTTCCTATGATGATAACGTCCCTCATCTGGGAAAGCGTCCAATTTGACCATAATAAATTATTATACAGTGGCTTCCCACAGTGCGGCATGTAAAATAATGTGGGCTGATGAACAGGCCTTTTTCCTTCCTAAATAAAAAATAAAACATGAGGTCGGGATCACACAGTATCAACCAAGCAAATATATGGACTAAAGTTACACAAAAAGATTCCAATGATTGACAGCTAGTAAGATACATTTGACCTTTAGGTCAGAAGAGCATAGGAAATTTCTGTCCATAGTAGATGCCAGGGCTTTACCTCATTTTCTTTGATGCAAATAATTCCCATTTCATGCAGGACATCTCGCTCTTGAGTTGTAAATCTCGGATCATAGCTGTAACACTGGCCTGGTATCTGTGGGTATAAAATCTGTCATATTTAAGTAGAGATCGTTTCTGTTTGAACATATAAAGGGAATGTAACAGGAATTTGCGCACAGATATCAGTGACCGACAAAAAAAAAGCATAATGATTCCCATCCTCAAGGTGTTAAAGGATCTTGATGATACCACTGAACTGATATCCATGAGCAACTGGTCTTAACTTAACATAAGAGCAACAGTAAGCCATAAATGAAGTCTGGACAACCAATCCTGTAATGCCATGCACTGCAGACAACACAGCAGTATTTGGCCATTCCTACTTACCTGCAAGAAATCCTTCAATAAGAGAAGCAATGCAAACTGGTGTCTGGCAATTGGGCACGACGAGAAATTTCCAAGTCCATAGCAAACAATGTCAACAATGTGAAAGTGATGGCAGTGTGAAGGCTTGGATGATATTCTTTCCTCCAAGTCTATGCCTTGTAGTTCATCATGTTTGAAGATTTGGTTTTCATTGAAAAAGCATTTATCCTCCAAAGTGTTGCTTTCCTGTTTTTCCTGGTCATCTTGGCAAATCTGGCTGCTAGTGTTGCTTTCCACTGTAGAGTCCTCTGTATTTTTATTCTGCTGCTGTTTCTGCTTCAAACATTTACAAGCAGACTGCAGAGTTTCTATGGAAGGCACAAAACAGACCTTCATAACATATTTTTAATTTTCTTTATTTGCAGGTTTGTGGTAAGGACTGCTCTATCACAGTGTGACATCAAAATTTTAAATAGTTTGACTATGATTTAGTGCAAACAGACCGTCAACAGAAGTTTGCATATAATCATAAGGAAAATCTCTATTTAGAATTGCAGTAACCGTCAGCTTACATGTATTATATATTATAGCCCAAACATGGGACTATGTGCCCGAGTTACCATTGAATCCTATGGAGCATGTGACATACGATATACGAGGCATGTAATAAACTACAGTAAAGTTAATTTTTGGTACAATTTAATACATGCCATCACTGAGAGACTACTCAAGTCCGTTTGGTTCAATACATACTTTATTCTTCCAATCTGAGTTTAAAAATGATACTGATGCTTCACTGTAATGTTTGCATTATCAAAATCTATACTATATTACTTGTCCTGCCAATAAAGATATACTTACTTTTGAAATGTTCATAAAAACCACTTAGTGAAATCTCAGTCCTGAAAAACAACCAGGCAAATCAAGATAGAAAATTGGAAATACATGTACTATGACTGAATGATTGGAAATACATGTACTATGACTGAATGATATTATCAATGGAACACTATAGATACTATCAATGACAAAACAAGCAAAACCGGCTATGATTATGTGATTATGAAAGGTTTACAATGATATTGTAAGGCTGTTGTATCTGTGTGAAAGTATCACTTCTTACACAGTCATGCAATTTTGAATGAAAAATAACTGAAATGTCAAACAATTGTTGAGCGAAAATTCCGTGAAATATTAACTTAAACACAGTTGCATTTCACATTTTGCGTGGATTTAAAATCAGAATGCTGGATTGCATACAGATACTCTTTCCTTGTGGACCACAATTAGTGAATTACATGGGTCACAGCCATTCAACCAAAGTGCCGCAATCCGATTCGCAGAAAATCCGCCTAAACGTACATGTTCAGGCACAGACCCTCCTCTGATTGTGGACCCTGACATGATTTTTGCTGGGCCGAGGACAACTCGTGTCACCAAGTCTCAGTTGGACGCGGCATTGGCACTACGCAGAACATGAACACTGTATAGATGTTGTCAGAAGTCGTCGTCTGTAACAAAGCTCGTCTGCTGCTTGTTTAAGTGCTTTTACCTGCATTCCCTTATGTGACGTCGGAGTTTCTCCACATTGATCTCGTCGTGTGAAACGCAGCTGTTGTCTAGCAATTCACCAGCACTGATCTTGCTGGCAATTCGTTTCTTTGATTTACTTTTTCCCTTTTACGTCGAACGACTTGGAAATCACCATTTCCCAGTTCTGGGGAAGCCATTTTCCGACCTTTGACCTATGACCGATTCAGCTCGCTTACCCTTTCAAACACAATTCTAAACCGTTTGAACACTTTACTGAAGTCATGTTTGTCTTGGGAGTGGGACATGGTTAAAATTGAACACAAAGTAATTGTGATCAAAATGAATAACGATGTTATAATTATATTGTGCACAGGCGCGTGTAGGGTATGCTGGATGTGGTGACCTGCAAGGATCTGAGTTAGAGCGCCTCCTACGGTCATGCGAGGCGAGGCATTGGCCGAGCCGCAGTGTACAATTCTGCAATGGAGTTGATCATCACCACATGGTTTTTCTAAAACATGTCATAATTATAAAAAGTAGCAAACTTATAGCATGTCATTTAAGTTGTAACATTCCTATTGTGTGAAGAGATAACCAGTAAACATTAGCGAGGATGCAGGCATAGTCAGCTGTGTATTCAATATGAATCAGCAGTCTCACCCATCTTCAAAGACATGTCAACTGCATGAGCTCCATATTCATTTATTTGCGAAAATTTAAACTCTTATGGAATCCCTTAAAATATTTAGTTTCCTTTTATTCTTTGCAAAGAATGTAAAAACTGAAAAACCAAGTATCGTATCACACTGAACTATCCTTTGTTTGGCATATCCTTCAAATGAAGGAATTTAAGATTGTCTGATGTGTTGATTTTTTAATGGTATTTTTAAAATATACTGGTCACTTGAAGTTGTCAATTTTGTAGATCAAGCGTTATTATGTAGCTGTGCTCAAAAAGACAGCTTGTTGTTTGGTAATTTAATCTTCACAAAAGTACCAAATTTAAAAATATTCAATTCATAAGCTGAACAAAAACCTGGTGTACCAGTAACAATATTGGTTTGTTTCTTATACAGTGTGATTTGTTCATTATTTGACAGGAAGTGGAAGGACTACTGTGACAATTATTACGCATAAACCTAACCAAGGTCTTATAGATAGGAAAAATCACCTGGGTCTTTCAGGGTTTTAGTCAGCAGAATTTATTTATGTACAAATAGAGGCTGGTGAGTAAATATGGATCAGGATTAGAAAGTGTTGCAGTGATAGTCTGCTACCTGCAAGACTTTGAGAGTTCAGTTTTGCTGTAGATGGTATAAAAAATGTTGTGGAGTGAAGCTTGGAGAACATGTACAAACATCATGAGACTTGAGAAACTCTGGTTTCAGAAAAGACATGTCAAAACACTCACTATGGTATTGGTATTTGCCACATGCGTACATTCATCCCTTGAACACTGCAATTTTTCCGCCCAATATAATAGTGTGCAACATTTTACCAATTTTGTGAATTTTTCTGTAATTTTTTTTGACAATTTTGGACCAAACGAAGATCAAAATTTTAGCAAAAATTAGAAAAAAATTTACTGGTGTATATTTTGATATAGGCGACAAAGATAAACTTTGGCGCTCAAAGGGTTAATGCAATATTGGAACATCACACAGCAGGCACATGCTATATGATCTTCTGTATAGATTTTGTTTGGGTACTTGGTGAGAAAACTACCAGTAGATCTTGAACAAATAAACAAACAGTCGACCACTGAACAAAATGAGTTCAAGTAACCAACGATTGGTTTGGTTTGCTGATACTTATTTATTCTTTTATAGCACCATATGAAATTAATGTCTCACTGATCTTGTTTGATGTTAAAAAGACACACTACTGTAACACAGCTGGTAGAAACTGTTGATCTTTGAGAAATGCCTCTGTCACATAAAACAAATTCAATCCCCAAGTAGGATTGCTTTCGAAACTTGATACCTTTCGATGTCTTCTGATATCTACATTTGACCACTACATTCTGAACTTGCTAAAATGCCTATACAACAAAGTAATTATTACTTAAAATAAAATGAGATTTTAAAAAAGTGTAATCTTTGAAGAACACCAAATCAAAACAAAAGCTACTATTCATGACCATCTAAGAATGAAAGGGCATACATAAACAATTTTTTTCACAATTTTAACAGAAAAGTTTGTGGCTATCTATAGGAACACTTGCTATTAATTTCAATTAAACCCAGTCTCCTCTAAAATAATTTTAAACGGAAGGCAACTCTCTTGACTTGAAATATTGACAACATTTTTTCCTTATGAGTTAAAACAGTCTTGACAGATCTCTTGCATTGTTACATCTATATATAATACCAACAAACACCCACTGAGCACATTCTGGTAATTTCCATAAATATGCATAACTTATAATATAGGTTGTGAAGTTATTTAGAACTTTGAAATATCATACACTTGATGGTTGTGTATTGCATGACGATGGACTCTGTACATGTAGCTTTGCTTGACACAATTTCCCTTGCAGTTCAATGGTCAGTTTCCTTGATATTTGAATGGTCAATTTCCTTGACAGTTCAAAGGTTATGCTCCTTGACACTACAAAGGTCAAGCCCATCACTGGTTCAAAGGTAAATTGTCATTTGTGTAATAGACTCTGATATTACTGGTGAGTTGATCTAGTCGTACTCATTGTATTTCTTGCAGGAACCATGAACTTTGCTGGCAGGATATTTCTGATGATTCAGGGCAATCTTTTCAACCACTGCGGCTGGAAGGTCAATATGACATTTCTCTGCTAATCTCACCAAGTATATGAGGACGTCACTGAGTTCTTGAGACAGGTGCTTCTTGTCTTTTTCTGACCAATCTGAAAGACAAAATACAGAGCAAATGCTTAAATGAGAAAATTCAATAAATTGAACATTGAGGCCTTCAGCTTGCTCTCTGACATTTTTTCAGCTACATCAATCTTGTGGCCAAATTCTGGTGAACAGAACCCAAAACATACACTTCTACAAACACTTTGAACATTTGGTGATGTGCTCGGTTGACACATCTTGACCACTGAACGCAAAGCTGAGGGTTCCACTTGACATAAAAATGTCAAATCAACACTCACCTGGCAGACCATCTTGAACTTCTCCTCTCCATTGACTGTCAATGAAAACAAAAATAAAGAGTTGGTAGTGCTTCATATGGTGAAGTCAGTACTATACTACTCCATCAGAACTTTGTTTGTGTTTTTAACCCTGCTTTTGAAAAAAAAGGTATTTAATCTACCCTGACTTTGTCAAAATATCACTGGTGGCAATTTGCCATTTTAAATGCTGCCATGCAAACTAAATTGCATATATGTTCAATTTGATAATTTCTGAAATGAGAAATCATTATTTAAAATTGTACTCACAAGAGTTCTGCAACCTCTCCAACTTCCCCAACCTAAAAAACAACAAAAGAGTAAAAATGAACCTGTAGGATCTTCTCAAACCCATGTATCTGGCTGTACAATACATGATTAAATGACACTTAAGTCTGTATTAATTTATCCTAAAATCTCAGAAAATACACACAAGTAGTAATGCATGAGATTTTATCATATGATAATATTCTCGAAGTAGTCAATCTCTGCATTACACATACGTGTAGCATACATACTGCTCATCATCAGTTGAGTTTGTCTTATGGTATAAGCACATGTACGAAAGTACTAGAATTTGATATATCCAAATCATCTACTTTGTAGAAGTCAATGGAAGGGAACAGAATATGTAGAGCCCTCATTTTTCACTCTGCTGAGCATCGATAGCATATGCTTAGATTTATAATATTCAAACTCAGAACTGTAAGAATGTCTGGCAAGCTATTGCTTTCATAGTTTATCTACAACTGTGATTAGATTTCATCTGTGAAGAGGGAAGAAATTTCTTTTCAAATCCCAGATTTCAAGCAATTTCATCAATCAGTATTTCTATTGCAACACTCTTTTGTTAGCTTATAGACTGAGCTCACACAAATAATATCCCTCCTTGCTATTCTTCCTGCTGTTTTAGCTGTTTTTTGAGGACTTGAAATGAATGTTGACAGTTGGCACCTCAACATAAGTTTCAAGAAATTAAGTAATGAGAAAATTCATGCACCTAAGAATTTCCATCGAATAGAAGGATTGACATTTACAATGCCATTCCCCCAAAATTAACATGCACATGTTATGTACTAGCCTGAGAAACTCATTCAACTTCATGTCCCTCTTGTTGGGGATAAATCAACATCAGGTCATTCTGAACTGTGAGAAAAATTTAGACCTTTTTGGGCTCTGGTTCATGACACTGAAGTTGTTCCATTAACTTTTAAAAAAGGGGCAGGTTTTTTATCAGCTTTATATCAGAGCAAAGTGACTAACCATGCACAAAATTCAAAGAAGAGCAAAGGACCAAATCACATAAACAGTCAGTATCAACAACTGCAAATGCCAGAACCAGGGATTGAAGACTGCCCCTTAAAGATCAACATCAGTCCCGTAGATAATTTGTTAAAATGCTCGTGAATCATGTGTGACCGTGATTCTGATCATGGGCTAAATGTGTATCACAAGATCACTGACCCATACATGTACTTTGTACACTGGCAGTATGAATTGGAAAAAATAGTCATGAAACAAATGTTGTCAGAGACTGCCTAGTTGTCTAAATTGCCATACCTGTGAATTTATCTACATTAAAAAATGTTTATGATTTTAATGAGATTTTGAGAGATGAAGTGCACCTGCTTCACAGTCTCTTAAAATGTTCTGTTAGTGTTACCTCACACGAGTCGATGGGTATATTTGATTGACTACAGGGGGGACTCCGACTGTAGATTGAACTATAGACTATGAGTGATCTCATTCTATGTGTAAGTGCCATGGAGGTCATTTTTCACATCCATTCGTAAGTGCACAGTATGGGATGATGACCTAGGGTCTGATGCAGTAATGACTGGGGGCAATGAACTGTAGGCCGCCGGTAAAAAACCCAATGTTGTGTCTGTATGCAGGTGAAGAACCATAACTCTGGCTCTCATTTTTTTTATATGTAAATTTATAGGGCTCCATCAATCCAACCATGGCAACCTAGGATCCTTCTCGGTACTGCGGTATGGTACCATTGAAAGTAAGAACGCGAGTACACGTGACCATGACAACAGCTATCCATTTGTTATGGAAATAACTTACCATAGCCAATAGTAAATTCCTGGGCGTGTGAAATTTGCCAAAATCTCTTTCCCTGGCGAAGTCGCTCTGCATTTGGCGGCTTTGGAATAAACAACAGAAAAAGCAGAAGTTAATGCGGCATTTAGGGCAAACATATTAGAAACTCTGGGACATCCGGACATGGAAGACCGGACTTTATCTAGTAAAATCTAAGGCGGCGCGGGACGAACTCACATTTGATCAAGCGTCGGTTCGCTGCTGAACTGAAATTCCGTCGTCGATGAGTCAGCTTTCGAACTCATATTATGATGATCCCTCCTGCATTTCTTTGCCTCTTGCACGTCTGGTGAGATAGCATTTGTTGTCATCATTGTGTCTGAGAGACTGCGAAGAGTTGCGGGCAAGTTTCGATACCGGGCAGCTACCTTTGCTTGTTTTGGAGAGGTCTAAAATTTCCCGCGAAATGCTACGCATGCGTGTTTTCGATATGGTCTGTGCATCTCCGAATGTTACCGAGAGTAGCCGATGTCGTTCTTACGAAAATCCAAAATGGCGACTCTCAGGTTACTGTATCAGGCAGCCAAACCAGGTAAAAATAATCATATAAGTTAGTTTTTGCAAACAAAATTGATAGTTTTGATAATAGAGGACGTTAAGTTGCCACTAATTTCAACAAAGTGAACTCTTTTGAATGATTATATCAAACAGATTACGTCATGACACGGACGTTTTGCATGGTGCCGGTGAACGTCGCAGTGCTCGGAAACTGGCGTGCAACGTTCATGTTTTTGATGGTTGAGAGTTTGTAATTTAGGTCAGCAGTTCATTCAGACACGTTTGTGCTCTGTCATTAGTTGTACCAGTGTTGATATTTGACTCAGACATAGCTACCAATAGTACAGAGTGCGTTGATTGAAAAGCTGTAAGGGTTTAAAATCCAAGAAAGTGAAACCATGCACTGCGTCCATCTATGATCCAGCAGTGTGACAACTTTGTTGAACCTAACTCTTGTTGAGTGTTCCCTGTGGTTAGGTAGGCACACGTAACCACAGGCGACTTTGTATGTATCGGTTGCTGTTGCCTGTTAAAATACAGTAATATTTTAAGATTCTTGGCCCTTTCGGCAAGTTGCTTGCAATGCTTGACCATTCAAAACATTGAAATTTGCAGATTGCACTGCATATCTGTTCTGCACCAAACCTCACACAGGTAATTAGGGGAGAACCATTTGATTTCTGGGGGGGGGGGGGTATGGAGGAAGAGGGTATGGGAGCAAATTTTTTTTTCCTGTCAGAGTGACAGCAATTTTTTTTTTCTACTGTCAGACCTGCATCAATTTTTTTTTTGAATTGAGTAGCAGTGCAAATTTTTTTTTTCAAGTTTGTAATGCGTTGTATATAAGGGAGCCGTCATTGGGCATTATTTACAGCCTGAAACTCCGAAATTTCAATTGACCCCCCCCCCCCTTCGCCGACCATGATGATTTTGAGTAACCTCCATCTCTAACTCTGAAATTTTGACAGATCCTCCCACTTAGAAAAGTTAAATACCAATACATGTAATTGTAAAATTTACAAAATACAGCAACAGTAAAGACCTTTGAAATCCTGATGTACCCTGCTAGACTATCATCAGTTATCTCATGATGGTTAAAAAAGTGAACACATCAAAATAAAATTCAAAGTCACAATAAAATAAAGATATAAAAGATCACGCAGTATCTAATCATATAGTATATTGTTTAATTTGGATGGATATTATGACAGGGTTTTCACTAGGATATCTGACCAGGCAGAATTTGAAAGTACAGGTGGAGAACATGAGAGAGGCTTAGGGGAAAGTGTCTTAGGCTTTCCCCTATCTTGCATGGACATTTTTAAGATATTGATGTGTGCAATGGTGCAGTCTGAGAGGAGTTTTTAATTTTTTTACTAAGTGAAACTGTTAGAATACCCCAAGGGGGAGAGCAAACGAGAGGGGATTCCCCCTCTCGTACGTATTGGAAATTTTGAGAAATTGATGTGTTTAATGGTGCAATCTGAGAGGAGTTTCAGTTTATTTTGCACTCGGTAAAACTGTTTGAAAATGACATTGAACACTGATATTTTTTACATTTTTTGCATGATCAGTTTTTGAGTCACAATATTCAACAACCAAACAATGACAATACAATTTGTGAAAAACAGTTCTGTTTGCCAGAGACTGAAGACAAATGAATATACAGGAACGGAAAATCTGTGACCTTCTTGTGTCATTTCTCCAGCTGCCAGCTTCTAATGAAAAGCCTGGATATGGTATGTTTGCGATCCGGTGTTTGTGGTCAGAAAAACAAGGCTCACACATTGTATTTCATTATATTTGTTGTTCCTCAATTTTTCATTGTGAAGGTACATCTTTCTAACAAATTTATATTGAAAAAATAATATATTGGTTTTTACACTAGTTTATTAAATCCTGTCTTGTGTTTTAAATTTTCACAATTTACAGAAGTCAATAGTCCCCTTTAGATAGTGCCTATGCCATTGAGATATTGCAACAGAAATCCTGAAACATGATTTCTTGGGTCAGAAAAGGGAAGGAAAACATTGAGTGTACTGAGGTGTAAAGTAGACCTATGTGTGCATGCTTATATCATAAGTGCTGGGAAAAGAAACATAAGAATTGCTTGTGGTAAAACATTTGCGCCGCCTATGGCGGCGCGCTGGCAAAGAATACATGAGAATAAGGTTCCAAATTTTGCTTATTTCTGGTGCATTGTGACAATTTTTTTTTTCTCTTCTGTCTGTTCTGACAATTTTTTTTTTCTCAGGCCATGACAGGATCAATTTTTTTTTCTTCTCTCTCACCTGGTGACAAATTTTTTTTTTCTCAAAATCCTCCATATCCCCCCCAGAAATCAAATGGTTCTCCCCTTACATACAAAGATTCCTTGTTCTGAGACTTCATATGGATTGGACTTACTGCTAGCTAGTCGAGCTCAACGTTCCAAGCCGCAAAATGATAGTTTACAGACTATTTGGATAATGGTCATTACCTTGGGAGTATGAATATGATGGTCAGCGTGCAATTTTGGTTATTCTGAAGGAATACTGCATTGAAGCTCTTGTGAAGCGAATTTTTTTTTATTCGAAGCAAGAGGAAATCATTGCATTTCAAAGTCACAGTTCAAATTTCAGTGTATTTACTGGTGAGGCATAGGCCTACATGTAGGCAGGGGTTTCATTAAGAGCCGGCAGCTGGCGAAATTGACCGGTTACTCTCACGATTTCGCCGGCTACTTTTTTTTTGAAATTTGAACTCTTTCATAGCTAAAATAATTTTTACCTTCTGAAATGATACGGACAAGTTTCATAAGCTGTGTAATCAAACCTTTCAACGGCTTTTATGTGAAACAAAATTTAGAAGACGAGCGACTACTACGATCGCCGTGTACTACGATGCAGCACGGTCTTGTGTATACTGCCTCAATAAAAATCGGAATTGCAATTGACGATTCTATTGGCTACCTGAATTGCTGATTCCTATTTGGTGACCTTTATATATGCTAATGAAGACGTGCATACTACACCTGTCGGCCGTCGTTAGCTCAACTCAGAATGGTCGATGAACAAATGAAGACGGAAGCGATCGCAAGGTAAAGCTTCGCTGTACGATCCTCGGTTTTGAAGTGGACCAAGAAACGAGAGAAGGATAATTTACCTGGATTTAAACTGTTTTCGAAGGCGATGACCTGATTTTTTTCTCACGAAAAACTTTCCGATTACAGTTGGAATTTTAGTAAGCCGATGTGCGTTGCACTGCGGTAGGCGTAATTGTTAAGGTATATAACCAGCTGGACGTATGATATGTACTGCTCTTCGGTCTATCGACGCCAATAAGAACGTCGCCCAGAGTGCATGGTTACAATACGATCAGACCTCTAAATTCACTTCAAAAGCGATCATCAGGTTAAATCCAAATGTGCGCTTCTGAACGTACAAATTTTCATATCCTACATCAAGGTTCTTACTTTGCATACCCATATAGTCAAATAACCTTGAGGATCTTTGATTCTATTTGAGCAATATGGTAATGATTGTAATTTTTTATCATTATTCGTTATATAAATTATCCTTTTTACCTCCCCAGAGGTATAAAAGTTCTTCATCTACAGATTTCCATACCAAACATCAGGGCTCTTAATTTGAAGCATAACATTATGCATTAATGAAAAGTTTCTAATTTACTGTGCTTAAAATATGAGTGTTTCATCCAGGATGGCATCAACAAGGGGGATTTTTCCCCTTTACCAGAAAATTTCGGGGGCATTTCACCAGTTCATGTGTTCTACTTGTACCTCTAAGGTGTGACTGGCACCATTTCATGGAAGGGGGAGTGGTCCCCTTGACAAATTAATTGGGGGTGCCAACATTTCAACAGAGGGGGAATCCCCTATCCCCCTGTCTAGATGTAACACTGTACATATCAAATTTACATCATTAATAATAGTGAATTATTATAGTTTACCTCCTAAAAGCATAGAGGCTCTAAAGACTTCAGTTTTCTTTGTTCAAATTATCGTCAACATTACCACATTTTATCATTTTTAATTATGAATTATCATATTTAGGCCTAATCTCCCAGGAAAATGGCTTTTATGATATGAACACAAATTGCCCTAGAACACTGCTGACAATTCTCCTGAAAATACTAGAAATTCAAGTGACTGTAAGCTGTAAAAAGTAATTTTAGCTCATTTTTCAGGGTTTCCGGCCTTTGGCTGGGAGAGGAACACCCCCTCCCGGACCCTCCCCCGACGACCACCGCTTTGTGGTCATGGCAGCTGGAAGCCGCCTACTTTTCCATTCTAGCCCCCTACTCAAAACTTAATGAAACCCCTGGTAGGTGGGCTAACTTTTTATACCAAAAAGAGTGTCAGTACTGGGAGCTAAATGGCATGACTTTCGTAAATTAAAAGGGCGGTGCTGGTAGGGGGGCCCATAGGGTTCTGATTGTGGTCATGAATATGAACAGGAAACAGTCTACGACAAATTGTAACATTAAGAGAGTTACAACAATAGTTTAAACTAATATTATGAATGTGCATTGTCAGCTTGAAATACTACTGTAAAGTCTCGGTGTGAGGTCTTTTACAACCAAAATGTGAAGTTTTGCTAAATCACAAATCATAAAGACTCACTGCAGACCAGACCTGATTCAAAACTTTTCCTTGCAAACTGCAGCATTGTACTCAAGTAACCGCTATGATCCATTACCAAAGTCAGTGTTTGTTTGAATTTGGTCAGTTTTCACTGTGTTGGGTCACAGATGCTCGGAATTACCAATGTAGTATATACAGAGTTTTACATGTTACACTGATACTCCATGTGCCTGTGGTTTAGATGGTGTTAAAGCAGCAGGTACAGGTCAATTGCCAATAAGTCAATTGCTGCCAGTTTAATGATACCATTGGCATGTTTACAGTATGGGATTTTCATAGTGAGAAGGGTAAGGAGAATAGCTACTAGTACTCATTTTAATAGCGTTGATCGCGATTTCGGGTTTGTTACTAAATATAGCTGCACGCGCGCGACTTTCGGACAAATATGCTGAAATTCGGACAAATTTTGTTGTTGTATGCGCGGCTGTTGTTGCAGCTTGTAGTCTCAGTCATCAATTCATACGAATAAGTGTGACGCTAAATAGCCATTCTAACACTCGCAGGTTTTATTTTCATCTTTTATGCGGAAAATGCGGACAAATGTTTATTTATGCATATTAATGAGAGAGAACAGTGACGTCATTTGCGATCAGCGCTATTTGAGTTTCAGAATATATCACTGCAATATGTAAAGAAGACATCAATCATGAATAATGATGAAAGCTGTCAAATTTACGTATTATCCTGATTGGGTGCTTCAACTACCTCACTTATTCCCATGACACGAGTCAAGCATTCTTCTGAAAGTGTTAGTAGTACTCTGGCAGAAATTCATGAACTTGAAGCCAATATAAAGACCTCTGAGCTTGTTGCTTTTAAGAAGTATTGTAAACGTACTGTAAGGTGTGCTAGAAAGTGATATGAGAAAGTTATGTTCAGAGTCCTGATAGTATGAAGAGGTGAAATTTATGGAATGTCTCCGTAAGTGGTCATCAAGTCCAGGATGATAATAACGGAATGAATTTTATTTTCAGATGCCCAGAGACTTCTCACATATGGTCTGAGGCCTACTACAGTAACTGCAACCAGAACTGCTTTCAGTAAGTTCATTAAGCATTGTTGCACTAGAAATGAATCATTAGTGCATTGTTAGCACATCACTGTGCACTGAAATACATATTCTGCATTAGTGGGAGTTGACATGATTAAGAATTTTTGAATAACTTCAAGCACAAATGACAGTGTTATTTCTTTTGTACAAAGCGTTACATGACTGCGCCGATGAACAGACAGAATTTCATGGATAATGAGCATAATGCATCTCTGCATTGGCTGCTTGATAGCAAAGTTTATGAGATGTGTATCAGATATATCAACCCACAGTGCACCGTCTAAAGCAAAAGTGCAAAGAACAGAGAAGAGCTGTTTGTGTTTTAATTGTTGTAAGCTGTCTAATGTACATTTGCCTAGACCCTATACTTCGCTTATGGCCTCCGTGCCTCCGACCCCACTCCGTGTAGCCTTGAGGTCCACTTTTAGCACCATAGCATAAAAAACAGCTCATTTGAAAGTGAATGGTCTCCAGGGGAGACGATGATGTCACTGGCGTTCCTTTGAAAGTCAATCAGCCCAAATGTTCCTCACATGATTGGCCAATGATTAAATGGGTGTTGCTCAATAACTAGCCAGAGAACATTAAGTTTTTGAGCCAGTTTAAAAGCGACACCCATTTAATCATTGGCAAATCATGTGAGGAACATTTGGGCTGATTTACTTTCAGAGGGCAGAGGGACAGTTTGGTTAATGTCAGAAATTTAAAATAGGCCTATTCTTCCCAATACGTATACTGTGGGTAATTGTAAGTGTTTGCATTGTCTTCTACATATTGTATGATGCAATAATAATTTACTGATTGGCAACTGAATCTATTTCAGAATATGTCAATGCCCAAGAACCAGACCATAGCTTTGAAGCTATCACTGACAGAGCTGCTAGAACATTGTTCTTTGGCGAACTTTTCAGAGGTATGTCTCTATCATCAGTATCTGCTCAGCAAGACATTTTATAGTGGTATAAGAAAAGCACTGATAGGAAGTAAACATACCCTTTTTGATTGATGTCAGTAGTTTTTGTGGCAACTTCAAAAGGTTTTACTTCTATGGACATATTTAGTCCAAAATAAAGTGAAATAATAAAAAAATAATAACTTCTTTCAATTTTTGGTTACACATGTGCCAGTGTACCCACAAAGCCAACACTATGATGAACCACTTGCCTCACATGACTTCCTTTAGATACATTTTTTTTTTCATATTACCTATATTGTTATGGAACACTTGTAGATAAACTATGTTGAATTTTTTGGAGGACAGAGGTCAGGATGCGGGTATTTGAAAGCGCAAGGACATACATCACTGTTTCAATTCAATCTTGTACATGTACTTCGTACCAGAATACATCGGCTTGCATGGTTGGGGCTGTTGTGTTCTCAGAGAAGGCACAGCTTTTCATTTACAATCACAGTGGATTTGAAGTACAGTATGAAATTGCTGTCCTGTAAAACTCCACACTACTTGTATTTGTTACTCAGTGTGATTTCAACGGTTTCATGTTGATCTTTCAGGTCTTGCCATGACAATGAGTTACATGTTCCGTGAACCAGCAACCATACAGTATCCATTTGAGAAGGGTCCACTCAGTCCCCGTTTTCGCGGAGAACACGCCCTGAGACGGTATCCTAGCGGCGAGGAGAGGTGTATTGCATGTAAATTATGTGAGGCAATTTGTCCAGCACAGGTAAATGCTATCATAGGAGTCCGTCTGGAAGTGTTTGTGGCAAAAGTATTACTAGGCCAGGGTGTGGTGTAACATCATCTCAAACATTCATGTCAGTTTGCAGTGCTTCTTGGAGATGAAGCATTCAGTTTAGTTCAGATTCTGTTATGAGTTCATATGTATTTCAGTTAGATGCAATATTTCTGGTAACAGTGCGTTCATATAAAATTTGGGTATTTTGAAGTCTTTCGAAATGAGCTTTCAAGGTACTTCTGGAGTCCATCCTTCCATAAAAATGGCCTTCCTAACAATTTACATCAGCTCTCACTTACTACAGAGTTAGAGATTCATTCAATGGAAAATTCTAAGTTGAATGATCTTGTTGTGGTTGCAGGCCATCACCATTGAAGCTGAGCCCAGAGCTGACGGAAGCCGTCGTACAACACGTTATGATATTGACATGACAAAATGCATCTACTGTGGGTTCTGTCAGGAAGCGTGTCCTGTTGATGCCATTGTTGAGGTATGTCTGACAAACACCAATATCTGATTCAGGTCTGATCTTCTCAATACAAGTACTGAAGCGACACTTTCTGTCATGGTGTTTATGTAATGATTTTTTTCGTGAGATTTGACAGACTGAGTGAAAACACCGCTAGGCATTGGCTTTCGGGACTCTGTTTGCAGACCTCTCTTTTAAGGTGGTACAGGCCTGGAAATTATAAAGACTTTAATTTTTGCTCAAACTTTCCTCAAAGAAACATTCAACCATTCTCTTTCAAAATTCAAAGTAAAAATTGGGTATCACTCTGCGAATTTTGGTACCAGGGAAACATTATCTTGAATAACCAACATTTGAAATTAAAAATGGCCACCATCCCTGTGTTAACTCCATGGGGATAAATATATTTTTGATTTGCACAAAAATAAGATTGTGAACTCCAAGAGATTCTACATGAGCCCACACAAGTGGTACATCATAAAAGTACTGTAAGGTTTTTGAAAGTGGAAATATCTGCCTTCGATGTGCATTCTGCCGTAATATGAGATATTACACTAACGTGACACAATTTCTCATAAAAAAGTGTCGCACAATGACCATTCTATCCCGTCAGTATAGTAGTACGTTACTGAAAAAAGTTGTATGTGCAAGTTAGTGGTATGTTTTTCTTTGAGGCTGCAAGATGTCTTCTTTCAAACTGACACCTGCAACATCATTTAGAGAGGAGTGTTATCCTACAGAACAGTTGGTGAAAAGTTGTTTAAGTATTTCACATTGGTGAAGCATAAACTTGGAGTAATATGGTCAGTGTGTAACAAATAAAAGGTTCCTGTGTACTACAGTTTGCAAGAAGTTCACTTTGAATGAACTGAATCTCTCTGTGTTTTTGTGTTCCATTCACAGGGTCCCAATTTTGAATTTTCAACGGAAACACACGAAGAGCTGCTGTTCAACAAAGAAAAACTGCTAAATAATGGCGACAAGTGGGAAGCAGAGATTGCAGCTAATATACAAGCAGACTATTTGTACCGGTGAATCGCTGACTTAGGCTTGCTGTAAATCTAGATCTGTTTTTGTTCTGTTTGCAAGAATGATTGGCATGTATGGACAGTTTGTTTTGTAAATAGATACAATATATAACAGGCCATAAGACTGAAGCATTTTTGAATTTTTCTTGTGTTGAACTAGCAAAACATGAATTCAACCAAGTTGGATATGACTAGCAAATAAAGTTGAACCAGTAATATGAGCCCTCTGAATGGTAAAGTTCAAAGGTCAACTACTCTCAGACACCCATCATTACTGAACATGCCAGTTTCAATTATTGTAAGCCATCTTGCTTTGGTTCACACGACAGTCACTTTGTGTGTTTTAGAAGAGATCCCTATCCAACAACAACAGCAATCTGATAATTATGAAGTAGACAAAAATTGTTCTGTCGGAATTGTAACTCTCTAGCCACTGAACAGATTTTATTCGTAAATGCTTCTTGTACTGTTGTGTGATTAAAATTACATATGATTGTATGAATTCAGCCCACCATTTTTGCAGTTGTTTCTAACAAAGTCACAATTGTCCATGAAACAATAAAATTTATCATGAAATTTTAAACTTTGTTGCATAGATTGAATTCAGAGTGGTTTTCCCGGTCTCTGTTAAATTAACAGCTGGTGACTGATAATTTGATGGTAAACCGATGGAATTAGAATAATTACAACATGAACTCAGGTTTTGCTACCTGGTGCACTGTGACCATTTCTTTTCATATATACACCTGGAAGAAATCAAGTTTTACTTTCATATTGTAATTATTCAGAGTGTAAATGATTAGGATAAAATCTATCTGAGAATTACACTAGTACGTTAGATACATACTGCAAGAAGATCAGTTTGTGTGTCATATGTAGTACATTGGCTCTGTTTAAAATAACTGTAATTACATTGATATTTATCCAAACTACTGGGTGCAGTGTTTTCAATGCTTTATTTCAATTCTCATCCATGTTAAAAAGAAAGATCTGTGCTGTTTGAGTGGTCAGACTCGGGAGAATGACAATAAATGACTTGAGAACCCCAGAACAATGAAAATTGCTATCTGCAACCCTTTGATAGATTCTAATTTCCCTGCTAATCTTACCCTTCTCCATATCTTTGCTCAATGTGAACATGTACACAATGGCACATGCATGAAACTACTTATAACTTGCATCTGGGAATCTGGATCACAGTTAATATAACCAATGAAAGTTGAACTTTCCTGTTGTCTGCAGAACACAAGAGAAATTTGAAATCCAATCTGTAAATTGCAGTATAGATGTCCAGACTGTATTTGTAATCTAAATCCTGATATTGTGCTTGTAATCAGGATATGCAAACACTGTGCGCGAAATTTTGAAATCCAGATGCTTCACTTGCATTCTGGAAGTCCAGATACTGTACTTAAAATCTGGAAATCTAGACATTGTACTTGACAATCTGGAAATCCAAATGCTGCACTTGCAGTCTCGAAATTCAGACACCATACTTGCAATTTGTAGATCTAGATACTACACTTATTACAGTCTGTAAATCCAAACACTAATGATTTTGAAATTCAGATACTAGAAGGTTTACCATTTACCACAGACAATTTCTCTTTGTCTGTGCTTTTACCAATCACACACCAAACTCTGGTTCTCATCAGGATAAAAGTTCCTGCAATATGACAGTTCTTTGCCCAGATTAATAATGACATATGAATGGATGAAAAAGTATTTGCTAAATATTCATGAAAGAAAGCAACACAGCCCTTGTTACGGAATATCCATTGGTCAACGTATGGTGCAGTACATGTGTCATCTGACATTGAATGTTTCTTGGCCACAGTAATGGAGGGACTGTGCTTATGCTGTAGACAAAGAAAGTTAAGTATCACAAAGATAAGAATTTATATTTCTTCTTTTATATTTTTTCCAGAAAACCTATGCAGGCAAATGTTTTGGTAATATTTAACAACCGCTGACAATCAACTCTTAAATAAAACTTATTATCTCATTGCTAGTAATGAAAGAAATTGAACTAAAACTTGTAATGTGAAAAACTATAGGTTGACATTTCTGTTACATTTGCAGTTTTTTAAGTAATGTTCAGAATATTTCCGATATTTTGTCTGCCAAACC
Source organism: Ptychodera flava (assembly GCF_041260155.1). Taxonomy (NCBI): domain Eukaryota; kingdom Metazoa; phylum Hemichordata; class Enteropneusta; family Ptychoderidae; genus Ptychodera; species Ptychodera flava. Next base: position 20,757,221 of record NC_091939.1, on the reverse strand, counting down.
AAGAGGCATTGAGGATCCCACTTCCCATGAAATAATTGCCATAACCCTGTCAACAGGGACTTTGTGCATGGTATTGACTTCTGACCCAAACCTGATCACCATCCTTATAAATTCCCTCTAGCTCCCCACACATCAGTAAGCCTTGAAATTTCTTCATCTTTGCCATTTTGCAGAGGACTCTAAAAATGAAGGGATCTTCTGGATCATAATCTTTAAGTGTGAATGGCCGACAGAGAGGCATGTGCCCTTCCTTTAATTTGTCCCAACACCATCAGTGGATAGAAATCTCACTTCTTCAAGATGAAAGTCATCTGGAAAGAGAGTTTGTTACAGTAAATATGGTAAGAACATCTGTTCTTTGTGTGTGTGTACATGCATGCCATCTATAACAATACAATCTTTTGCATTTATGTCCTTTAGTTCTGTATTTGTTCTGTATTCATAAGCATTGCACAACTCAAAATACTTCCCATAATATTGTAGTCGAACAAACCAGCAACTTACCAGGACAGGAGTATGTCAAGGAATTCCAAGAGTTTATAATAACACCTATTTTAAGGCACTTGCAGCATTATTTGAAATCGATTGATTGAGGTTTGTTAACAAGCACATTGCTTACATTTAAAACTAACTAAAACATTTATTCTCATAAATTACCTTCACTGTTAATTCTATTATTTGAACTTTATTGTGACACCGACTTTGGACCTGCAGTAAAAACCAGACATAATATTACAATGACAGTTTTAAAAGGACATTATGTGTGCCATACAATATTCAAACAAGTTTAACATATTGCAGCAAAGTGAGGATAACATTTTCATATTTATAAGCTTCTAGTACTCAAATATTATTTGACATATACTTTAAGAAGTAAAATTGAATCCTTATTCCTAATTGAACATTTTATTTGATACAGGTAACAAATTGTTATCAGAATCAAATAATGGCAGCTATAGCAAGGGTAAAAGCATCTATGAAACTTCAATTTACCAATGTCATGGACAAATGTAACAGCAAGTCTTTGGGAATTCTTTAACCCTTTGAGCGCCAAAGTCTATTTTTGTCCCCTTTATAAAATAAACCCCAGTCAATTTTTCTCAAATTTTGCCAAAATTTTGTGATAAAACTAGCAAATGAAATGTGATGTCCATTTGGTCAAAAAGTATCAAAAACTTACAGAAAAATTCATAAAAATTGGTACAATTTTGCATTAAAATTTTCGCAAGAGAAAATTACAGCGCTCAGGGTACAAACAACTATGCTTTCCTCAATTTATCGTAGTGGGGAGGGGGTCAATTCAAAATTAACAATCTGCATTGAGGCTGTGCAAATGAAAACTATGGGAACTAATTTTTAATATCTTATCCTTTCTGTAGCATGCGTCAACACTAAAATGGCACTTTAGGACACATGCAATAACGGACATCAGGTGATGACTAATAAATATATGAAATTAATAATTAAAATGATAAATAAGTTACAACTGACCATGATGAAGATTGGTCCTCTGAGATCCTGTACTGAATTTTGAAGTGTCTTCTTTTTTTATTTTCTTCAGTATTCCTCAGTCTGGTGTCACATGCTAGAGTGGAGAATGAAAATATATTTCACATTTTTTATAGCACATACTTTTTTAACATTTTAATCTGATTGTGCTTATCACACACCCCATGACAATATGGACACTTTCACATAATAAAAAAGTGAAAAATTTTCGCTACGTACACTCATCCCAATCACATCATGCACGCTATATTGATATTACCTTCTGTCTCCATTACATTGCAAAGTGATGATGGTCCAGCACCACCTAGAAAATAAAACAGAATGAAAGTTTTACAGAAACTTCAATTTTCTCAGTATGTATATAAGTTACTCAGAGCTTTTATTTTCTACAGTGGCCTTCTTTTAAATTTCACTTCCTTTTCTCTGAAAGAGTGCAACATTATACAAATGGTCCAAGCTACTCTCACTTAAGGAATTAGTCAACTCACCATGATCCCTGCTGGTCCTTTGATCTCCTGTGCATTTTCTCGCCAGCTTTGACTGTCTTCCCTCCTCACTTTCTGCAGTATCAGAGAGCTCGTGTATGACTGATGCTGTAAAGGGAAATGACAGCTCATATAGATGACAGACTATATTTGAAAAGAAAAAAAAATTACTAATTGTTTTCAGTAAGGGCGCGCTGCACCCAACATAGCGTATTTTGCCCAACATAGCGTATTTTGCTCAAAAATTACATTGTTTGCAAATATTCACTCAATGTTAATTAATTTGTTAACCAAAGATTAAAATATTGGTATGGTTCACCTTTACGATCATCAAGCAGTTGGAAGTTGTGTCATAGACTTGCTAATTTATGCAAATGTACGCAAATCTCAAAATTTCAAAAGAATTTAACTTCATCCTGGCTGGATCAAATTTTCTGAAATTTTTAAATTATGTTTTTTAAATGCTATATAACAAAATGACTATTTTGTTAGGCAATAAAGTTCTTACAAGTTGAATAAGAGGCATTTTAATTTTGCTAATCATGTTTTTAATCACTTTTTTGAGAGTCAATCTTTCAACCTATGCCATTTTAGAATGAGGATAGATAATACAAAATAAAATAGTCATTTTTTTCTACAATATACTCTTGTTTCATGTGAAATATTACATTTCAGAAAATAGTGTCAAGTTTTTGACTTAAATTAATTTTTATCATTAATACTAAAATTGAGATTTTTTACCCAAATATAAACCTCCTTCATCCTTCAAGTAAATTATTGCTACCATACTAAACTTAAGATTCTTTGCTTTTTTGAAAATATATAGTATGAAGGGGTTTCCTTGCCATCCTAGATGAGAAATATTCCTTTGCAAAAAATACCGTCAAGGACAGTGTTCTCATATTTGGTTTGAATTTGTCCATTCACGAAATATTTAAACCAGAAAAACAAGAATGACAAAAGTAAATAAGGTCTGAAATTTTAGGTACTGGAGGTCAACTTTAGGAACACACATGGCATGGGAATGTTTCAACACAGTTCGTCTTAGTTTGAGCAGGTCTGCCAATATGTAACAGTTCATGAACAATGACAGGAAATGACTCAGTGTGTAGGCTGTTTCAGTTACTGCCACCACTTCCACACACAGAAGGTACACTGCATACAATATACCGTCATGAGGTCATGGGTTATAGAACCTCTCACTTAGATGTGTAGGCTGTTTCAGTTAATACCACCACTCCCACACATTTGCAGGATTTCCCCTTTTTTCCTACCATATTTGCATATTTTTGACACTGATATGTTCATTTGAACAAATTCACATCTCAACCCCTGTACACCAAATACTAAGATGGTAGGAGCGGCGGTGTGGGATTTTTTGAGTTGGAAGGACATACATCCACACATACTAAAATACATACAGATATACAGACACCACCGACTCACCATATAAGCTCTTTTTGGTACATACACCAGATATGAGCTAAAAACTGTGTTGGCAACATGCAGCTCCACCATAAGTGTAATTAGGAAATATTATTACATATTATATCATACCAGTATATTGATGGTGCAAATGCAGCAATCTGATTGGTCGAGACGCGAAAAGAACCGTGGTATATTGGCGATATACCACGGCTGGCATACGCTCGAGCTCTCAGCTTGAGCAAAAATCCGTTGTTGACATTCCAAGCCAGAATTTCAATATACTGTTATGATATAATAGCAATAAATCACACCCAGCAACGGTATACCACTCGATTTTGACCAGTTCACTTCATATATGCACTCGCCATCGCTCGTGCATATTATGTCGTGAACTGGTCAAAATCTCGTGGTATACCGTCACTGGGTGTGCTTTATTGCTTAATTATATCACATGTTATAATATTGACGCACATGTCATATTGGACAAAAGACTAGTGGAAACACTTACGCTTTCGCTTCTTTGTCTTCTTCTGTCCATCACATTCTGTTGCAATCTTTTCTTTCCTCTTCCCATCACCTTCTGTTGGGTTGTAGCAGAAATAAATTTTAATGTGTAAGCACAAACTTACAAGCTGTTACAATTAAGAATTTGCTCCAAAGAAGATTAATCCATCCACATTTTACTAATGCATGCACATAAAATGTAAATATGGCAACATATACAATATTCTGCCATTACAAGGTGATCCTTATTACCAAACAATATAATATCAGTTGAATTCATTTTGTCCAAATGGAAATTTGCACTTCACCATGTATTACCCAAAATATGACAAAGTCATTGAGTTTTTGTCAAAGTACTTTGTTCTTTAAAGAAGGCATTTATTAAAGAAAAGTATAAATTATGGATTTCATTTGAATAAGATCATCCAAAGTAACTGCCATCCCTAATATCAAAGCACCTGAACTAGCCTTGGTCAAGGAGATATTTCTAATTCTTAAGAGGATGACCAATAAGAGAGACTGAAATGGCTACTTATGTCAAAAATTCTTATTAGAAGCACATGATCACAGAAAAGCTAAAGCAAAGTACAAAAAATACAGAAGCCCTTGAATCAAATTAGAAAAAGTGGTCTTACTATTGAAAAAACAAACAGAGCAAAATAACCAATACAGTACATTGATAAATCTTTTTCACAGCACCTGCAAGCCTATGGATAGCAAACGATTTCTGCCTTGCACCTACCTGATAAATACTTTTTTTCATTCAGAACAAAAATCAGTAAAGCAAAGTAAGGAAAACAAGAAGACTGCATCTAGATTGTATACTTACCACTCCTTACCAGCTCTCTCGCTCTGTTTGGTGTCATCTTGTACATCACATCTCCACATGACAAAATCATGTTTGCACCTTGAATTCTCTGCCCTCCTTGAAGAACACAGAACCAGTCATCTTCTATGCGCACATTGATATCACTACCCTGTCCAAAGCAATAAATCAATAATTAACAATTCATGCTTTCATAATAGTATGCACACAAAATATACCTGGGTAAGATCATGATCAACAGCTACATATAGGGTACAAAAAGATGTGTGGATATGGGGCGGGGGGAGGGGAAAGGGAGGGCCTAGAGAAGTTCCCTTGTGGAATATGCCTTGTTAAAAAAATACCGCAATTATACGGTGTCGCTCAAATTTGATCAGAATTGGTACATACCAAAGATCAACAATAAGTGTTATTTCTATCTGTTCAGTGCAGGAAAATTATGCATTCATTTGATTTTATGACAATTTCTGCACAGTACAACCAAAAAAACAACAAGAAATACAGCCAGAAAAACAACAAGAAATATTTAAACCAGAAAATTAAGAATGACAAAAGTAAATAAGGTCTGAAACTTTAGGTACTGAAGGTCAACTTTAGCAACATGCATAGCAGGAGAATCTTTCTACCATGGATGTACAAAAATAGACATCCATATGGTTTCAGCAGATCTGTTAATATGTCACAGTTCATAAACAATGACAGGAAATGACAAATTAGCTGTTTCAGTTACTGCTATCACTCCCAAACATAATAGGTACCCTGCATACAAATACGTTAAAGGTCAAAATCCTCTTATTCAGATGTGTGGGCTGATTCAGTTCACTGCCACCACTCCTGCACACTTGCTGTATTTCCCTTTTTTCTACCTCATTTGCACATTTTTCACACTGATGTGTTAATTTGAACAAATTCACATCTCAACCCCTACATCTACCTGTACACCAAATACTGAGATGGTAGCTTTGGCGGTATGGGAGCCTTTGTGTGTGACGGACATACATCCGCACATACCCACAAATATACAGACATAGACGCCACTCAGACTCATCATATAGGCTCTTTTTGGTATTTATATATAAAACCAAATATGAGCTAAAAATGCTTCATGCTCTAGTACTTATCAAGTAGCGTGAAACAACATTGCATTGTAATCGCACAATTTACCATTGAGACATAAAATAAAAACATAGTATCAATGACACCTGGCTCACATTTGGTTTGATGTGGCAGGCCAGAGTCAGTATACTTAACTAACTAACAATCTTATGAGCAATATCAGAGAAAATAATATTTTGACCAAAATGCAAAAAACTGCCAAAAAAATGCAAATATGAAAATTTCACCACCATTTTCACACATCTGGCAGAAGTCTCTCTACAATTAAGAATATCAAGTTTCAAAGCAATCCAACACGAACTTTGGGAGAAAATGATTTTTTGACCAAAAATGAGAAAAATTACCCTAAAAATACAACTATGAAAATTTCACCACAATTTGATCAAATCTGACAGAAGCAAACCCCTAGGACCATGCCCATCAAGTTTCAAAGCAGTGGGACAAGCAATTTCAGAGGAGAGTTTTGACCATAAACAGGCAAATTGCCCCAAAAATACCCACTATGTAAAATTCACCATAATTCTTTCACTTCATTTGCATATTTTTGACACTGAAATGTTCATTTGAACAAATTCACATTTCCACCCCTGGATGCAACTGCACACCAAATACTAACAATGGTAGTTTTTGATGTGGATGGACATACATCGGCACACACACATGCATACTGACATACATACAGACATACAGACGTCACTGACTTACCATATAAGCTCTCTTTGGTATATATACATATGACAAATGTGAGCGAAAAATATGCAAAGACTTGCACTCGTTATGTGTAAATTTTACTCACTATTTCTCAATTATAATTTTGCCATATCCAGAATGCTGTTTCCAAAATATATATAATATGTACCTTTGCTCTGATTGATGCTTGTTGAAATTCTTTCTTGCTTACAAGAAAAGACTTTAGAAGCTTCAGTCTTTCATCCTTGCTTTTTATACCCTGAAGACCTTTGGTTATGGCAGTGGCCTTAAGCGATGGTTTCCTCTCAAATATTTTTTTCACAATCCCAAATTCACGATCAGGTAATCTGGCAAGACTCTGGATGGGTCTCTTTGCATCAAGTACCTTTTTCTGCAAACAAATCCACATAATACAATCATTTTCAGATCAAATAAGTTAAGGAGTTGCCTATTGAAACCTTCCACATACAGGATTAGTTACCATACTTCATTTTATAAAATTTAAAGTGAAGTGGTCGTCGGAACTGCGCATGTGCAACTTTCTTGTTTACAAACAATGTATTTCATGCACTATATATAGATGCATCATGTCAAAATAGCTGCGACATTTAGATTTTACTGTGTACATTAAGACAAACATGTTTTAACTTCCATCAATCGCCAACGTAGCTTGGATACAGTGTTTATATTGGTCGTAGGGGTCCCTAGCGACCTTTGAGCGCCATTCCGACGACCACCACCCTTTAATGACGACTCAGTGACTCTTTTGACAACATCTGAGGATCTTCACACTCTAACACATGATTTACTTTTATAATGGATCATCCTAAAAATCTCTCTTTTTGTATGCTTTGATGGTTTCTAAATTAGTATCACAGGTTGCAGTGCATTATGTCTAATGCTTGGTGCAAATGCACATCTGCAATCCAGTGAAATTTTATAGTTACCTCATACTTGAATCCCAACATTGCATACAGCCTTTTCCAGAATTTATTTGATCTCATATCTCTACCCGGCATATGTCCATCTTTAAATTCTTTCTTAATCGCATCCCTCATTAACGTGATGTAATCCCAGTCGGACATTGGGAGATGGTTTGATGTTAACAAGTTTCTCTTCACGCAAAGTCTTCTACACTCTTTGTTTGTTAGGCCTACATACAGGCATACTTCCCGTTTGTTCAGGGCTGCATCCTTTCCAACCAACAGTGCCTCCTTTTGTGCTAGGAAGTTATGATGTCCGTCAATGACTTCCACGTGATAATCATGTAGCTTGTCAGGGTTGAAATAATTCTTACTACGACATTCCTTTGGGTCAATCATTCCGACTAATGGAGTTGCCAGTTCTAAATGTCGTCCACTATCATTTAAAAGGCTGTGACTAATACTTGATACCTGGTGTAGATTGAGTTCACAGATTTTCCTTTCAACGCTGGGTGGTTTCAGGTTTTCAATGTTTAAAGTAAATCTCCCGACGTAGCACTCGGCAATTCTGTCATCCATTGATCGCATGATTCTGTCATTGGTTTCCTCCTCATCTCGTTTGTTGGATTTGTTGTCATGATGGTCCTCATATAGTTTTGTAATTGCCACTCGAGTTGAACTACTTGTCTCTTCAGCACTGTCAAATGAACCACTACCATCACCTGCTGCGAAGATGACACTATAGGTATCTGCACTGCTGCCATGCGCCCTATCAGTTATATCACCTGGTACCCCCTCTATCGCCGTCCAAATTGTTTCTGTTTTACAAGTTGAGGTTTTCCTGAAAGAGAAAATATGTCAAAACAGTGCCCTCCTTCCCAGGAAGAGAAACACACGCATTTCTATATGTAAAGTTTCGAACTTGTCCTATTCAGTACACAACTTTCACAGTTTTACAACGAAGATGGCAATGCGTACGATTCTCAGGATTACAAAATTTCACCGACTTTTCTAATTTTACCGTGCGCGACAATGATCGTGAGAATGCGGGAAATGGCACCGCAGGTCAAGTGGACTGATGAATGGGGTAAATAAATAAACATACTGTTAGCCGGGTTTAGCCACAGGGAATTGCAACAAAGTCAGTCCCCATTGGTAGGGGTGTCTTGTCTAAGGACAGGGTTCTTCCTGCTATGGTTTATTTTATTTTAATATGTTTTTACTATGATATATATTGCCAATAAAGAGTTATTATATTACCAACCTTTCTTTGCAGCTTTGGTGTCTTTGCCTTATGTTAGCGCTGGTTTTGTAACGATTTCTTTTTTCGTTCGTCCTTTGACAATCTTTAGCGAAGTTTTGTCACTGTGTTGCGTCTATTATCTTACCAGTTTGATTGCGTAATTCGCCAAGGCAAGCAAGGGTAGTAATTTAGTCTATTATCTGATGAGTTTGAGTGCCTAATTTGCCAAAGTAAACGAGGTAAATTACTAATCTGTGGACGCAGTCACCAGATTATCAACGGATTAACTTTGACAGAGTCAACAACGTACGCACCAGCAAGGTAATCTTCAGTTATACCTTGCTGGTGCGTTCGTTGTTGACTTTGTCAAATTTAATCCGGTGATAATCCGGTGAGAGCGTCCACAGATTAGTAATTTACCCTTGATTACTTTGGCAAATTAGGCACTCAAACTCATCAGATAATAGACGCAGCATGTTGATAAAACGTATACGCAAGATTGTCGAGGGCAGTGCTAAGTTAAGACCGAAACACCAAAGGTTGGTAGAATATATCTTTATTAGCGATACAACGAAACACCTACCCACCCGTGGGGACGGACATGTAGACAACCCCCTGTGGTTTTAATAGCGCGCTCTAAAGATGTAAATAGCTTCAAGAAAAATACTGATAAATACTTCGTACCATCAACAGAATTTGACATGCAAAATGTCGCAAGATATCCAATCCCTATGAACTGAAATGACCTGAACTCTTGTGTTCCGGATTTTTCCTTTCTCAAGTTTGATACGTAACAGTTACTAGATTTTAAAACTAACAATCAAAACCTTGAAAAACGTCAATATGATGTACAATCGATTTTATTGCCGATGGTACCTCTCCATGGTACTGGTAGAATCGTCCTCCTGTTTCCTCGAATGTTATTATTGGTGCAAGAAGAACAAAGTCTGTTAAATTTTCTGTGAGACAAGTGTATTTTCTTGTTGATACCGTCATGGAGGTAGCAGAGACCGTCAAGGCTGACAATGATAAATGGTGAAAAATACTTGAAGTATCCTCAAGGGTACATTTCATCAGCTGAGGAACAGAAAGCATCTGTCACCGCTGAGTGTTGTTGAAATAGTGTCTGTACACAGTCCTTCCACCCACTGTGGGACTGTGGTCTGAACAACTTTTACGTGTTGATTTGAGATTTTTTCATCTGCCTTCCGTTTATTTGACTTTCAACAAGTGAGCACCAGATCGAGACCACACTGTTTTACAATCAGCTCTACACGGCCGAAAACGTACGAAACTATATTGTGGAAAGCAATTTATAATTATTCTCTGTGCAGTTCTATAGTTAAATTACTGTGTTACGAGTGCCACGCCCGTCCCAGTTTGGTGTACAATGATATCCACGTGATATTTAGCGTTTCTGGAATGGTCAAGACTGAGAAATCTCTTATATAAACTTGCCATTGTTGACACCTCTTTACAATACAATAGACCCTCGTATTTTTTACAATACAATAGACCCTCGGGAAAAACGAGGGTCTATCTGCTTTTACAATCTTTTTACAATACAATAGACCCTCGAGAAAAACGAGGGTCTATGCTTTTACAATCTTCCTTTACAAGCATGTCAGCATTCATCACATTATGTAAATTGGAAACGATTTAAGTTGTGCACTTTTAGACGAAGGGTAGAACCGACAACCGAATATGTAGAGACATCGGAGAAAACCGTGACGACTTTGGAGTCGTCTCCGTTGCTGCAGTCTGTGCAATGTACCACGGTTCTTTTCGCGTCTCGACCAATCATATCGCTGTATTTGTGCTATCAATATACTGGTATAATAACATGCAATAAAATGATTTAAAGTGTAATATGGTGCATCTATTTTTACATCCATGATATAGCTAACAACTTGGTGTCAGCGTCATGATCAGTTACTGAAAGCGTTACGATCCCCGACCGATACCTCTCAACTTATTATCCTTTCAGTGAAGTAGTAGAGTGACGTGTATGCCGGATCTGAAACAGCCATGGACTTCTAAGCTCAGTATGATGTGTATCCCCTCCTAGCCAGATATACACATCGGTGCAAATTGTTTTACCCCAAACCTTTGAAAAAAATCATTTTGTATTTGCACTGGCTCACCGAGCGCTGTCGCTGCAATCCCGTAGATTCCTTTACAATATTTACATGTATTCAAGCATTGATTTCGTTTTCACAGGTTCTCTCCTTAGACTATTATTGTCACCATTGCTATGCCTTTCTAATCACACTCCAATGAAACAAGATTTAGCGTTTTAAAGACAAGTTTTACCACAGGTTTAAAAACAGGAAATGAACATTCTCAAATGGTAGACGCGCTCTCACCTATTCCGGGGTAGCCTAGACCCTATTCGTCGCTTTCGGCCTCCGCCAAACTCCTGAAAGCGACGAATAGGATCTAGGCTAATTCCAGGAAGATAGCCGAATGTTTTAAACCGAGAATTATATTTTGAAAGCGGAAACCATGACTAATTAAAACTGCAAATAAGTGCAATTTCGTCCTTGCATTTGCAGAGATAGCTGAAGTCTGGAAGGTAAAATTGTCGCAAGAAATATAAACTGTTAGACGTGGACCATTTGATATCCTGGGGGGGCTTGGAAGATTGGTGGAGAGCCACTATTTTTTTCCCACCTGCTTCACCATGAATTATTTTTTTCTACATGGCATATGCTGAAAACTTTTTTTTTCACTTTCTTTCTTCGAGTATGTATTTTTTTTTACCAAATTTGTTTGCTTGGTTTTTCACACCCAGTAACAAGATGCTGTTCTATCGCACACAGACTATATTCAAGAAACTAAATAAAGATATGTAAATACATGTACATTTTTGATTCACTTTACAAAAATATCAGTTTATAGATCTTATTTATACCATGGGTAACACACTGAAAATACAAATCAAACAACCTGATTACTGAGTTCTACATTGAGCATTAACAAACTTACAGTGAAAACTTTTCTGAAAACATCACTGGTGTCATCAGAAGAGATGATGGTATCCTACATATATTTGTAAAATCATGTACATTTATGGCATTTACTTGTGCTTGAAAAAATATATCATTGTCTGACAAGTGTCCTGGTTTGAGTGATATTAGCAAGTTGAACAGTCCACTTGACTGACTGAGTCCACTTGACCCAGTTCATGGCAGGCTGTCTCTCTTCTTGTGGTATTTTGACAAAATCCATACATTCAGATTTACACATTTCTGGAAAACACTGGTGAACAATTTCAATTTCAGCATACTTCCTCTAATCAGAAGGTCATGTATACTGTACAATTGTTAATATTCAGTGATTTAGAATATAAAGGAGATGACTGAGAGAAAAGCCGTCTGAAATAGTGCGAAAATCTTCCTCAATGAGACCACTTCAGACGAGTTCTTGTTTTCAGTTGCTGAAAGCTACAGTGATAGTAGCTGTAACTTTTGACAATTTTTCAGTGTTTTTGTTTGTGTATTTATTTCAGTTCCTCGTTTAATAAATTCTAAGTTATTGTTCCTCAAGCTTGAAATGGTTTATGCTTTATAAAACTCCAGAGCTACTGCTGCAGTGTGCATCGAACAATTGCCAAGATTTTTTTTCCGAGTCGCAATGGTCCATAATTGTTTTTCCATCAGCCACTTAAAGCCAGATTTTTTTTTCGAGCAACTCCACCTGGCATCTTTTTTTCCCCAAATCTTCCAAGCCCCCCCCCCAGGATATCAAATGGTCCACCCCTTAGACTTTTCTTGAACTGTAAACCTTAACATTAGGTCTAGTGAATTTGAGTACATCTTCGCTTGCCAAGGTCTCTTGTCCCGACAGCTGGATGCTTCCCGAAAACAGGGTTAGTGTGAACATGGATCTCCTTGTGGTAGCTCCATGGTGTGAAGTAACCGACCCGTGCGAGCGGACGATGATTTGAGAACAGAACGACACATCATTAGAGAACTAGTGGAAGTAGTAGGTGCACAGGTGCGTGGAGTTGCCGTGTATGTATGTATACAACTCGACGCACCTGTGAGTAGGTGTTTATCACATCGAAATACTGGTACATAACCACAGTCACTTGTGATCCTTAAGCTCTTGGACTATGCGCCCCATAGACGTGTGTACATATACCTGAGAAAAACCAGGCATATGTACACACGTCTATGGGCGCATAGACCGAGAGCGGAATAAATCACAAGTGACTGTGGTATAACATATATAAAGGGAAGAACAAAGATTTCCAACACCTACACCAGTGGTTTTGAAACGACAAGCTAACTATTACAATATAATCTCACACGGAGAATATTAGCTTACGGAATTTGAACAGAATGAGACATCGAAGTGTCGAGATATACTAACGTTAGTGGACTATACTGTTCACTGTCCTCATCAAAAACGTCTTGTTCTCCAGGTTTCGTAAGTGGTGAGCCTGGTGGATTCGACTGAAAAATATACTTAAGACATCCCATGTTGCCGGACTCTTCCATGGTTTGATCGGAAAGATCGTATGTTGCCCAAGATGAACCAACGTTTTATATTAGCAAGCTGCACGACCGGTCGTATGACTCAATTTGATGGCGAGGTTTCCATAGATAAAGCAGTTTTGGCGGGAAAGGTCGGCGAATCAGGAGAGAGGCACATGATGGATTAGACATATTGTCTGTAGCAGATGGAATCTCTGGTTGGTAAACAGTGATATAGGAAGCGGTGCCTCAAAGCTGAAAGAAGGAATGCTATTGAGTATCTATGGTGAAAGAGTGCACTAATAATGACGTAATACAAGAATACTTAACAAACGTCTTGTAGAAAACATTAAGGGGTAGACCATTTGATATCCTGTGGGGGTCTGGAAGATGGGGGGGGGCATTATTTTTTTCACATGTTCCACTGGATGTTTTTTTTTTCCTTGTGAATCCTGGCAATTTTTTTTTGCATTCTTCCTTCAAAGAATTTTTTTTTAATGCAGCGATGTTGCAAAATCAATCTGTTTATCATACATCAACGGACTTGTACATAAGGGACTGGTGAGTTTCTTTGCCCTGAGGGGACGGTGGATTATTTTTTGCCGACGTCAAAAAGTGGCTGACCCCCCCCCCCCATTCCAACTTTCGAAAACAGGGTGACCCCCCTGCGCACGACAAAGGTAAAACAAAAAGTGGAATATAAATTGAATAATTCAGTATATATATATATATATATATATATATATATATATATATATATATATATATATATATATATATATATATATATATATATATATATATATATATATATATATATATATATATATATATATATATAATTTTTGGAGTATATTTTAAACATTTAGTCATTCTGTGTTTTAATGAAATTGTTGTCATGTCAGTTGTAAGATAGGAACTTAAAAGTGTCAATTCTAAAGTTTGAATACAGTATTTTGAACGAGCTGTGAATGTACACCACTCTTTTTATGCACAACCAGATGTCCAGAACTGTTGTAAGAAAAATGTGATTGTGAAATATTAGTGCATGTTGCTTTCTAATACTGAATTCTCATAGAGGAAACAGAAAAGTATCAGGAACTTGTCATGCTTTTCATATGAACTGCAGATTTCATAATGATTAGTACACTTTGCAAAACAGACTTTCAATTTACAGACATCAAGTTATTTCTGACATATATCTCTGATATATTAATTTACTGCGCCCGAAGGGCGCGCCGAAAAATATTAAACATCCAGATATCTCTGATATATATATAGATAATATAGATATATGAAATACAGCACAGCTGAAGAGGCATATACATTGTTTGATATTTTAAAGAAATGCGCCCGAAGGGCGCGCCGAAAAAATCTAAACATACAGATATCTCAGATATAAGTATGTCTGATATATTAAAGTTTTGCACTAGGACGGGGCTCTGAAAAATATGTCTTATTGTACTTGGGCCTCAGCCCAAGTACATTTGTTTTCATTCCGTGGGAAAAAACTGTAAGGTATAACCATTTCTGGCTGAGACCAGGGAGGGCAAAATGTCTTGGCTTCATCTTTCTTGGCATAATAAATGGCGTAATGATGTTAACTGAATGGAAGTGCTGCTCTCAGCCAGTCTTGAATAAGTGAGATGTGAATATTAATGCTTCTCTATCTGAGTTTTTGCCACAAAATCTTCTGAATATAAACAAAATGTGCATCGAAATGCAACAATTAATGCACCCTCCGTTTCCTAGGCGATGGCACGACCCTTGCTACACCCACTGGACGAGCCAAAGTGGGAGGGGTAATTTCAGTTTGGTCGAACAAGAGGGCTCGAGACAAGAATTTAACATTTAAACTTGAAACATGTTTAATCGCTGACAAGATGTGGACTAGTGTTAATCAAAGTAAAATTGTGAAAAGGACAGGTTTTATATCCCGGACACGATGAAAAACATTACGACTGGAAACTGTACCCCCAGTTGAGAATAGTAATGCCCACAGCGATGGAGAACACTTATCCTTGAGCTGAGAAAACCAGACCATCATTTCGAAATACAGCTGCAGATTCGAGAAGCTCGTTCAAAATAGCTAGGTACACCCCAAAAGGGGTGGTTTCGAGTTTTGAGGGCAAATTTCGCCTCCTTCATTTAGAAATCGTACGTTTGTTTTTCCAGGAGAACACACCATTTGACACAAAATTTGCATGTAAAGGGGTCGCCAGTAAGCACGTGGTCAAATCTGACATAAGAAACAATATGAATGTTGGTAAAGCCAGTCCAAAATAAACTGATTTGAACTTTTGTGTTTTGTAATTTATACCACTGCAGTAACATTACCTTTTTTGACAACATCACACAATGTAATACGTTTTGAAACTGAATACTCCGACGTATTCTGTGTCTCCTTTGCTAAAAAATACGGTATGCCGATTACCATTTAAGGAGATGATGACGTCAAGACAGATTTGTAGTGCGTTTGGTCCTGGATGGTGCACGAAGTTTTGTCAAGGTAGCTTGTGTATTTATTTCCTAAATGGGAGAATTAGGGTCGATCTAAACGAAGGCCGAAGAATGTTATGATACTCTAAGCAAGCTGAACTCTAACGCGAATGGTTGGATAATTTGGAGGATGTCTAGAATGATCTCGTCTCATCACAGTCGTTTGGGGAGCTATTCAGCGCTGGGACTATTCGCCCCATAGACGAGTAGCAAGAACTACTCGTCTATGGGGCGAATAGTCCCAGCGCTGAATAGCTCCCCAAACGACTGTGGTACGTGACAGCTCGCCTTCTCCGGGAAGTCAAGCATGCAGCTGCCTTGCTGCGAAAACGAGCCCTGCCACTCCTTGACGTGTTCTGCTGGGAGTGGGGCGTACCACTCCAGTGACCAAGCTACCCGAGTGGCAGAGGCTACGGATTCGCAGCAACTAGCTGCCCATACACAGTTGCCCATATGGCCAGGTTTATGAGATTATTTTCAAGCGACGGCGACAGACCGTACGGGGCTCTGGATATGAACCTACCGCCGGTGTAGCTGTAATAACTGTTGTGTTGTTTTTAGTGCCCACGGACGAAGTCCTGGGAGAGTTATAGGTTTGGTCATGTCAGTCCGTCCGTCCGTCCGTCCGTTCACGCAGATATCTCAGACATGCCCTGGTCAATTTCTTTCAAACTTTGCACAAGAATAGTACCCAACCCCATACAGATGCACGTCGATTTGTTTCACAATGCGATCGAATTTGGCTGTGTTAGAGGACTTTTTAGTTTAAACCTCCATAGACTCCCATGTATAAGGCAGTTCTCCATAGACTCCCATGTATAAGGCCAAGAAAAATAAAAATTTAGTTTCTCATCGTATTCATATTGCCCAAAGGATGCAGTGACACAGTTTTTTGTCCCCACGGATAAAGTCCAGGGGGCTTATAGATTGGGTCATATCCGTCCGTGAGTCCATCAGTGAGTCCATCGGTTCACGCAGATATCTCAGACATTTTGACAAAATATCATGTGACCTTGGTGACCTTTGACCTCAAATATACATTATTGTCCATAACTCAGTAACCACAAGTGCTAAACCTTTCATATTTGGTATGATGGGACACCTTATGACGCCAGATATTGTACCCCATTAATTATGCACATATCTAATTTTGAGCGAGCCAATAGAGCTAGAGGTCTGATTTTTGGTATATAGGAATAACTTAGCAATACAATTATTTTGACAAAACGTCACGTGACCTCAATGACCTTTGACCTCAAATATATATATTTGTCCACAACTCAGTAACCACAAGTGCTACATCCTTCATATTTGGTATGATGGGACACCTTATGACGCCACATATTGTACCTCATTAATTATGCACATATCTAATTTTGAGCGAGCCAATAGAGCTAGAGGTCTGATTTTTGGTATATAGGAATAACTTAGCAATACAATTATTTTGACAAAATGTCACGTGACCTCAATGACCTTTGACCTCAAATATATATATTTGTCCACAACTCAGTAACCACAAGTGCTACACCCTTCATATTTGGTATGATGGGACACCTTATGACACCACATATTATACCTCATTAATTATGCACATATCTAATTCTGAGCAAGCCAATAGAGCTGGATGTCCGATTTTTGGTATATAGGGATAACTATAGGGTAGAAATTTTTTGACAAAATGTCATGTGACCTCGGTGACCTTTTACCTTAAATATACGTTTATGCCAATGAATAAGTAACCACAAGTGTTATGTTCTTTATATTTAGTAGGATGGGAGACCTTATGCCAACACACACTTCACCTCATTAATCATGCACATATCTAATTCTGGGCAAGCGAATAGAGCTAGAAGTCTGATTTTTGGCATATAGGGATTAATTAGCAATACAATGTTTTTTTCAAAATGTCACGTGACCTTGCACTTGGCAAAATGCTTGATATACAACAATATATACACAAATACTGATTCTGTACATGTGTTAAATACATTAAGTATACAGTACGTATGCTAATAAAATGCAAAACTACAGTGTGCACTTAGTGTGCAAAGATCTGCATTACGTATACTCATGATCTTCATAGAAATACGAAACGCATATCAACGTATTGGAATGTTCCATATACAAAAATATATACGCTGCATATGCAATTAGTATTGTGTTCCATATACGTCAATATACATAAATATGCTAAACGCGTATCAAGCATTTTGTCCAGTGTTGATGACCTTTGACCTTGATAATACATATATATGCATAACTCAGTAACCACAAGTTCTATACCCTTCAATTTTGATAAGATATTAGACCCTAATATGTCACATCTTGTACCTCATTTATTATGCACATATGTATTTCTTGGCTGGCCAATACAGCTAGAGGTCTGATCTTTTTTCCCGATTTAGAACCAGAACTTAGACATGCCTGATGTTTCAAATTGGGAACAACATAGACCTACGTGCCCATAGATCTCAACATGTACACTTCAGTGATACTTCTTAATGACCACATTTCCCTGCCCCATCAAGACTAACTCCTATTACAAGTGGGGACTATGTCATTGTCAGTGAATCGTTTTACAACAGCTTGCATGCATGCATGCAATCACTTCAGAATCTGCATCTGGATACACCAAATTAGTGCTAACTCGGCCATTTTCTTGACAGTATATTAATCGGTAATCCTGCAGTGTTAAACAAAGCAAGTCTACCAATTGTAAAAATGCAGTGTAATCTGTTGTGGTGACATTTTGCTAATTGTAATAAAAATAACCTTAAAAGCCAATTATGTTGTGTTTTTCAGTTCCTCTCATTGTTCATATAGAATGGCAAATTAACCATGTTTCACTGACAATTTCCATTCAAACAACTATTCAACTTGTATAGATAATGAATATTTTGCAGTTACCTCTCAGGGCCCTTTAACTGGCTCTAATAAAATCCTGTAATGTTGAGTTTGCTTCCCAATGCCAGAAAAATTCACTTAGGGACGCACCATTAGACTTTGTGAGGGGGTGGTCACGATCGGATTCTGAAATCTCCACCAAAATATAGTTAAACAAACACCATGTTATTTGTGCACATACTAATATTTATTAGACATCTACCATCGAGAACAAAAGAAATTTGCTGTAATTTGAATATTTAAGGAGTTTAAGCAATTTCCACTATAAATAAAGAACCCCTGCCTCAAACTCCACAAAAGTTGCTAGACATATTTTGCCGTTGTCATGCCATTGCTTCGTTTAATAACCAGTTAATCAAATGCCTAATTGACAGGAGGAAATTCAAGACCATATTTGAATAGTAGTATATATTGTCCTCAAAATTACTCTATCACGGCCCAAGTACTCATTGCCTTCAGCAATACTGCCTTGTTATCATTAAAGTTAAATACGTGCCCGAAGGGTGCGCCAAAATGCAACTGAAAAATGAAATTTGTAGCTGGCACAATGCATTTTATGCAAGTATGAGCCGTGTCGAAATTCAAGAACACACTGACACCCCCCCCCCCCCCCTATTCGGCATTTCAAAAACATGGTACCCCCCTATCACCAAAGTCAAAAACAACGTGACCCCCAATGAATCCTCCGCCCACCCCCAGGCCGAAGAAGACTTTATGAATTGCACCCGTTACAACCTGATCCAAATCTTGACCTTGAAGGGCGTTCGATATCATGTCTGACAAAGCGTTCTACATTCGCACCATAAATCGGAAGAAAAAGTGTTGACATTGCACTAAAACGGTCACTACTCTGACAATTTGATGCCCCAGTCAAGAATGTAAGATGTATAATAATAAGATTATCAAAAAAATACCTCAAAGGATGCACTAGCGATACGCTGTGCAGATGTCCTGGTGCATCCTTTGCGCTATTCCTGGTGCATCCTTTGCGCTATTTTCATAATTAATAACCTCATATTATTAAAGATACGCGCCCGAAGGGCGCGCCGAAAATGAAACTGATGATGAAAGTTACATCCCAAAAGGTTCTTGCTGATACTGTGATAGATTTTTTTTTCTTCCACAGTAGCTTGCCAGTTTTTTTTTTTCATTAAGTCATCTAAGGCAGAATTTTTTTTCCCCTTGTATCTGCTGGAATTTTTTTTTTTCAAAAATCTTCCAGACCCCCCAGGATATCAATAGTCCACCCCTAAACCTCCGCCTCGCATGATCTGAGCGGAAGTGAAGTTTCAACGAGTTCACTTTTTTCCATGCAACAAATTGTTAATTCCGAGAAACATCTGGCCATGACCCGACTTTGACCTGTACATGTACATTTGGGCGTCTGGGAACGAGGACGTTGTGCATGATAGTGAACCGCGTGTCACAGTTAACCATTCTGTCGACTACCTGCAGTGTAGCTCTGCATGGCAGGGCTGTGTGTTCCCGGCGTTATGGCCTCCCACCACAAATTTGGGAGGCCATAACGCCGGGAACACACAGCCCTGCCATGCAGAGCTACCTGCAGTGCAATTGGCTATTTAAAATTGAAAGGGGCAATGGCTGTAACGTTCACCGTCATCTACAGTTTGGCTTGTAATTTTACAGAGAATACGGTCAATGTTAAGAAACTTATTACAGCCAATTAAACTAAATATTTAACATAATAATCATATAAATGGACGCGTATATAACAAGTTTTGTACGGGAGAAATTGTTCATAGCTTATCCCTGCATGGATTACCATGTGAACGGGGTTCAAACCCATTTTCGTTCATCATTGACATTGACCAGAGTCTCGTTTGGAATGTCTTTCATCTTATTCACCAGTGTTTTACATTGAAAAATGCTCAAATATAAAATTTTAAATGTCACATCTTCACTTCCAAACACCACATTCTGATCAAGTACATTTATATAAATTGACAAACATTCAATGCCGGGATATAGTCAGTATTGTATCGAAAAAAGAGTTAATGGTTTTCTCAAAGATTGCCATGGATAGTAAATGAACAGTTTGAGTAAAGTTAGAGAAAAATCAAATTTCATGCACATACATGCACTAATTACCTCCCAATGTCAATAAAGTACATATATCAGTCATCAAACATATGTAAATGTAGAGATATGGCTTGTTTAAGGGGAATTTATCAATAGTTTGCCCAACAGACCCCGTGTATTGTGATTTATTCTTAAAATGATGGCCCTTCCTTTATAATTTCTCTCCAGTCCCTTACTAAGAGAAGCTGCAATGGTCAGAGTTCAGGCAAATTTCGTTTCATTAACGCAAAAGGGGTACATGTACCACGCATGCTCAAGTTTATTAAAGAGCCGTCATTATTTAAAGGCTGGGGGTCAGACGATTTTCATCGGAACTCCGAAATTTCGAGTAACCCCCTCCTGCCAACCATGATGAATTTGAGTAACCCCCCTCTCTAACTCTGAAATTTTGACTGACCCCCACTACTTAGAACACAGGCGAACTAGACATTATTAATCTAAAAATATGATATGTTTTCGTAATTATTAAACATGATAAATCATCATTATGAAACATTGATATCACTAAAACCGAGTTAAAATTTCATCCGGGTTGAGCTTCCTTTCTGAGGAGCACCGCTCGATAAAAACACTGTATGTGTATGAATTGTTCATGACGTAGGCGGCCGGCCTGCCCGCTGGGGCGTCCATATACTCAGAGTCCTAGTAGGAGACATATCTGTCTCGAAAACTGATCCAATGGCAGGCAAAATGGAAAAGTATGGGTGGAGTTTTCACAACCAATAAAAAAAAATCGAAAATGAAATCGAAAAAAAAAAAAGTGTTAACAGCCCCTCGCTCGGCTCGAACCTTTTCCGAAAAATTTAATTGCAAAAAGCTGAGTTTAAAATTCGATTGAAGTATATATTTTCTGAAAGCCTAGATATTGACAAATGCTGTGACTTGTCTTTTGTAATCATTGTTCATATGACAGTCAATTTGAGCACCGTCAAAAGAAATCGGTTTTTATCTTTTACCCTGTACAAAATAGGCACCTGTGGCACAATATAATTAACAATATAAAGACATTGCAAAGAGTGTCGTAGATTTCTTTTGTCTGCTCGTGTTTTTTTTAATTACGGACTCAGAAAGGTGTTAGACCATGGATCAATCACTAGTTGCGTCATAGAAAATGATATAGAGTCTTAAACAAATAAATCACAGACAAGCAAGACTGATGCAGCATGCAGCTTTTAATGCATATCATGCAAGAATCGACCAGAAACGCTGCAGCGTTTGTACAGGGTATGGGATGAGAACACCTCAAAATTTTGAACTCGCGTCATCATTATTTTACCATGATTGGCTATTCGGTCGTTTTATGTTGTTATTTGGTTAATATTTTGCCAATATTTGGTTATTTGATCGTTATTGTGGCATTATTTAGTACGGTTGACTTTGTTTAGAAATTATGTCATCATATTATGCCATTATTTTGGTTATTCGGTATTACTACGTCGTCACTTGGTAATTATTATTCTCGTACTTGGTGTTCTGTCGTCATTACGTATAATTATTCAGCTATTATGTGGTTATTTAGTCCTTATTTGGGCAATTATGTATCCCTCCTGACCCATTCATCTCGTACATTATGGAGTGCAAAGTTTGCTTGAGTCCATTATGGGCCGAAAGGGGGTACATTATTGTTATTATTTTATAGTTTTGGGAACGCCAGTGAATTTGTAGATGTTGAAAACATCTTGGGTCATAAGCTAATGCTTGATAACCGGATATGTTATCAGCAATAATCTGTTGGGATGACGTCAAATTTCACTGTTATTGACAAATCTTTGATATAATATTCAGTATTAATGTCCTTATTTGAAACTTACTTCATCATTAGTATCCCATTATTTTGTCATTATTTTGTCGTTATTATGTCATTGTTCAGTTGTTGTTTTATTTGTTGCTTGTTTTTATCTCATTCAGTATCAGGTACTTTATTTGGAAGGTATTTCATCATAATTATGCCAATATTTGATGGTCATTTTGTCATTGTTATGTCATTTTCAGTTATTAGATGGTTATCTCATTTTTTCAGTATTTGTCTTTATTTGGAAATCATGTCATTACTACACCGTTATTTGGTAGTTCGATCGTTACTAGATGATATTTTTGACATTATTATGTGAGTATTTGCAAACCTACTTGTTTGTCCGACACAGAAATCATTGCACAAAACTGGCAACCTAGCTATTAGATCTAGCAATGCCGTGGTAACTGGCACAAGACCACTAATTCATTTCCCATAGGCCACCACAGTAGCGTTGAGCTCGATTTTCCTATTTTAAAACATTCAGCGGCACGAATCCTCTTAACAGGTGTTAGGTCAATGTCAGCTTGACTACTGATTAATTTTTCGTGTGGCAAGTCCGCGAAAATTTTGAGATAGCGATGAAAATAGCGCCCTCAGTGTGTGTTTTTGACAAATTTCAGGCTTATTGTTATGATTTCTATTAGCCCTAGAACTCCTCATATTACCACCAAATGCTTCAGCCATTATTCGCAACAGTCTGCATTTTGATTCAGGCAGAAAAATATCTTTACAAAAATTCTTGACGTTAAAGTTCAAACTAAACAAGCATCCATGCAGATATCAAACTTCAAGGTCTGCACTATTTTTTTCCGAACTATCTTCGTTGGTAACGAACCCGGAAGTGAATTAGTGATCTTGTGCCAACTATTAGGTTTGATTGGGTAAACCGATATCTAGGCTTTAAGAAAATATATAACGGGTCTCAAGTTCTTTTTTGCAGAGAGAATTCATCATTTGGAAGGGCTCCATACGTGTCCCGCACTCTTTATACATATTGATTATGCCCATGCTCTAAACAGTGCATAAAATATCCAAATTGCAAAGTAGTGGGCCTAAGTTGAGTAAACAGCCATCTTCAGGGTGACAAAATTTTTTCGAGTCCAGGGGAAACAATAGATGTTACAGCTGCAGTAGACAAAACTTTCCTCGACGGTGAGACTTTGTGACCCATTGCATCCGACTGTTTTACATGTTTTACAACTTCTTGATACTTCGTAGCCCATAGAGCAGCCAAAATGCTCGTTTCAGCTCATTAGCTTTTCAGTTTCCAGGTTTAATACAGCGTTGGCGTGACATTCGCGCCCTCTGTCGTTCGAGAGGAGTAAATCAGAGGCGAGCGAGAAGTTCCGCGTACAAAGACTGTAAGCTTGGTCATCTCAAGGCCAAGAGTGCAAAATTGTCCTCTCTGCCTATGAAATATGAATTAATGATGCTTGAGAACCGCTCTATACAATTTTTGTACAGATTTACCTAAAAAACGATACACAGAGACGCCACATAGTAATTGTTATATCGCAACATTCAGCTATATAGCACCTCACATATTTGAGAAATTTGAAAAATATGAAGATCCAATTATCCCAAATTAGTTCCGATCGTGTTTAATACCAAAAATGTGCGAGGTATAACTCTGAGGAGTACAATACTTTAGAGGCCCATGTACTTTTTTCACCCAGCTATACTTGATCCTAGCTCTTCGATTTCCATTCTTGTCCGTAAATATAACTGTGTTACCCTTTAAACTGTAATCGAAAAAAGTCGCAAGTTTGTTGTTGTTGTTGTTGTTGTTGTTAGGCCTATCAAGTCTTCTACGTAAATGCGAAGGTAATAAATTTCCATTTATTATAGCGTTTGTTATTACACCTCACTCATTCAGCGTGCACTGCCATTGGTTAAACACGACTCACGTGACATGTAAAAGAACGTGATGATGCCCTCTGCGAATGTGATGATGCCCTCTGCGCGAACTTGATGATGCCCTCTGCATTTGATATAGACTGGCCCCAGTCGCTTGGCTTTCCTCGGCAGCAGTTCTTGGCTGCCCTAGCTCTGTGATCCATCGCGTTATAAGAACAGCGGCAATGCACTTAATCTTGAAATGCTATTTTTACAATCAGACGGAAATATAAATATTCATTAATAATTAATATGTTATTATGAACAAGCAAACACGGAAAACAAATGTTGCAACGAGTCATAATGTTCGAAAATGGGTACTCATTGTACCAACACTCGTCATAATTCATGAAGCGCATGGCATGGCTACATTCGAAAGATAAGGCGTCCCTGTGTCGCGTTCATCCCAAGATATACGCAACATCCTACCACTAACGCGACAGTTTCTGAAGTTTATTCTTTCAATTTACTCTGTTCTGATACTTTTATGCCCTCAGACTTGATCAAGTCTACGTTTGATAAATACTTGCAACCTTCTCAGTGTTGTGTACTCATTAAAAATTCAATCGACACTCTTTGATTTCTTCAAAATAGTTCTGTTATACTTTGTCAGCAATACATTAAATGATTTCAATGCAAATGTTAATGTCATTGTACTTTATACAGTGTTATTTTCAACATATACCGTATGACGGCGATGGCATAACCTGCTCCCTGGCTCTTGCCCCATTTGCGAGGTTTACAAGATTGTATTTATTGCCTGTCAAGCACGGGTCTTAACCATCTAAAACGTTGCACCATTAGTTGAGCTCTTATGTCGAAATTTCGATTAGAAATTTAGAATTCTCAACGATATTTTCAAGTTGCTTGTCTGAACGTTCACATGTAGTTTAGTAATTCATACTTTTAGTCGATATATTGCTCTAAACTTTGTAAAGATATTTTCCACCGCCCATCACCAGGGCAAGGTCACAATTTTTTGTCTGCCCAATGGACGGTTCTCGTGACAGCAATATTACACGTAATGGTGCCCTTCGGTTTGTGCATCACATCAATGCACTAGTATTAGTTCTAGCCAAAGTTTGATCATGTCTTTGCTTGTATCATTAATTTTATTGAATCAAACGAAAACTTCTGTAGCCTAACCTTTGCTTACTACCGCTCCATTGGCGATTGACATGCCCGAAATCGATGGCGTCGTTTTAACTGGCCCGATGAGGTAACTGTCCAGTTGTACTAAAATGTTGTCTGCTACAACTGGAGTTAACTTTTTGTGCCTTGTTGAAGTCATGCTTCTACAATAACTACGAAACCAGTGCTCGACAAGTTGTTAAACAAATCTTAAACGATGCGTTTTACTCTCAAATTCGTCCCACGCGGGCAACATCAACCCATCCTGCACACGAATACAGCCTGTCCGCCACTTTCAAAATAAAAAGTCACGTTTTTTTGCATATCAGATAATAACTAAGATGTAAAACATTGCCCTGAACTGTATATCGCCCATTCATATTAATTGTTGTGTTTCCGCCGTATCTGCACTGCTACTGGGAATGAGCTCGTCGAGAGTTACCAACAAGATACGGCTACACAGAGACACGTAAAGTTAAAGTTGACTTGTACTGAAGCGGACCTGATCAAACCGGCGAATGTCTGCATGTACACTATCCCTCAAAACTCGACTTAAGATTGACAATTTTAAGGGCATATCTGAATATGTAAAATACTTATATAAAGGAAGTATAAACGCACATTTGCTAAAAGATTAAAAAACATACTTGACTAGATATAAGATAAAATTCCAAATATTCCATTGAGTGAAATTTCCAAAGATTTACATAATTATTCTGATATCATGGGATTCAACCGACACAAATTAGTATTGATGATATGCTTATCAAGAAGATGCCGACACCCAAAACAATAGCACTTCTATTTTTATCGGAATGTGTTATTTCTGATATAATGTTACATCATCATAACTTGCGGAACCAAAAGTCGATTATAGATGTATAAGCTATTGTTTACTCCGGGATTAATTTAGAATCGGCTGCATTATTGAAATACCTGTATCATTGTTAAATTTTATTGTTTCAATTGAGTGCCCAATTCGAGTATCAATATCGTTGTCAGTGTCAGGAAGCACCTTTTGTTCGTAGTGAGTAAAGTTGTTGGTAGATGCTTTGTGTTTTATATTAACTCACCGGTTTTGATACTCGAATTAAACGAAGAAAAATTAATAGAACTTAAAAGTTTAATCGACTACAAATATTTTTACCACACACACACTCAGTTGTAAGTTTGTGATGAAATTAACCATTGTGGCCATACATAGTTCATACAAATTTGTGGTAAAACTCACAGCCATAAAAGTTGGTTGTAAAATTACTCTATTATCCTCTATGCTTTCCGAACCGCACCAAGTTAGTGTATACCAACGATATACGTCTGCGACATTTTATGTTACGCAGATTGTTATGTACCCTTCAATATAAGCTCAATTCAGCACTTAAGCTCCAGAACAACATTAAGATCGACCGAAATACACGGAAAGACTTGAAAGCAAAGATGGGCGTCATTTGATTTTTAAAAAATATATCAGTGAAAAAAAAGCGTTGTTTGCTAAAATATTCGAGAATATAAAGATGCTCTCTTAAGTCACCGCACTTTAGTCTGAATCTTAATGAATAAATGCATATATATATATATATATATATATATATATATATATATATATATATATATATATATATATATATATATATATATATATAATATATATATATACATATATATATATCAGGAATCAATTCAACCTACCATTGGGAGTATGATAGAATTAATTATGATAGTATGGCCCTCGAAAGTGAAAGACTACTTTCCTCGATGAATTTATCAACAATTCTCTTACAAAATCAAGAATAAAAATCAATTTGGTACCAGAGAAACAACTTACCTAACATTTACTGATATTGAAATGCAAAATGGTCACCATGCCTGCGTTCACCGCACGGGGAAAAATATAATTTTCGATTTTCGAAAAACTGAGTCGTTGAACATTTTTCTTTCTCCAAAAGCTTTTAAAAATGAGCACCACAAGCGGTAGGCCAGAAAATACTGTACAATACTTTCCCCTAGGCGCGTTCTACGTTTAAGCAAATGCATCTGGTCTACCCAGGAAATATCATTTGCCATCTGTACGAAATAATGATGGTGAAAAATTAGAGCAACACACCGTGATGACGATGATGATGGTACTCTCATTAATGGACTCGGCACGAGCACAAGCGATGAAAAGCTTATAAAAAGCTTATAAAAATTACATTTAAGAAGAATAAATGGCACGTGTGGAAATAAAAATACCCTTAAAACATAAAATCATTATAAACAACCCTTAAAATACTAAAATTATGTTAAAAACAGGACAGGACATAGACACAACCTTTAAAAAGTAGATTGTAACATCCCTTATACAAGATATTGACACACTGTACGTGGGACTGTTGTCCTTACGCTTTGTTCTGCTTTTGAAAGTTACCCTCTGACTACGACGTGTTTGGTTATTGTGACATGGGATATCAGGGATAAAAAAGTGAAGGTCGCGACTCGACTTTAAAATGCTCAAGGCAAACTCTTTGCACAGATGCTAACGTCTGGTCTCCAAAGTATTTAGGTTTAACAAACCAAGTGCCTCAATGTAGGGAATAAATGGGTAGATGATTCTCAAGCCTCTTTCTTGCACGTTTTCAATTGCATATCTGAGTATCAGTTAGACCTCCCTGCCAAACAGGATACTTAGGTTGTGTAAATGAGCTTTAACTCGTCTTTACTAGCTCCATACTCAAAATTTGCAGAATATGGAGACGTTTAGAGATTTTACTGAGGTAAAACAACGTGAACATCCCATTTCAACTGATCATACAGGTTAAGACCCAAACACCTATAATATTGGCGATACGGTACTATACTATGCCCCTGCACAGTGAGAAGGCCTTCATCGAATCGTACGATCGAGTTTTCATCAAAGGTTACTGAGCTTCATAACTCGGTTTTGATTTGTTCCCTTGGGTTATCGATTGACGTGGCCGCCCAAAGTGCTTCACATATTCGTCGTTTAATTTGCCTCACTTGTCAGTGTCTTCCGGCATAATGACGTCCGAAAACCTCTTAAAATAGAGAACGGGCAGACACTTGTTTGTCACCAGGGTGTACAGAGTTGATTTCATGTCCCACGAGAAAAGATCTTATGAAAGAAAGATGCACATGCCCCTCTGCAGATTATGCGGAGAACGAATAATAAAACTTAATTTATATAACATTTTTATAAGCATTTACTTAGGCCCTACATACAGTGTCTCTTTTGAAATTCAATCGCAGAAATAACCACTCTGTAAGCTGATGCACTACATGACAATTTTGTAGAGGTATCACAGGTCCAGTAGGCATAATTTGTGATGATTTTTTTCTATTATTATCATAAACAATAATTATGAACATTAATAAATTATTAATATGAATGTTACAGAATATTAAAACTTTTATACACACAATGTCGTCTACTTTGTGTAAATGCCACCTTGAAACTCCATTGTTTTGATAATTATGATTACTAATAAATTATGATTATGATTAATAAAGTCATATTCTACACACATGTAATGTGCTTATGTGAACAACCCTCTGGAAACCCTCATACAGTTTCACAATCTATGCCAAAATATACAAGTGACACCATTGCCCAGGTTCAGTCTACGGCGAGAGTTACTACACAGTGTATATGTGTAGTAACTCTCGCCGTAGACTGAACCTGGGCAATGGTATACTCTCGCCGTAGACTGAACCTGGGCAATGGTGTCACTTGTATATTTTGGCATAGATTGTGAAACTGTATGAGGGTTTCCAGAGGGTTGTTCACATAAGCACATTACAATGTGTAAAATATGATTTATTAACCATAATCATAATTTATTAATAATCATAATTATCACAACAATGGAGTTTCCAGAGAGCATTTACACAAAGTAGACAACATGGTTTGTAAAAAAAGTTTAATATTCTGTAACATTCATATTAATAATTTATTAATATTCATAATTATTTTTTATGATAGTAATAGGAAAAATCATCACAAATACAATGCCTAATCGACCTGTGGAGGTATATTAGGAAATAACTTCCACGTTTTCCGTGACTTCTCCGCGCTGTTGCTCTTACGAATATTTGAACTTATTCCCCCCCCCCCCCCCCCCCCACAAATGTTTAGGCCTAGGTCAAAAAAATGTAAATTCAGTATATCAGCCTTCGAAACATGTTTTGTGATGATTTTGTAGAATTGACCGAATTTACCAGTTGGCGTCACCCGATTGAAGGCTCTCCGGAACGAAACTTTTAATTAATAACACATTAACGTGATAGTGATTATATAATACACATTTAATGTCTTAAGGTAGCCATATACCTTATAGACACTTTCAGATTTTTATTTTTTTCTCAGTTATAGAAGTTCCGACGACCACCCCCTTTAATATGAGATTTCAAAAATTGTACATGCGTACATTCAAAAGTTTTCTGTGCCAGCTTATTTAAGCAATACACGTAATGTACCCTTTCCTGGCCCATGATGGACGAAAGCAAAGTTTGCACTCCATATTAATGTACTCGACCTCGCATCATACATTATATTGTGCAAAGTTTGCTTTTATGTATTATGGGTCGGGAGGGGGTACATTACTGGTATTATTTTATAGGTTTTGTGATGCCAGTGAATTGTAGAAAACATCTAACCACAATGCTGGATAATTGGACACATTATCAGTAAAAATCTTTTAGGATGACGTCACAAAATTTACTGGTATTGACAAAGCTATAATATAGTATCTAACATGAGACCTATTATTGTAGAGTAGTCATGCAGACTTAATGACCATGAAAACAAAATTCCTAGGAGAAAGTGCAAGCAAAATATTACCCAGTTGAGCAGAAAGGAAATATAATGACGGCTAATTGATCTCCCAGATCCCCCTTCTCTCCATCCCTCTTTCCAAAAAAGGATATCTCCTCTCCATCCCTCCCCAAAAATGATATCAAATGGAAAACCCCCATGGGCTTAAAATTTGCCAAAGTACCAGTTGGTGTTGCTCATTATTTCATTCGTCTGTTTTAGTTATTTGTCAGCAGAAACGTGAAATATGATACTCACAGATGTCTGTTACAGATTATATTGTTTCCACTGTACACACTGGTGCACATGGAACACAATAATGTTGATGTTATTGTTTATAATGTTATTAACTGATGGAATTGAAGAACACAGGTTCTATATTCATTGCTGCATCAATTGTATTGATGTCAATGCAAATACATGTACGAGAATACAAACGATAAATTTGGCTGTCACACCTATACAGAACAACAGAAGCATTGAGTACAGCACTGCTACCTATACACTCTTTTCATATCCCACATATCAATGCCATTTATTGAGTGACCAAGTTTTTAGAAGAAAGAAGTTCGAGTTCAACAGGATGTGATCACTTATGACGGGTATTTTTGTTTTGACTAGACTTCAAGCGATTCTCAGGTGGAGAACTCCATTCACATTATATACACAAATCACTCAAGGCCTGGTCACAACTTAAATAAACCATGGACCGTCGAGAAAAACGTTTTTCCGGAGGGTCTACGCATAAGAACACATCCACATGTGTCACACCTCTAATGAATACAACAAGCTGTGTCTGGGTAAATTTTCGACAAACTTTATTTAGCATAAATAAACGTCTGATAAACTCTGTGTACGGACATCACAAGAAAAAAAAACTGAACAGCCAGTGAGAAATGTCACTGTGATGAAGAGAGTTTTTACTGGCTACTAGACTTGTGAAAACATACAACAATTTTTTTTTGACGAGATTTGTTCCAGCAATTACGGGTGTTTCGCACCCATGAATGTTGTTTCTTACAAAACTAATTAAGATGTGAAATATCTCCCGAACTTAATTTGTGAAAAAAACATCCAGTCCTTGACCTATACCATGGATAAATACATGTAGTACACCAAAAGCTGAAAGCACCAAATTACTATAAGTTAAACAAAATGCTGTCATAAAAATATGACTGCGACTGATATGACTACTTGTCGTTCATTAAAGAAAAAAAAAGAATACATTTTACCATTTCAAGTTACTTTTTACATTATTGATGACAATTTTCATTTTGTTGTCCTGGTGCATGTTTGCAGTTTTTTTGAGTTTGCAGGGTTTTTTTTAACAAAGTTACTCTGCTACAAAAAATACAGAAATCCATTCAATGTTTTCGGAATTTCTGGCCACTTGTGAGTTTGTCTTTTATTTTTTTTTGCATTGAGAATGATGGACACCTGTCAGCCCGGCACGAACGTTTCTGTCCATCGTGTTCTCCATGGTGACAGTGATTTCCATGGTTACCAAGACATAGGATTGTCGCACATGCGGAATACATGCAACTACGTGCATCATTCATATTTATAAACATGGCATTAGGACATTAAAAGATGCAGGTTTTGAATTTCATAGCCGCGGATTCATAAATGATCTAGTTACCACGGCATAAAGAGTGGAACCACCATCTTTAATGAGGATGAAGACATTCAACAATCATATGCTACGGACACCTGGATTTCTAGATAATCATGAAAACAAGGATTGATGAATTACACATCAAAGTTTGACATTTCTGTGTAAAAACTTTGAGAATTAAATAATAAATATCCATGGCAACAACAGAAATCAATAACACGCCTCCACGAATTATTAATTTCAATATCACACAAGTGTTGAACTTAAAGAAAACAATCATATACAGATACCACTGCATGGTCAAAAAAAAATATTCATAATCATTAAACTACATTTCTAAATTGCACAATTCCATTCACAAATTCATATTAGACATATGGCAAGAATTTTATACACAAATATATCATGTTAAACTTAATTTATTACAATATCACGACATTGTTCACAATTACCCCGTACACTATTGGTACAAGACTTATTTATAAATTTCAACTGTGGTTACATTGACTACTGTCGGAATAATCATGTGGCAGTATTAAAGTAGGCACTACTTTCAGAGTCCATGGCATTTCATCAAAGCCATCCAAAAAGACATGACTCTCAAACCCAAGCGTCAGATTACTGTATGCACTGAATGAGGAGCCCCACTGTAAGTCTAAATCTGTTCACATTTGCTGATATCAATCACACTGGTTCTGTACAGGTCTTGTTTTCATAGTAGTACTGCATAACAAAACATCGTTTTGAAAGACCATCCAACCCCCACACCAGAACAAGCGCGCGCACACACACAGACAATGCATAACTTTTACTGAGTTCCCTCTGTTGGTATACTGGTGATTAAAAGTGATGTTTCAGTAATTCCCAATACATTTACCAATGTTGTCCAACCTCAGTATCAATCACAAAACTCTTTTGGAGAATTCATGATCATTTGTCAGGTATTTACTGTTCTTATCCAATCATTGAGATTCTGGCTTAACATTTTGCTCCAAAGCTGTCGTTCTAAATACTGAAGTTGGAAACAAACTGTCTTTAGGACAAAGCAGAACTTTCCATTCCCAAAAGACTCAGCTCTGTACAAGTGTTAGGTTTCACAAGGTTAAAACGTTGTGATTCAAATTTTCTAATAGCTGCCATCCTAGCCTTGAAGTTGAGTTCTCACACAAACTGTGTATGTCAGTGCAAGGGCAGTGACGTTCAATTCCACATCACAGATTGGATGTACATCTCAAGTAAAAAGATATTTTTGACTAAGTCCACTTCCTGGCTGTCTCAGAGGTATGACTTAACTCATTTTAAGGCCAATGAAATGGTCTTTTCCCCCACTGATTATGTCTGCTTTGGAATAATATGTCTGGAAATATTCACAATGGTATTCAGGACCCATACGTTTGTACTGCCGGCAAAATCCACGATTTACTGAAAGCATTTCAGATTTACTGTTTTTGCCACTACATATAAGACCAAGTAAAACATGGCTGGTGACAGCTAATCACACACCTGGTGACAGGGGACCCTTATTCATATTCAAACAATGAATTTGAGAAGATGGATAAATCTGAAGTGGTTCTCAGAAAAGCAAGCTCATGATGTTCACTGTCAATATTAGGGGAGGTGTGAAGTACTTTACTTGCATACATACTTGAAAATCTGGCAATCTTCAGAAAAGCACAAAATGTTGACTTGTCAAACCTTTGAGAAGTGCCACTTTCACACTTTAACTCATTAATTATCCAGCAAACGAGCACAATAAATGACAGAGGAAATTACCATATTGTGTCTAGGGGGCCACCAGGAGGGATCCTAACATTTGTGGGTGAGACCATTTCAAAGGCCCTTTGATTGAAAATAAAATACCAATAAACGTGTAGATGAAAATAGAGAAAAGACAGTATCAAGGGCTTTGCTTGGAATTTTTGAGAGACACACTATTATATCAAACAGTATCTAAACAATTGTGCACATATTTACCTACCAATATGATAAGTATTTTATTAACCAGTACAGAGTTTGGTGCTCATATGAAAAACATTGAACAAAGTAATATCACTTTTTTGTCATACAGTAAAAAGGTACTTCAAATTTTGAAAGTTTTTGCCTTGGAGTTCCGTTTTTTTCAAGTCTGTGTGGATTGGCAATTGATTGCTTCGTGTCCAGATGAGTGGTAAATTTTGGAACCACTCTTTGCTATGGGTCCATATCCCCTAACTGAGGCACTTATGTACAGGGACAGTGAGTCACCGGTGCAGACTGTCTACAGATGTGTACACAATAAATACACACACACTTATCGGCCACTCTCAAAATTTTCCCAACAAATTTCAAGTGTGTTGATTCTCTCTCAAAACTTGCCATGTACAATTATTGCTACAATACAATCACAACATAAAAATTGTCGCCCGGTAAAAATATGAATATTAAAAACTAGTTCAAGTAACAAGATACCCTTAATGCATATTTCACTACTTGCTATGCAATTTTCAAAACATTTGAGGGCGCATTTCATGAACCACGATATAAAAGTTCAGAGGCAATTCCCCTTTCAAGGGCAATCATTAAATGCAGTTATAACATTAACATTGTAAATTTCCCCTTTCAAAACAGCGTCTATTCAAGCATATTTTGGCAAGGTAATCATACTTAAAATAATCAATTCCTTTCTAAATAAAACTACATCACAAAATAAAGTCTCTGGACTTGGTTATAATATAACACATTCACAAATTTTAAATAAATTGTAACATTAATATATCATTAGTATTATTTTTAACTCTGACAGGTACGGCATAACAAGGTGCAGAAAAAATAAGCTCAGGCAATAATAATAAGGCAATCAAGAATCCCAGACGCCTTACCACCCCTACATAGGTAGGATTTTGGTCCAGTCCAGTTGTGTCCTATGATCTACAAAGATGCAGAAAGGGGGCTAGGGGAGGGGTCAATATATGTATTTATTATATGCTTCATATATTGAACGTTGTGCATGCCATAGGATTCAATGGTAACTCGATGACGTCGCAGGCCATATGTCATCATTGGACTGAAAATGAACTGGAACTACTTTCACATGTTTTACATAGGAAATCTGCTTTTCAGAAAAATCATGCATAAATACAACCGCATAACAGTGATTTAATTGTACCAATGCGCCATTGGAGGATGAAAATCGTTCCATTTTTTTCCACTGATTTTCCTCTAAAATGGAAACAAACAATACGATTGTCATTTGCCAATAAACCTAAACATTTGTCTTGAAAAACTATGTAGGAGAGGCATGCAATAAAAATATTAAAGCCCAAACAAGGGACTATGTACCCTCAAGGCAGGAGACCATTTGCACTCCTGACATCGAGCAAATGGTCACCTACCCTCGGGTACATAGTCCCTTGTTTGGGCTATAATATATACTATGAGCACTTCCTGCACCATCAGACAGTAAAAATTTGACATAATTTTAATGCCATCTTTATGACATTACTGTATGTAGTCTACAGAGCATTATATACAAAACATTCATTTTACCATACATACACCACGCTATTATTGACTTATTTATCTATAAAATGTAAGAAAGGTACATTTCCCCCAACAGTTCAATTATATTCAAATCAGTCTCAAGAAAAATAAAGAAACTCTTTCAAAATATTGAAAGTCTGGAAAAATACTCTTATTGAAAAATACACCTGGTGTAATAATTTATCCAGCCAACTTAATAACGGCTGTATACAAACTATGCAAAAAGTAGCATTTAATCTTAGCTCATACCTGTGTCCAGCTTTACGCTAATTCCAATATTGATGAATAAATTTTTAAAACTTTCAAAAATAAATCTGAAGATGATGAAACAACTACAGTCCAAAACTAATTGGAAAAAAAAATTCACTTGCACAAGCTACTTATTATCTGTCAACGTGAAATCTGTTGAGAGCATTGCAAAAAAAAGAAAGTTTTTTGAATTCAGCCTTGTGATAAACCAGCTGCACGCGTACCATTTCAAAATGATACATAACTGTTTGCATCGCTACACTGGCAATGTGAATGATATTGGCCTCATTTTTGATTGTGCGACTATGTCAACTTAAAATGTTACTTGTATATGTGATGGCTGAACTGCTGTCTCATGCGTCTCAATACAGATTCAGCCTATTTTCAAATCCAGGATTCTGCCAGTCAATGTCAAATCAAAATAAAAGTAAAAAGCCAACTTATTTTTAGTCAGTCTTTGACTTTTAAAAGAAAAATTAAAATAATTTTCTTCAGTAATGGATATTCCTGACAGGAAACTTCATCTGTGAGAAAGCATGTTTTGCAGTACATCATACTAAAAATTTTTTTGAGCAAAATTCCTGGTTGCCTTTTTTTTTTTTGATAAATGCTCATTATTTGCATTTCCTGTGCCTGTGAAGTCAAGCAAAATTCACATCATTGTGATCCTGACTGGAATCCAGTTCATAAACTCTGAGCGGATTTGTCAGATACTTTTGATATGGTGTATCTTGCATAGCAACCGTAACTTGACCATCTGCTGGTCAAATTACACACACTCTCTCTCTGTATAGATGACATAAGAATGAGATGCATCACCTCATAATTTTTTCAACATCCTATTAAATATCGTCAGCAAATACGGTATCACAAAATACAGCTCTGGAAAGATGTTCCTGTACAATTATTATTATTATTATTTTCATTTCTGGTTAAAAATAGATATGTACGGAACGTACCGTTCTTGAACATGACACAAGGCAAGGCACCGCTTTGAAAAAAAGGCAAGGTCACTGTATCTGAGCTGAGTCGAAAAATATTTAATACTTGAATTTTATTAACATTTGTATGTGCTCATTAGACATCCTCTGTTGATTGTAGTTCATCTTCAACCAACTCATTCTTGCCTGCTGCAAATTATCATGTAATCCAACACCACAAACTTCTCTACGGCACACTATTATCAATGCTGTCGTCAGCTTAGTTTTCATGTTGAGCTAGGCTGACACTTTGCCCATCCATTTCTGGCGCGGTGGATGCTATGGCAACCATTTTTGCTGTGTCGTAGATACCATGGCAACCGAATCTGCAGCATGGCAGACACCACAACCACCAAGGAGAAATCAGCGATCCAGACATTGTCTTTCTGACTCTAGAAGCTGCAAAACATTTTTGTGGGATTCTCGGTTTGAGAGGCGTTTTGGATTACATGTGCACTTTCTCTTGAGATAATTGTCCATGCTGTATCACACTGACTTTTATCAGTTTCCCCCAAGGCTATAATTTCCATCAATGTGGACATAATACGCCAAGTATTATGTAATACTGGTAATCTTTGCCTTGTAGCATTAAGTGGCCTTTCTTTTTTCTCGTCATGGTTAGACACACTGCCTCCTTTCATTATTCCTTGGAAAATTCTCAGCCACAGAGATTTCACAAACACTGGATGACTGCTTGAAAAATGTTCATTCCTGGCGATATCGTAATGCCGAGCATCAAAGAAAGTGGTGCTTGTAAGTGTTGGTACAATGTAACACAGACATGATGTGGGTAGGTTTGAAAATGTGTACCGCTGACACACAAGTACTCTTTTTTTGCTTCCTTGAAATGTGGTAAATATCTCTCTCTCTCTCCCTCTGGACATTTGCAAAGTCTCCATGACTCTCATTTATATTACAGTACTTCTCATAGTCAGAAATATTTGTCGTTCAGTTAAGGCACTAACATCCAATACTGTTTGTTAACAAGTTATGTACATTCTCCACTGTGCTTGTCCCACGCCTTCATCTGAAATCAAATGAGAGCAGAGCGTGTCACTTTGATGTACCACGGAAGCTAACAGTGAATGTTCATTCGAGATCACTGTAAAATTGACCAACATGGTCTGGATAACAGACTTGAAGTCACATTAAAAAATCACTGCAATGGCATTACCTAATTGCCACCAATGACACTAGTCTCTAATGAGTTGTTTACGCCATCAGAGATGAAATTGACATTCCAGGTGATATTATCCCAGTATTCACACTTACTGGTGGTTGATAAAAAATCTATCGTATAACAGAGGCAATATGAGGTGGCTGATGGACAATGTATTATCCAAAGTGGCAATACCGGGTGGTTGATAAACAGTCCACTATCCAAGGGAGGCAAGGTTGGGTGGTTGATAAACAATCCTTTATCCCAGTGGCAACACTGGGTGATTGATAAATAGTCTATTATTCCAGGGGCAATACTGGGTGGCTGATGGGCAATCTATTATCCCAAGTGGCGACATTGAGTGGTTGATAAACAATCTATTTTCCCAGGGGCAATACTGGGTGGTTAATAAGCAATCTTTCATCCCGGTGTCAATACTTGGGTATACTGGATGGTTGACAAACAGTCTTGTCTTTGTAACATAGAGTAATATTGATGTCAATAGGAAAACATCATCTGTCGATGAAGTCTCGTTTCTAAAAGAAGATCCAAGATTTATCTAATTAACAGTTGAAAGAGTTTTACATTCAAGAACCTTCAGACCGTTTGACACTGAGTTGCTGAATCACCAACTCCTAAATTTGTAAAATGTAACTTTTGCATGTATGTTTTCCACATGGTGCAGTATAGTGGCTGATTACATGGATATATGTTAATTTATGCAAAGTGCATTCACGTGCATTGTTAGAGTATGCAAATTAACGGATGATGACTCGTTATTCATGGAGATATCCGAGAATTCCCTGGCCTAAAAATTGGGAACTCTATGAAAAAGCACTCTGCTATAATTTTGCATACATCCCCTGAACACTACCTGTGTTGCACATATTCAATGTTCAAAGTCAATGATAAAGGAAAATTTAGATTGAGTGAAACTGAGAAAGAACAAGTCAAGTCTTACCTGGCATTTTGGGCTACAGTACCACGCCTTTTTGCATCCAGAACACAGGAAGGAAGCTTCTTTATTGCATAGAACACAATTATGGCTTTCGCTATCCTCGATTTCTGCTAGAACCTCTTGGGAAGTCCGCTCAGTGTATTGTTGTTGTTGTTGTTGTTGTTGTTGTTGTTGTTGTTGTTGATGTTGTTTTTGATAAATGGTAGGGCCATCATCGTCAAGTATAATGACTTCATCCAGTCTGCTGGCTCTGCTTTGCTGCTGCGCCATACCGCTGGCATTCATCTGCTTCGGTCTACCATAAGCTTGTTGCGGTGGCTGCATGCTTATTGCAGGGGCGCTGCCTCCACACAGATTAGCACTCCCAATAGCCATCTCCTTCATCGGGATGAAAGCAAGACTGCCCTCAGAGGTCATTCTCCGCCCGGTTGTCGGAACGCTGTTGGGATTTTTCGGGGCTGCCAGGTTTTGTCTCTCGTGGTCTCTCTTGACGAGTAGATTCACCATGCGGGAATGCTCGTGGCCGATATCG
The DNA here is from genome assembly GCF_041260155.1 of Ptychodera flava. Lineage (NCBI taxonomy): Eukaryota > Metazoa > Hemichordata > Enteropneusta > Ptychoderidae > Ptychodera > Ptychodera flava. The sequence goes on along the minus strand of NC_091939.1, from coordinate 20,717,869 downwards.
CTGGGTAGCTGGGGCATGCTGTACCTTCTCTCCCTGATAGCGTTACCAGCTTGACACGCCGGCACCACAGGCTCAGTATGCTTGCCATACAGGGGCTCACTACTGTGCCTGGAGGAGGATGTAATTGGGTGCTGGCCGGGGGGCAGCTGATGCTGCTGCATGGCCGACACGCTGGCATGCCTCTGACGGTGAATAGCCCCCTCTAGTGGCTGTGACACAGCGTTTGAGTTGTGTGACTGCAGAATCTTTTGCTCTTTCTCTTTGAATATCCCGTAGATATCGTTCATTATTTTGTTTGCCTGCACGATAAAAAATGCACAAACATTAAAAATACCACATCTCTACAACAAGACACTCAAACAAGGCTAGGTTATTTTTCAAAGACATGACTGGCCCAGTTTTCCCGTAAACTCACCTGCATGCATAAAACATGACAGGAAATTTGAATGATTAATGCTAAATGTCTTGTTTTCCATGGCAACATCACACGTAGTGCTGTGTTATCAGAAAAAAGTCACTGATCAACAAGTGTGTCCCTTGCTAATTACAATGAAAGGAGGCAGCCAACTGAAACAATTTGATATGATCACGTCGATGCAATGTGCAAGTTAAGGCAAGTTGTCAGGAAAAATATTGGATTAAAATTTTTTTTTAATCACCCTAAAATAAAGTACTGTGTTTTGCATCGTGAGAACCACCAAATTAGCAATTCTGTTCATTTGTAATGGTAGTCTGCTGTAATTTCTTAAGTGAGCACATCTATATTTGCTTGTGAACGGCTACTCATTTCAGATGTGTGACATTTGACCTCAAAGCTAGCAGAGCAGATCCAATATCCTAATGATCTTTTTTTCGGAGGAGCGTGTATATCACATGAATTTCTAGAGCCATTCAAAGTGCTTGCGTTCGGTCAGACATCAGTTATTATTTTCAGTCCTTTAAAAAGAACGGCTGAAAAAACAGATTGGGTGAACAGACACGATTTTCAATGCTGAACTGATGACATATATACAAGACAAGCGTTCCTTGCGGTTGACAACAGACTGATATCAATGATAACAAAATGTGTGCATGTCTTGTAGTCGATAAGCTACACGATAAATAACGTATGTCCTGTAGCCGATGATGCAGCTGATGGTAATGGTGACACTACATATCACTTTGGACTCTGGTTGTATTGGCATCCTATAGCTGACAATTTAAGTGATAACATGTTGGTCAAAACATTCGGTGGCTGATCATGGTGCTGTTGAAAGTCTCACCTCTGGTTCATTTTTCTTCTTGTCTAGCTGCTGACGAACAGAAATGTCGTGCGTCAGGGATTGGCCCGGATAAGGCGGTCTCGCTTCGTGCATCTGAAAAGAACCAATAAATGAACATCTGATGAACATAATTTGCTTGAGGCTGTAATGTCCTATGCGTAAGATAAACATTCAACAGATGGGTTAATCTTCAACATAATACAGGAAGACAAATGTCTCTCAAATCTTCAAAGATTGACCGTAAGATAACTACTGATGTGCAGTGTGCTCAGAGGGTTGTATCTGATTGGTCGATTGTCACTATTCATAGCAACTTAGGGAGTCTATTTGCATATGGTTCAATTATGACGATAATATTAAGCCAACCAATTGGATAACAGCTTCCAAGACATTGCACATCACCCCTAGGATAATATTGTATACATATATCGTAGGCGATAAGTTACAGTGTCTGCCTAAAACCTATGCATATACATGCCTTGTGCTACTTTCATAAAACAAAGAAACAACGTTAACATATTACAGCAAAACAAAAAGATATTCAAGCAACAGATGGGTAGAAGAGATCTTAAGGCTACACGTCCTTCAACTTTGCATACAATTGTCAAATAAAAGAACACCAATGTTGAGAACATACAAATGAAGCTGTTCGATTTCCGACAGCTCAGTTAAAAACCTATTTTTTTTTTCCAGTGCTAAAACGCCGAGAACCTTTTCGGGTGTTGCTGTGAATATATTAAACATAGGGCCAAAGTCCCTGAAGCTACTATAGACATGGATACAAAATTAAGTATTTCCTGACTGTATGAAATTATCTCACTAAGGTCATCCTAGGGGCATGTAAACCAAATATTAAAGCTGTCTGACCGGCGGTTTTGAAAAAACAAGCAACTCAGCAGTTGACAGAGCTCTGCTGTGTTATGTAGAGAATAACCTTTTGTGACACGTATTGATGAAGAAGGAGAATATCTTTGATGGCTCATTTCAGGATGGCCTGACCAAAAATGGAAAAAAATTCCGTAAAAATACAGATTTGCATATTTCATCAGACTATATAAGTCTATAATAGCAAATAAACGAGAGTTAATTACATTCTAATTAAAGTAAACTGGACTTGCTTAAATCAAGATTTACGTCATAATAAAACAGCATATCTGTCAGGTTATAAAGAATCTTGAGCTGGTTATCTTTTAATATCAGTATTTTCATCCTATTAACCAAGCACATTCAAACTTTCAAATTGACATTGTAAGTAAGTTCTGTTGAATAAGTTGAGACTGTACGTACTCAGAGAAAGCACACTGAAGAGACAAATGTTTGTAACTTAAGAAGTTCAAGGTCATCAAAAGCATTATAAGGAATCATGTTACACTTTCATTGCACTGTTTACACAGATTGCATAATTGCTATAAATAGCACGAGGAATCTTACAGCCCAGCTTTACCATAAAAACCCTATCACTTTGACCACTCTTTTAATTGACCACTCTATTTTTTCCTCAGAAAGTAATCTTATTTTATCCTTACCAAGTCAACCATAAATGGAAATTAGAACTTTCTCTATCTCTATTTATTTGACCACCCTATCATGACAAACTACTATGAGCAATTTCTTTACATGGTAGTTCAGAATATATCAAAGTTGGGATTCAGGAAAGTTGCCTTTACATGTTTTAATCCTCCAAGATGGTAAACATTTCACTATGAACTGTCAAGAAAAGTTGAACTTTCTGATAATTCCACACTAAAATTATTTTGGCTTTGATGATTTCCTAATTAATTTAATTATTTAAAATCATATCAATTATTTTTTTCTGGGTTAATTGATAGGGTTTATACAGTACAAGAATTACATACAATGTAAGTAAAATTTTGACCAAAAATGACAAAAAAATTCCTTAAAAATACACATTTGCATATTTCATCACAATTTGAAGAAATCTAACTTGGGTTATCTCTAGGGACCTGTATACCAAATAACAAAGCTGTCTGACTAGTGGTTATGAAGAAGAAGATTTTTTACCAAAAACACCTTTTTTGGCATTAATTTGCCTATTTTCAACAATATCAAAAAATTAAAAAAAGTATTTTCTCAAAATCATATTTTTAATCTATGCAATAAATATCAAATCAGTAAGTACTGCAGTTCTCAAGATATTTGAGTGGATGGACGCCTCACAAACGGACATACATACATACATACATACATACAGACTGACGCCGGACGCCGGACAGATACCCATCCCAATAGCTTCTATAGACTATAGTCTATAGTAGCTAAAAAGGAACACGAAAATGTACAAGGAAATCCTTAGCTAACAAAGCCTGGGTACAGTATCAGCAAAACACTGGTACACTTTCACACGGTTCATCTATTTTTCTGTATGTCTACTCATCTAATTAACACATCGTCACTCATTTTCCATTGAACTGTAAATCCTTTGAAACAATCTACTTTCATTGTAATCTCATTACAGCATGTGGCCGTTGATCACACCCACAGCTATACGCTTCTAAAAGCATCTGTAACTATTCTACGGTCACATCTCTGTGTGTAAATGTTTTAGCGCACACCTTCTGAGATGTATGTTGTGCTGTTTCCTGGACTTGTGTTTTATAACTGTGAATTTCAGAAATTTGCAGAAAGAATACTAGTAAGCTTCTACGTCCATTATAAAATAACCTCTTTCCACAGTGAAAAAAGGGAAGACACACTGAGATGTATACAGACACTGAATTAAATATGTCTGTGATATGTTTTCTTCATATTTTGTGTGCTGACAACATGAACAATTGAATCCTTCTTTTATACACAACCAACTTTGTATGTGGGCGAAGGGTCTTGAAATGCAAACACATGGCACATGAATGTCCATGAATTAGACATTGGCATATCATTGTGTCCTTCAGCTACTTTGAATTGCAGACAATTTTTAGTTCTTACACTTTATTTTTGAAGTGCTCACTAAGTTTGCTTCTTCCCACCTCAATGAAGCACAGTTATAAATCACATGTATTCCATTAATCATGTCAATAACAAAGTTGTGTCTCACCTTTCCTGGTGCTTCTTGGTGGTAGGCATGGCCTCTCTTTGGCCCCTCCCCACCAGCATGGCCTGGGTGGCTCACATGAGTACCAACAGGGGAAGGCATAGGGAAAGGCGGCCTCTGCACCTGTTGCATTGCTTGGGTTCTCTGCATCTCTGCCACTCTCTGCTGCATCTGTGCCTGGGCATAGTGTACCATTTGAGCGTGATGGGCAGAGGCTGTCTCTGCCATGGAAGCCACGGGCTGGTGTTGTGGCATGTTGCCTTTTACGGGCACCAAGTGGGGCCGAAGACTTTGCTGAAGCATTGGTGAGTGCATTGGCGTGGCCCCGGCTTGCGATGATGTGACTGGGCTCAAAAACCTGTGTGTGTGCGGATCCACCATGGTCGGCTGCAATGGAGTTCCCAGCGGAAACTGCATGGCATTAGAGGGTTGGGGCATACTGTGTGGGACACCGTGGGCTGTGATGACGGGCTGGCCAGAATGCATTTCTTGCAGTCTTGTTCTCGGATGTACCACTTGCTGTCCACTTGCCTGCTGCATGAGGGCCTGATGCGTGGGCTGCCTTGCCATGTTCTGCTGTTGGTGTGCCAATTGCTGCTGCTGTTGCTGTGCTAGCTGATATTGCTGCTGTTGGAGCTGATGGTGTTTTTGCTGTGCCTGCTGCAGTTGCAGTTGTTGCTGCTTTTGATGTTGGAGTTGTTGTTGATGTTGCTGTTGCTGGAGTTGGTGGTGTTGCTGCTTTAGATGCTGCTGCTGGAGATGCTGTTGGAAGTGCTGCTGTTGTGATAAGTTTTCTTGCTGTTTTAAATGCTGCTGGTGCATTTGCTGATGCAAGCGCTGGGCCTCAATCTCTTGTCGCTTTGCCTGGCTAGCTACAAATGCACTGTGGCTTCCTACATCACCCCCGAAGTTCCTCGGACTTTTCGGTGATTTTTTCAAGGCTGACTGCAAAGATGGCATCTTTTTCACTTGGCTCTCTGGCAGAGTTGCCTGGGGCGCTGACATTTCCTTCCCCTGAGGGATGACCGGGAGGTACGGGGGTGGGGGTCCCCTATTCGGCACAATAAAGTGTTCTTGGCCGCTGGCTACAGACATGTGTTGGGATACTGGCGTGCCTCTGGCAGCAGCCATCTCCTGGTAGTGCCTTTGCTGCATCATGGTGTGCTCATTGGATAGCTTGATCCTCTTCTGCCGATCCATGTGCTCATCATACTGCTTCCGTTCAGACTCAGTGAGTTGGACACCATAAACGGTCTTCTTTGGCACCACTCCCGGCAACTCTAGACCCTTCAGTCCCCGATCATGTGACCTGTCATCTGGCATGGGCAGGCTTCCACCATGCTCCTGGTGATAGGCAACCTCTACCACTTCAGCACCACTGTGAATATCACCTCTGCCTGCTTGTTCTGCATTGCTTTGCATTCTCTGTCTCTCAAAACTCTGCAGGAGCTCTCTGTCCAGGCGGATCTTCTCACGGGCATACTGCATTTTTCTCAAAAGCTCAGCTTTGTCCTTCTGTTGTTGCATCAGTTCTTCCCTCTCTTTCTCCTTAAGGCTCCCGATGGCAGCAAGTCGTTCCAGTTCTCGTTTGTGGTGGAGGAATTCCTGCTCTATCATGAACTCCTTTGCCTGAATCTCAGAGAGTTCCGACGCTTTTGGCCACAGCTCCGGATCACTGTGGTTTTTAACTTTGTTGATTTTGCGGCCTGATGTCTGCAGCTCATAGGAAAGGACTTCACTGACATGGCCAGCTACTACAGTGTTGTCTTGCGTTGTCTCTTTTGGACGCTTTTTGCTTGGAGGAGCCTCATGCACTGCCGCGCTGTTTGCTCCATCTGTGCCTCCTTCAAGGTAGTGAGACAGAGGCATGCTCGGCATGGTATTCGTGGATGCTGTCCTATGAATGTCCACAGGAGGGGCTGGTTTGTGACCTGGAATAGGGCAGGAGTTTGAATGGTTGGCACAGTCGGGCCAGAATTTTTGTGCAGGCTCCACGTGTCTATCATCAGCTGATCTCTTCAGCGGTGTGCTTCTCAGTTCTGGCATTGACTCGCTCACTGACTTGGCACCGGAATGAGACTGGCTTAACTGTAGAGGCTTGAGGTTGCCTTGGCTTGCAGACTTGGCCAATAGATCCTTGTTCATTTCGCTGCGCTTCAGGGCTTCTTTCTGCCTCTCTGTGTGGATTGCCAGCCATTCAGAGTGAGTTGGAGGAATGCCCTGCAAGGCTGGGGGGTGATGCTGCTTGCTGACCAGGGCATCTTGTACAAGTTGCTGATGTTCGTATGCACTCTGCTGCTGGAGCTGTCTCTGGTCATTGCTGGTGTGCACGGTAGAGTGCTGTTGTGTTCTGTGCTGTGATGCCTGATGTTGCGATGCTTCACCACTGTAGTGAGGCACGGGTGCCATTACTGCAAGCTGGGAAACACTGGAGCTTCCATGGCAGGGGCAGCTTTTGTCCGTCTTCAGAACATACCCAGCCATGGACTTATTTTCACCGGGTGGTTTGAAAGCACTGTGTTTTCCAGATCCGAGACTGCTCCTGGCCATAGTGTTGTTGACTGGTTCCACATTGTGGGTGATCAGGGTCGGCCTGAAGGTCTTGGGTCCACACAGGAGAGGTGAGCTCACGAAGGTATCCTGCCTCGGCTGGACGCCTTGCACAGGAAGCACCGGTGTCATGGTCGCAACATTCCCCGGAAGAGGCTGGTAGGCCAACGCAGCTTGCTGGTTCTCATTATCCGACAAGGGATACGCAGTAGTTCTCACAGCTCGTTTGTCTTCACTGTGCCTCACAGCAAGTTCATCTTTACCGGGAATGGAAGGTGCAGAGAAACCTTTCCTGTCGCTCTTTGCTTGAGGAGGGTCATCTTCAATAACGTGAATTTCCACAGCTTTGATGCTGCTCCCGAGAGGAGGAACTGGAGTTCTACATTCCTGCTCCACTTGCTTCTGCTGAGGATGAACTTTCAAGACAGGTGTTCCTCCTTGCAAGACACCTGAAAAGATATTTATTTACACTTAATTGATTTTATTACAGTGATTTCTACCGGGTATCTCTCTTGGGAGTATTTTAGAGATGATTACATATTGCTCTTGGGGTAAGTAATTTATCAGAAGTGCGGTGAATTACATCTCAGGAGAACAATGCAATGAAGGATACAATATACGCATCATATCCATCCAGAAACACCTCAACATGGTCTGGCAATACCCTCATGTTTTGAAAGTGGGTAAGATTTATGACGCATGGTCAAGCTGATGTTGACCAAAACACTTCCCCCTGGTGGGCAAGCCTGTATAATCTCTATGGCAGCAATCCAAAACTTCATTCTCTTTCAGCAGACTTGAATCAAGTTGAACACTTGTTTTCTGCTAAAGAAACTGTTTAAAAAACATCAAAAAATTTTAGTTCAAATATAAGCTTGTTTGAATGTGGATGCTCATTTTGAAATGTCAACATTCATTTGATATCAACCTAAATACGTAATATTTTTTGAGCATCGAGAGCAGCAAGAGGTATTTCACTACATTGACACTTTCACAGAGAGGACTGTCTCTCAAATACAACCAAATTGACAAAAAGTTTAAAGTCTCCAACATTGTCCATGTAAGCTTAAGAACGATGAAATTATGAAATTATGAAAATATGAACGTTTGTCATATCATGTAAAATTTCAGTTATATTTCATGAGATAGTGTCTGATGCGTTATTATTATCACAAGATATCTAATCCCTTTTGAAGTGAACTTAACTTATTTTATATTCAGTTTTTTTGTGCAGCTACACATCAAACAATGCACAGCATAATTCCATTGTATTATTCATTATTTTTGAAGTTGTTTTCTTTTAAATATCAGAGGAAATTCGATATGTTTGGGAAAATCATTTTTATTAGGCAACAGGGACAATTGACAAAAGGATAATTGCATCATAGTGCTGGAGTTATTCTCGTATTCATTTTTGTATTTATTTTGGTATTTGTATTTTGTATTCATATTGGTGTCACTGACAGTAAGCGTCATTCATAGCCAAAGTTTCAACTTGAAAAGATACTACCGGTATACTGTGTAGTTGAACTATTCCAGGGTAAACCTGCCCAATTAAACCAAGTACTCCCTAAAACAATTCAGAAGACATCTCTGAAAACACAAACACACGACTAAAGTTGACAACGTAATCTCAAACTTCAAAATTATCACAAAACCACATTTAGGTAAAGATTTTTGATACAATGAGGGGAAAAGATTTTAGCTAATTTAATACAATTTGGTATGTGTAACTATAAACAATATTTACCACAATATTTAAACTTCTAAAAATGGTACATATTACATATTTCATAGTCGAAACCTGGGCTACAAATACCAATTTCTGTCGGTGACTTCAATGTGAATACCGAACGAATAGGACAATACTGTAAAAGCATTGATTATTCACTAGGATTTAATTAAGCTGTTTTCTTTGGTAGATGAAATCCACTGAAATAAATCCCAATGCTTAATAGTAACAGATTCTATTGTTTTACTAGCAAATAAGTGAATTTAAATCCAGGGGAAACGTCTCAAACATGAAAACAGTGAAGTTAAATCCTAGTGAAAATTAATGCTTTTACAGTAACTTCATTATCATAATACCTCAATCAGTATAGGTGTTAAGAACTCCCTAGCTAAATACATACTGCAAACTTAATGGAAATCTCACGTGCAATATTTCTGCATCTGCTATAGGCACTCACTGTGATTTTGTGAGTTATTATATATACCTTGAAGGAGTAAACTGCTTGTTTTGGGGCTAAAAACTGTACAACTGTCGCCCTAGCCTTTCAGCTACCTTTGATTGGTAACTTTAGAAAACCTTTTGTCAGAAAATGATATCATGAAATATTGCAGAAAGATACATGTAACACTAACGCTTTCATTTTTCCTTTTAAATTTGAAGTTAAAATGTAGAGTAATAAGATTATTAAACTATCATGAAGTCTCTGAGAGAATTGTTTTATGCGAATTTCAACTTAATTCGAACAAACCCAACTGAGGTCACCAAAAGGAACCTGCATACTAAGTTGCAACCCAACCTGGCCCGTGGTTACAGAATTTCAGCAATTTGAAAGTCATTTTTAAACCACATTTCCATATTTTTTACACTAACGTTTATTTGAACAAATTCACATCTCCTCCCTTGGGTGCACCTGTACACCAAATGAAAGATTATATAGTAGGTATTGCAGTTTTCAAGTTTTTGATGTGGACAGACAGACAGACAGACAGACAGACAGACACACACACACACACACACACACATAAAGACATTTCTACATACATAAATACAAACACTGCTGACCGACTATGTAAGCTCTCTTTGTATATGTACATAAACACAATGTGAACTAAAAATTGACAGATGCTTGATGCCAACAGGTTATTAGTAGATACTTTCTGTATGTTTGACAGCAATGCGAAAAACAGGAGACGACATGCAAAATGTAGTGAAATGTTGACACTTGAGATTCCAACATCATGGCTCAATGTCAACATCAAAGGATATACTGTACACACTGAGATCATTGTAACCATAACACTTCCACAACAGGTGGGGTGGGGTGGGGTTATTAAACAGCTGACTAGATCTAAAAGATCACATTACTTTTCTCTGGAAGACTGGAGGCCTTACCCAGTAGACTATGGTAAGTCACTGATAAAATAATCACAAACCTGTAGCTTTTGGCTGCTGCACTCCACCAGTGGTCTTATCGCCGTGCACCTCCGCAGCTTCCTTCATGTTCTCATCCCTTGAGTAACTTGTCTTTCTGTCAGCTACAACCTCACCCTTTGTGGACTCTAGCTGGCCGTCTTGATCAGTGAGATTCACAGGCTGACTCTCCGCTGCGCTTTTGCGACATTCTCCTCTCTCAGCTTGGTTCAGGGTGTCGCAGTTGGATCGGGGAGAAATCACAGACTGCTCTGCAGAAGGCTTGAAGGGAGAAATTTCTCTCAGAGGGATGTTAGCCTTCTTGCAGGAAGGCTTTTCCGATTCTGCTGACACTATTTCATCTTCTCCTAGGGCGGCAGGTGATTGCGCCAAGGCAGCTGGTCGGAAACTGAGATCAAGTGGCTGCTCACAGTTCGGAAAGGACTCTGTCACAGTAGCATCTCTTGTTGCATCAATGTCCTTTGTTTCAACATCACAGGTTTCCATCTGTTGTGCTACATGTTCAGCAGGCTGACCTTTGACCTCTTCATCAGGCACTGGTAGGAGAGTCAGGTCCTCAGCTGACTGTTCAGGAGGTGTGTCTATAGTGAGAGGCTGTCCACTTTCGCCTATTTCAGCTGTGAAAAAGTCAAATTATTGTCATAAAAATGTCGTTCAATCTGCATTATGTATTTCATATCATTCAGCATTCATTCGAAACTAGCAATAATGGTACTATTTCATACTTAGAGAGCTGCATGTGGACATTTACGAAAAGAAGTTAAGAAACATAATTATTATGTCTTACATTGCTTTCTTAGTGGCAAAATTTGTGACAAAATCACAAAGATCAGGAAAAAGTGTCATAGGATGACAATCCTATAAAGAGTGGGAGACAGACAAAAAAGAAGATGGACACACACAAAAGTAACAGACAGATTGAGAGATTCAAAACTATGTCTTGAAGATGTTTTTATGTTCACTTTTTGATTCTTTTATACTCATGTTACATATCTTGCAATGTCAGTGATATATGGCATATGGCATATGTACATCCCTATGCAAACACTGCAAGGTATAGACACTGACAAGATATGTATAAGCAGTCTGCAACGTTTTCTGTGTGATAAACAAACTGGTGCACATATGTTCTGCTCTGAGACTTTTTTGAGTGATTTCTTTCTGTCCATTTTGAACCGCTTACTCTCTCAGATATGGATATTAATAGGTGGGTGGAAAAAACCTCCGTACGTATCCACCTGGCTAGCCATCACAAATAAAGATACACAAATACAATATGAACACTGATCTTTCACAAAGTTTTGACAGAAAACAAGTCGTGGCATGTTCTAGTTAGTATGTAGAAAATGATTTTGCAGCCATTGTACATTTTATCATGAAGGAAAAGACAACAACTCTGTGTGATCGACACCCTTTTTCAATCATCAAAATAGATGGAAGATTCCTGTTTTACTTGAAATAGCAATATTGTTTGGTGGTTAATGTGCATTTCCTAATAATGGAGCTGAAGACATTTATTAAAGTAAGGAAACTTGGAGTCTGGTGAAAACCAGTCTTGTCTCTGTTTATCAACATTCCACAGATATTATGACTGCAATTACCATAACAACATCGATATTACTATCATGTTGTCAGTGGTGACAACATAACATAGGATTCCATGAACACCTACAGTACTGGTATGAGACAATTATAACAAACAGATATGCAAATGTATATTACAGGAAGTCTGAGCTAGGATGAGGAATAGCAAAAGACCTTTGTGCTAGCTAGGACGGGACAAAAACAGAGTCCAATATTTAAGTCCCCTGGACTTCACGCAAGGGGAATAAAAATATTTGCCCACCACTTACCTCTTGCATCCTTGGTGTTTTCATCATTGTTATCATCATCATTATCCGCTTTATCATGGTCACCGCACTCAACAAAGTCATATTCATCAACATTCTCATGTTTCCCTGGGGTTGATGAAGACCCTCCTGGCAGGGCCGGCTCATTATCCGTTATCTCTACTGGGGACTTTGCCGAAGTCTCTTCCTCTTTATCCTTCTCCTTGCCGTCTTCGCCTAGGTGCTTTGCTATGAGCCAATTATACCGTGGCAGATCCTGGGCAAGGCGTGCCGCTGTACTGTCTTCCAGGTCTGCAGCTCTTAGCCTCTTGCTCATCTTGCTGGAGACATTTTCACACACTGTTAGATTTGAAAATTGGGAATTAGGTTACATAAAAATCCAATTCTATTACAACCAAAAACATTAAAAAACCCCCAAAACATATGAATTCCAGAAATTATATAAGTATGTGAAAGTCGTAGCTGGCATTTTGGTTAAAATCCCTCTTCTTCTGAAAGTGATCTCAACTGTATATTGGCTTTATAAATTTAAACAAAGTAAAATCTTTGTGTAGAACCATTGTTCAGTATTTATGAGAATACATTATGCAGTCAAATTATGGATTCCAATATAGAAAAAATTGATTTTTTATGGAGCACCAATTAACTTTTGAAATTTTCAGTTACGACCTTACTGCAGTGACGCGACGATGTGTGCATTGGGGATGCAGCCAAGGCACTCTGGGCCATACAAAAAGTCTGGACCCCCTGGGATTATACACCCAAAGCACTCTGGGCCATAAATCTGGACCCCCTAGGATTATGTCGAATAGTAGAATTGTTCACTTTGGGCAGGCATGATTTTCCATTCAATCATTCTACATTGGAATTCACATGAAAAAGTCACCTGCTGATGCATTAAGAATACATTCTTTGGTGATGTGTTGAGAACTTAGATGTCAAAATGTTTCATATCGCAAATGTTACAGACAAGATAGTTTGGGCCCCACTTCAATTAATATTTTGATTAATAAATGTTAAGGCATTACCCGGAAGATATGATAACAGTTCAAGTGTACAAAATTAATGTGATTGTAAAATGCAGTTTTCCAAGTAGGGGTAGTTTCAAAACAGGCAAAAGAATGTTTTCTTTTCCTCTTTGAACAGAAAATAAGAAAACTTTTGTCAACCTTGAATGTTTTTAGTTTGTTTGAAGAACTCATTACACTGCATAAAACGCTGTCAATCACAAACATGTCAGGGCCAAGGGCTGTGCCACATGGAGCTAACACAGTCAAGTCATAGTGATGAGAGGTAGGTATAAACAGTGGTCTTCTTATCAAGGCTTATCCAGGGTGTTTTCAACTTACAGGAAAGTACTGTGGTGTGTTTTCACAGGCTTTTTTATCACTTGTTTTTCATTTTCACCAAAGTCAAAGTCCTCCTGGGCATTTTATTCTCAGGTATATAAATGATGACACGACATAACACCCTCATCACCCTTGGTAATGATATCCTGGACATACAAAGCCTGGCTCTTACAGCCTTGCCTTTTCACAGATAACTATATACGATCATTATGCAAGGCCAAGCTAAAACATACTGCCTTTTATTGAGGAGGATTAACTTGCTCCATGGTAACATTTATCTGCCTTAAAGAAAACAAACAATGAAAGCAAAATGCACTGTGCATCACACAAAAATTGAATTGTCCTTGTGCCAACTGAGTCGGACAAAAATAGGAGATCTTGCTCTCCTGTATCTCAATGGAAGGGATATTTTAAAAGGTTCATATACTAACCATAATGACAGAGCCATTTGATACTGGGAATTTGAGCTCATCTGTTATCATCTAAAGAGGGACATCTTACAAGTGACATATTTGCTCTAAGCCAAGTACTAATAGGCCTTTTAAATATCAAGGTGCACAATTTGTTTCTAGGTGTAAGATACTGATTAATAGGCTACACAGTGGCATGATTGACAAAATATCACAATGTATCATTTTCCTCCGCTGCAACTTCAGCACTTGCGTAAATCATTTCATAAATGAGGTCCCCACCCATTATTGCAACATGATAGCATCCCAGTTACAGAACTAATGAAGTTTCTCTTCCCATTGCGGATCACATGTCTAAAAGAACTACCGGTGTACAGTAACCACTGTTCCTGTATTGTATTTCTCTACCCTCTTTGCCTGATTTGCATATTCAAATATGTCTCATCAAATAAACATCCATTATCACCTAAAAATAAAACATGATGCCGGGTGTTTTTTTCCTACAACATCCTGCATTATCATAAATGTCAATCTTTACATATTATCCTTTCCTATAACTCACCTTTCCGTTTTCTCCTGGCATTCTTGGTATACAACTTTCTACGCTCCGTGTTTGCCTCACTTCCCGTGCTTCCACCATCATTGGAGGAATCCTGGGAACCCTCCTCCTGTTTGTCATCCGTCCGTGGCCCCTTTTCTGATTCCTCCTTGGAAGTCGATCTCTTCTTTTTTGAAGCGTTTCTTGAGGGACTACATTCATCGCTACTTCTTCTCCTGCCCTCCTCATGCGAGCTGTCCTCAGCTTTGTCCACATTGGTAGATTGGCCCGGGGCTTCGTCAAGGAGCTCGGTGAGCTCTGATCCATGTACATCATGCAAGTCTTTCGTCAAATTGTCAATGATGTTTGCCAAACGAATGTCTTCCTTCAATTTCTGGTGTCTGACTTTGGACTTCTGTTTACTGTCTGCAACCTCCTGCTGTTTGCTTCGTTCATATTTACTGCTTTCTCTAGTTTTGGACGACTTCACGCCTTTCTTGTCTAGATTAGAAGCTGTGCTCTCTGATCTCAATTGACTGGCAGATCTTCCTTCAGTTGAGGGTTTGTCAGCCTGATTCTGACTTGAAGATCTTTCAGTCTTCTTGAAATCACCATTTTCTGAGCGGCTGGTCCCACAAGTTCTTTGTGATTGCTCTGTACTGCAAGCATCTGAACTATTCTTTGCTTCATTACTTGCATCTACAAGGTGTGAGCTATTCAGACTGTCTGTTGAATCTGCCTCAGAGCTTTTGACAGTTTCACACTGTCCTTCACAACTCTCGGCGCCCCTGTTCCTCAGGTGCCAACGTTTTGCCATGACGTTTTTGTAGTTTTGTGCTTGGTGTCGACTGACGCGTTTCTTGCCAGCTGCTCTACTCTGCTCTTGCTCTTCACATTCTCTGCTCTCTGGTTTCTCGTGCAATGTTTGAGTAGCTCCGGCCGGCTCGGCATCCTCAGAAACTCTTTCTCTTTCACTGGATGTTCCTGACACTGAACGATGGTCCACCGGTGGAGTGCTTGGTTTTGACGAAGATGTCACGACTGACGAAGGACAGACTTCCCTGCTGCTCGAGGCGGAGTGTTCCTTGTGTTCGGTATTGTTTATGGCTGGCATCTGAACCATCGCGCAGGGCAGTAACAGCTGTGGCGCAGGTGAGGGTATCACATTGCGAGTTGGTCTGGGAAGTATCAGAGCAGGGGGTTTTCTTGATGCCATACTCCCAGAGGCAGGCCTTCTACTCATACCATGGTAATTTTTCTTCGAGGAGTCTGAAGAATTCAATTCCTTTGGGCTTGATGCCATATTTATTGAGTTGGAGTCTGCGGCTTGTACAGGTTGCGTAGATTTTGACAGCAATGTTTGCGGTACACTAGAATTGGTACCAGTTGGCGTTGAACCCCCAGCTGACAGATTTGAGGGACCTCGGTGTTCTGCTTGGCTGTAAGTTAACATGGTTGATATGTTTTCATCATTTTCGGGGCTGAGCTGCCCTTCACTGCTCTCAGCCTGAATACTGCAAGGTTTGGCCAAGTCCTGTTCATGTCTACGAGAAGATAATGCTGTTTCAGACACGTCACAATTACTTTGATTGCAAAGATTCACACTTTGACTCACAGTTGCTTCGGTAGTATCGTCCTTTCCAGAGTGTGACTGAACGGTGTCATTTCCTTCATCAGATCCGTGACATTCTAACATTCCACAGTCGGTTTCATCGTCATTGTGGCAATCATTAAACACTGCACTATCCATGTCAGCTTTCACAGAGTCACTTTCTGTATTGTCACAGATATCACTATCACCATTCTCCTTGTGGCGACGTCTTGCATAATCTGTTTTAAAGCCATCACAATTTAAGTCCGTCATTCTCCGCAGCTGGTGGACTGTTGTTGCAAATATCTGTTGAGTGCATGGCAGTGTTGATTTCTAGTTCAAGTCTATTGATAGTCTCACTACTTTCAGATTCTAAGAGCCCCTCAACTGCTTTGCTTTGTTCCGCCTGCATTTCATTCTGTTCACGGACTTGTTGTCTAGTTTGCTCCTCGGCAGACTTGGAGGCGAAGGCTGCTGGTGATTTCTCAGCCACAAGATCTGTTTCGGTAGCTCCATTACTTGTGGTGATGGTGTCTAATGGAATAGAGACAACAAGCTGTACACCTTCAACTGAACTTTCCTTCTGCATTCGTCCCTTTATATTTGTATTTTGAGGAGATTGTTTTTGTGCACTATCGCCCTCAGGTTCCCGGATGACTTTTGTTTTATTATCATTGTAGTCATAAGTGAGTATGTCTTCTTCCGTTTCTTCCGTAAAATTCTGTGACTCTTGGAATTTCACATTGTTTGAAAGAACTGTCTTGGCATGTTCCTCAAGTGTCATGACCTTCTCAGAAAACTGTTTCTTGGTGGTGACCTTGTCTAGTATTTGAGTATTGTCACCTTTTTGAATGTTGTCTTGGAAATTCTCTGATAAGTATCTCTTTTCTGAGGCAACATCCCCTGCCTTATCACTTTTGCTGTTCAGAGTTACAGCCTGTACATCCTGGGACGCGACCTTGTTGGCAGATGCTTTTGTTTTGGCGTAGTTTTCCTTTATAGGGATGAGTCGCGGCATTCGAACGTCCTTTGCCGTGGCTTCACCACACTGCTGATCTTTCACAGTCCTCGCTGGCAAATGAGGGTATGCGCCCCTCTCTCTGCTGCGCTGGGAAGTCCACTCTTCGAAATTTGTCTGAAAAGTTTCCGTCTTCTCATCTGGGGCACTCTCGTTTTTGTCTTCGTCACTCTGATCCGTGTCGCTTGCCATGAACTTATCCGGCATCGTTGATGTCACCTCTTCAAGATGTGGAACACAGAACTTCTTCTTGAAATGCTTCACACCATGGCTACCATCTTTCACACTTTCACTTTGTTCGGTATGTGTATTGTTGGATGGGCTTTCTTTAAGTTGTGATTGATCTTGATTTACTTTGCCACCAATAGTATCTGTTTGCCTTTCTTTCCTATCCTTGCTATCCATGGATTTCTCGTCATTTGAGTTTAAGGCATCCCCATGATCTTTCTCCAGGGACATTGTAACTGACTGCTTCCTCTGAAAGAATTTTGCCAAAGGAATTTCCCTCTCTATCCTGTATGCGTCTTTGTGAGAAGCTGCCGACATACTGCCTGGACGCTTCGACATGGCTGCATGATTAATACTGGTTGGTTCATTTTTTATCTCAATGGTGAGACTATGGCGTTTTCGATACGGTTGTGAGGCCGATCTGGCTGCAGTCAAGACCGATTTCGTTGAATTGCCTTGGCTGCCCAGGTTCTTGAGGAATGTGTTCATTTTCTGACTTTCTTTGGCTTTCTTCAACTCATCCTGTTTATCCAAGTACACTTGGAGAGGATCTTCCCTGGTAGGGGCAATACTCGCAGTCTTCGACGAAATTTGTTTTGTCGAGGCTGTCAAATCATATGGGTCTGGGTTCAACCTTTTTATATCTTGAGTTTTCACGTCATCTGGTTTACCTTCTCCCCTCTGATCCTGACACGCAATTCTGTTTTGCCGGCTGATCATGGGGATCTTGAATTTCTCCAGAAATTTTTCATTCCGCCTGATCGTGCCAGAGACAGCGCTGGATTTCTGCTGCAGAGAGCTGTTGACCCTCATCTTCTGCAGGTTACTGTGGCCAACTTGGAATGGATCTTTCCGGTCCTGTTTTGACAGAGTTCCGTCAGGAAGTGACTGGCTTCTCCTCAGCTGAGCATTGGGTGAGATACTCGATCCTGAGGATGGAATTTTTTCCAACATGATAACAGGTGAATCTGAAACTAATGATTCTGAATTGAAAGATGTGTCCATCTCCTGCTTTGAGTCATTTTTGTTGATTTGCTTGTGTTTGGCGTCAAGTTTTTCACTCCTACGTGAGGCATTAGCAAAATGTCTTTGAGTCAGTGACATCCGTTTCGTTGCATTTTTTCTGGATGCTAAGTGACTATACATTGCAATGCTCCGTGCAGACAATGTTTGCTTGAGAAATTTTGAAGGCTTCCTTATTGCACTGGCATCTCTTGATAGAGATCTTTTGAAAAAACTAAAGTGAACTTGCTCCACTGGTTTCCTGCTACTGTTTTCCTCAGTATTCTGTCCCACTGGGTGCTTCTCTTCAGAGTTGTCTTGGACACTTCTCTGAACTGGTTTGACCTTGGCCTTGGGTTTTTCCGATGTCAGGTCTATTAAGGAGTCCAAGACACTGAACTCTGACACAAGGCGGCTGGCGGCTTCTTTTGCTAACCTTTTTCTACTTGATCTGTCAGCATCTTGGTCGTCTCGTCTCCTGTGTCGTAGTCTGGTGTAGATTTGTGGGCTGTTCTCACTGATTTCCTGCTCTTCACGACTGTCAACACCTGAATCAGAGTCCGATGATTCACTGAAATCAAGGTCCTGAAACAGATTGAACAAAAGTAGAGTTACTGCATCATTTTTTCACAAACTCACAAAAATACAGAAGCTTAGAACATACATTAATTACAGAGTTGTTCACAAAATAGGCCCTGTAAGGATTTGGATTCAGTGAGTGGTGTATAGGACAAGCCGCATGAGAGTCCAACACATCACTCACTGAGCCCAAGTCCATACTGGGCTGTATTTTGTGAATAACCCTATCATCCTCATGTTTGTCAACAAGTTGAAGGAATTTCTTGCCGATATTAGTTTCCACTTGCTAAAAGGGGGGGTTGAACCACATGATGCTACGTTTCCTGTTATTGTTTCTCCTCGCTAATTGGCTGGTCTTGACATATTCAATTTGATCTGTGTACAATTATTGACAAAGCATCAAGTTATTCTAACATAAGCCAGCGATGCTATCTTTGTGTATCAGAAAAACTACACATTATCAATGCTGACAAATCTACGCTGTTAAACAAACGCTCGGAGTTGATTTCAAAATGTCGCCACTAAAACAAATATTATCTATCAGATTTTAATACCACCTTCAAATAGAATGGTACGTTCCGATCATACATATATAAGAGTGTTGAGCTAGGATTACTTTCACTTCATCTGTCTGATGATTGCAGAATGCATGAAACTTAAGTAACAGATATCATTACTTTGTACTTGAAGTAATTTTGTGTTATTATATAATATGTATATATATATTTATCACATCAACTGGCCCGTATCTCCACCTGTGTGACATACACCAGCACAGATAAGAAATCCATATTACCGCTGTTGTACGTCATCAACCAGAACTTTTTTTCCTGCAATGGTACCGCTCGTACGTGCACGTTGCGACACAGACCGATTTGTCGTGATCGATGCTGTGCTCTCATGGCATTTTGACAAAAAGGTGACCCGAGAAATTCAGATATGCAAACATAGAAGGCATGCCCAACAAAATTTCGAGTCGCTAAAGCTTTAGCTATTCCCAACAATGGAATGAGGATACCGTCGATCGTTTTAATGGCTCAGTAACGTCACGGCTCCAGTCGTAAGGCTCAATGTGGACGTCGTCGTACCTGGCGACCGCCAAGCGATGTTGTACCTGGCAATCCCGGTTAACGATAAACCCGAAAGATACACCTCAACGAAAGTTCAACTTAATAAATGAGTACCGTATAATCTTTGGGAAGGCGACATAGAAGGCACAAGCATAAAGTCATTCGACGAACAACGATAAATTTCCTTCATCACACAAATTATTCCGTTGTTTCTCGATCGTAATCAAACCTACAGCGTAAGGCTGTAGTGAAGACATACCGGTAAGCTGTCAACCTGTAGCCTTAACTCTGCAGTGCAGCGCTGTAGAATCCGATGTATTTCGAAAGTTGACTTGGACAACACTCACAATAGAACAGAGTTCCCGTCAAGTAACAAAATTGGGATGTACCTACGGGCGATATATGTGTCACAGCTAATATCAAAGTCCGTAAGACGAAAACACTGACGACCGAGATGGCCACCGTTGACGGCAGTGGCCACTACAAGCGTACCGGTATAAGCTTACACTCTGTGTAATTGATCTGTTGATCTGAATCTTTCGGGCTCGCCAAGGTCGTAAACTTGTGATATTTTAAAAGCCACGGCATCTCTAAGAATGATAACTACTGTTTCGATCGTGTCATTGCATTAAATTCATAAACATAATTGTAAAGATTCTAAATAACTCAAAATAATATGGTTATATGTCGCTAGCGCGGTGAAAGCTATGTCCGCCGATGGCAGACTTGCCTTTGCATTGGTCCAGCGCGAGGCAATGATTGACGCGGGCACGTGACCGAATCCGTATGTCTGATTGGTGGACATATCATTCGGTGTATCAAAATTTAGACTTAATCGGATTTATGAATGAAAGTATACCTGTAAACATTTGCACATCACCTGGGTGACAGGCCGCTTTACTCATTACATGAAAGTAATCCGCGGGAATAAAACACAAAATCACGATAAAAATCATGCAATTTGTTACAATAATTTTGATCCATCCACATCAAAGAGAAATAAGAAGACTGTTCATGTGATAAATATATAATCCTATGCAATTTTTCTCTGTTTCACGTCATTGTAAACTCGTGTTTTTCGCGGAGCCACACAACTTCTCGTCTTTGGCTTGAAGTTTTACGGCTCCGCAAAAAACACTGGTATACGATGACGTCAAACAGAGAAAAATACCATGGGATTATATATATATATATATATATATATATATATATATATATATATATATATATATATATATATATATATATATATATAATATATATATATATATATATATATATATATATACACACACACATGCATACACATAAACACACAATGACAAAGGAGGAGACAATCCATGTTCCAACCTTCCAACCTTGTGAAAGTAATAGTGATACATTTTCATATGTTACACTGTGCACATTTTTATTTTTCAAGGACCCTAGGGATATTGCATGACCAGGTCAAGCTATTTCCTGTATGATTTGTAGTGATGATAATGAAAGGAGAAATATCTGGGGGGGGGGGGGAGGTCAGGAAATATACCCTGTCACTAGTAATTCATTAGAGACAAAATGGACAACAAATGACTGTCGAAGTATATCACCAATCTGCCATAATTGAATGATACTTTTTTGAGTAATATTTCTGGAACATCACAGAAATATACAGTGGTTTGCTTTGAAGCATTGGCATTAGACAAACTAGACATATTGTCTAAATCAAGGTATTGCCAACACTGTCGGGTGCAATTAACAGCTACGCGGTAACATGAGGCGATCATAAAAAAAATGAACTCTGCAAAAGTTGAAACATTGTCTAGCAGGAGGTCAGACGTTGTATAAACAACACCACCACATATGTCCAAGCGCTATCCAAGTCTTATCACTTGCTTTCAGGTGTAGCTGTTTTGACTACATCTGATCCCTGTAAGACAATGTTTCAACATTGGCAGAGTTTATTTCTCTGTAATCTACTTGAATTCCTGCTCAGCTGATAATTACACCTGACAGTGTTGGCAACACCTCAATTTAGACAATATGTCTACTTCGTGTAATGCCAATGCTTCAAAGCAAAACCACTGTCAAAATATGATACTTGAAAAGCAAAACTGACACACTATTTTACCTGAGGAAAAATATTACAATGACTTTTGATCATTTTTAGTCAAGCTTTTACCATGGATATGATTAAACACCTCTTCAGAGTGGGAAATCAGAAGCCATGGTGCATCCTCCTGTGGCTAGGCCTGCTTTTATTACTGTATAGAGATGGAACTTTTATCCACAATTGATATTTTTGCTGAACTTTTAGCGATCAGGGGAGACTGGATCACTGTCAGTGGCTCTCTTCATAGTGAAATTGTCAAGCAAGATCACCGGTATATACTAATGTACGGTTTATGCGTGACTCTATGCACAACGGTCGCATTACCTCACGAGAATTACAGAAAGTGCAAAAAGACTCTAAATCAGGCATAAGCTGTCAGTCTCTTTTTAATATACAATATCAACATGAGAAACAATGAAATTGTCAACACAAATTTCCAATACTGATATGGGGGATGGGCAAATGATTTACAACCCTGTTATTAGTATCAAATGCAAATGTTTGTTATTTAAATTAACACCCGGTAACATTAAAGATCCTTGCGATTGTATCGAGCAAATTTCGTATCAGAGTGCATTCAGCTTGTGAGAGGACAGTTCCTTTAAACCACAAAATGACAATAATTTTCACGGCTGCCATAATTGTGACTACCAAAGAAATAGAGAAAATTTGAAATTCATTCAAGACTTGTCTCATATGCAAACCGAAAACAGAATAGAAATGAATTCATGATTTTGTCTTTACACTTACAGCTAATAATATATCATTTGATTGGGGTGTCCACTTCAACCTTCTCACAGGGAAAAAAACAACGTCGTTTTGGGTGTATTGAAATAAACAACCAAAACAGTTGACATGAACAAAACTCAAACAGTTTTCAAGGCTTCGTTAATTTCCCGTCAATTAAAAAAAAATACATCGACGCTTCTGCATCAGGAAAAAAAAACAAGTTACTCACCAGATCTCTGGAGACAGAATCAGTCGTGCTGTTTTGCTCTTTCTTCTCAAAGGGATTTTCAATGAAAGGGCAGACAGTTTCTTCTGTACAATAGATACACATCCACGGCGCATCAAATTCTAAGGCACTATTGGGTATATTAGGCACATGGCACTCCTGGTGAAAACCTTCGTGGAGAGAAAACAGACGTAGGTGAAGTGGCGGCAATGCCTAAACAAATAAAGCTAATCATCAGAATGGTTTATCAAGTCACCAAATGATAGTAATTACTTTGTGTGTTTCTAAAACCACCAGGGAGCAGAGTCATGATTAGATATACAGTATGCAAGACTGACACACTGTGGAGAGATCAGTCGCATGAATACAAATATAAAATATTTGACACGGCAGAGCACAGATGCATGACAATCGATGGTTACTTTGCGGAATTAGCAAGTACTGCAGGCAGCATTGTCAGCTTGGCTTTGTGTGCCGGCATCTGCGCCTGGCTGCTTTCAGCTACCACATCTGCGCCTGTCCAGGTTTTGGCTGTCGCATCTGTGTATTGGTCAGCTTGACACCACAATGCCATCGAATATTAAACACACCCTATCTTCCCAGTCTGCTCTGGTCATTTGTACCCGGGACAAAGAAATACAACAGCGATGGTTTTGCGGAGCAGAGACGCACTTCTGCAGATCTCTGGTCACATGATATTAATATGTAGCTGATCAGCGAAGCGTTCACCCAATGTCATCCCTTTAATTGCTAGAATTGCACAGCTCTGGCCACTCAACTGTGCACATGACAACTTTCACACTCACGCAATTAATTCAACAGACACGGTGGACACTGAATCACACCTATGTGTCGGTGCAGCCAGACATGGCACAGTCTGATGGCTGTAGTACCAACAGCTTGTAATGTTTCCGTGATCATCGATGATGGACTGCATTTAGCTGTAGTTGATTTTGCAAGAGCTTTTTCAAATGTCAGAAAACCACAGCAACATGCAACACTAAGTTTTTTTTTAACGACAAGACAAGTGTAAGCGCCCATGTACAATGGCATCAACATTATCTACTGGTATACAATAACATGAATGTTGTGTACAGTTATAATCTTGATTAGCTATATCATTATTGTCGCTTAATATACGGTAAATGGCATCATAAAATTTGCAAAAAAAGGCTTTTATGTTTAAGCAATAATGTACCCTCTCCTGGCCTTTAATGGATGAAAGCAATTTTTGCATGACATAGTGTACAAGGCAAGGCAAAGTACATTATGGAGTGCAAAGTTTCCTGGAGTCCATTATGGGCAAGGAGGGTATATAATATTGCTATTTTTTTTATAGTTTTTTGTCAATGCCAGTGAATTTGCAGATGTAGAAAACATCTTGGGCCACAATGATATATTATCGTTATTGTGTAGTTTTATAATTTTTTAACTACTGGTCTTTTATTGAGTTATTTATTTATTTTTATTCTGTATATTTGCATGTGTTTTATTCAATGCATGAAAATCCACTTATGGATGCATTGACTTGGAGTAATAAAATTGCAAATCATCAAATACATTATCAGTAATTATACCTGTGAGTGTATGATGACGTCACAAAATTCACTGATAGTGACAAAGCTATGTTATCATTTGAATTTATTTCAACCAGGAACACTTGTTGTTACACATTATTACGATGAATACTCGTGGTGCCTTCAGCAATGCTCTATCAACTTTATCAAAGGTTATATTGGAAAAGCCTCAAAATGGTCAATGCAAGCATCAAACCTACACAGGTCTCCACATTATGATGTAAAGAAAATTAAGTTCCCCATCTGTACAAAAGTAAGTGCTACACCCCTATCCAGAGGAATGGCGTGCTCCAGCACTTTGCAGTATGAACGCAATGAGTCAAAACGCTTGTCTGATACAAATAATGTACGACTCTTAACTGCAAAGCATAGGTTCAAACATTTACAAAAACGTGGTAGATATTACATCAGAATACTATATATAAATTTTAATTCCACAAAATATGCAGGGAAAAGTTTTCAGGTCGAAAATGGCAATTGTTTTTATATGAGAAGTAAATATCTCACAAAACATGGTAGAAGGTTGACTTGATTGGGAAGGACAGGCATTATCTTTAATGAAGAGGTTGCATGCGTGCCTAAAACAGTAGAGAGATCATTGCTACATTTCAAAAAACACATCACAAATGGTATCATGCCTGTGGCCAATTTATACTGCATTGTTCTGTAGATATGCGCTGATGAACGGGTGAGTTTTAACATGAAATGATCAATGTGAGCCCGTAGACTATACGTCTGGCACGTTCTGACTCACCTACATGTAGTTTGAAATTGTCAAAAGATCAGAACTATGCTTTCAGTTTCAACAAAATTTTTAATGGTAAGGGAATAAATAAATTTCCTCTTTATATATATACTAGTATACTTTGCTTTTGTAGTAACACTGTTATTATGTGAGTGAGCTATTTCAAAGGTTAATGGGCTTCTTCCACCTCTAAACACAGATGAAGTTAACCCTCTTTCCACCAGGCTCCAAAAAGATAATTAAAATAAAGTGACATTACAGTTCTATGAACAGACTGTTGTAAAGATCTGGTATATGACACAAATGACAATTCTCCTTTTTGAACAATGGGTGTTCATTAGAGGCTCGTCCATCCCCAAATTGTCAAGGGAAATTGCTGTCTGTCCAGCTAATTAGTGGTAATGAATGGATGTTGGGCCTAATCATAGTGCCTGCCAGGTACTACATGAAATGGGACAATACCATACCACCCAGGTAGGTTATCCTCACTTATTCTTCGGTGGAGCCTTTCAAAATGTTGACAAAGTGAATCAGCCCCATTTTTTTCACTGGACACATCGAATTCTTCATCTGAACAAACATTGAGGAAATAGTAATTCATATTTATCCCTATCACCAAAATGGTTTGGCCCAATCCCATTGTTTTCTATGGCAAGGCTGGACCTCCACATAGGGCAATGGGGTGGAAAAGGTTGATTCAGGCAAAGATAATTGCCCAAAGGTTTTAGATTTGATCTTTCCCTATGTGAGTGCAGTCTACCAACAATTAGAATTTTGCATTCAATGGATTATGTCATGGCGAAGGCAAACACCTTCCTGTCCTTTGTTTGTCTATAGTTTGTT
Source organism: Ptychodera flava (assembly GCF_041260155.1). Taxonomy (NCBI): domain Eukaryota; kingdom Metazoa; phylum Hemichordata; class Enteropneusta; family Ptychoderidae; genus Ptychodera; species Ptychodera flava. The sequence goes on along the minus strand of NC_091939.1, from coordinate 20,691,998 downwards.
AAAGATGCCAGTCTTCATTGACAATTACAAAGAAGTAAAAACAGGTTATGCATGAACGCATTTCTTGAAAAAACAATTCAATGGCTTGATATTGAAATTGGTCGACAAATGCCTGAAAAGCCAAATATCTCCCTTTTGAATTGTGCCTTTTGCTGTGGCTGCCTGTTGACTTTTATAAACCATTGTGTCACATACAGTATAAGTGTAAAAGCAATGCCTTGACTTTGTACTAGCTTACTTAACCCTTTGAGCACCAAAGTCAACTTTTGTTGCCTATACTTAGTGTACCCCAGTCAAATTTTTTCAGAATTTTGCCAAAATTTTGATGAAAACCTGTAGCCGATGAAATGTGATGTCTGTTTGGTCTAAAGTAATAAAAAAAATTACTGAAAAAGTCATAAAAATTGTTAAAAAGTTGCACTAAAATTTTGGTGAGAAAAATTTTTTCATTCACACTTTGTCAGTGAATAATATCTGTGATTGCTTATCAGCGGCATTTAATCTGGCGGAATCAACAACCACTTCTTTCCCAAAATGAACTTTTCTACACAGCTGCACAAATTTTAAATTCAAAGGCAAGGTGCTTGACTGAGGTTTGGACTTGCAGGGGTCTTGGTACTGAACGATATGTTCCAGGATATTTTGCATTATTTAGTTTTGAACCAATGTATTACCGCATAACTGTGTGTAAATATCTTCACACTGGAAAAGCAAATTCTATTAATATGTACGAGCAAAAATGTAACAAATTTATAAGTTACATAAATTTACAAGAAAATGGAGAAAGATGATAGGGCAGCAAAGTTAAGTTAAACGTCGCTAGACATTCTACATGAATAAGTATTTGTGTATAAAACTCTTTGGAATTTTTTTGAGATTTGACATACTATGAACATTTTGGTACAGATGCTTTACAGTGTGGTCGAAATTCAAACTGTCAAAGGTACAGGGGACAGACTGACAATGAGGTGATAACACACATACTGTTAACATTACAGAAGAAATTTGCACATTTAGTATAAAGTAAGTGTGGTCAAAACGGCAAGAAGTACATCAAGATGTCTCACATATGAGATGAATGAAATGAACTCATAATTTTACACCGACTTTGCCGACGGGCAGTCCTGTCCGAGTTTGGAGATACAAAAGGACTAATGATTAAATAGAGTCTGACTTTTGAAGCATCTCACCATTCTAACTACACCGGATGTATATCTGGTGATGGTGAATTAGGGAACAACTCTTGCAGAAACTTAATATCAGAAATTCTGCAAAAGAATTTACATAAAGTACAACATTCAGCGTTTTCAGACCAGTATATCATGACAATATATCATTGATATTATCTTACAATAATCGATGGACTATACATGTACATACCGAAACAACTTCATGTTTCAGTGGTTGGCTCTATACGCAGTACGCCAAATGCTGACAGCCAAGCGAATAAGATTTTGACACGCCACGCGGATATGAGGCTTGAACACCTATGGAAAGTCTATCCCACCAGACTGGATGCTGTGACTGACTACGGCAAACACTGACTATTGCTTGAGCTGTGATGACGGACATCAACGGGTATTGTGTCGAAGTGTATATGTACCGGTATGTATGTGTGTGTGTGTGTAAGATGAAGTGGGCTGGCTTCATTGTGTTTCAAAAATAAAGACTACAAATATAGTTCATCAGAGGCGTGTCAGACCATGTGTTGACAACGGCCGTGCCTTTTTGAAACAATACAACCCATCCTAAGACCCAAACAGAGAGAGCTTCCGCTCGGTTATTGTACCCAGGCATCAGACTGGACTAACAAGTGTCTACACGTTACCTTTGTATCCGGACATGTTAATGAGTTAAAGAGCACATTAGATGGATCATTGAAATAATTCAACATGTCCATTATTCATATCAGAATTTTAACAACGTATTGTCACACTCAATGAATACTTTATACACTTCTCTCAGACTGGCGGTAATAATAGACCTCATTATGCTGATAAAGGCACTTGATGCGACTCAATCTTGTGTGTGATGCCGAATATAAAACCCCTTTCCCATCAACTAATCCTGTTGTTTGTAATGATACACTATTAAACGCTCATTTCTGGTATACAAAGGATATAAAAATGTGAGCTTAATTTTCGGAATGTTCACCAGAACTTTATGATTTTTCTATGTGGATTTTTTATAATTGAAATCACTACTTTCCAATTATTATATTCATATTCTACTACTGCAAAGTTACTGACTGTTATTATCGGTCATTTATATTAATTTAAATACCATTTTCTCCATGTGTTCATTTTTTGGACACAAAGTATGACGCATTTACAAAATGACTGAATGCAAAGTGTGGCTGATATGCTTTTGGTTAAACTTACTTTTTGCAAAAAAAAAAGAAAATCTAGCATGAGAACAAGTCTAAAGAAAATAAATTGTGCTGCTCCGATAACATGGTTTTCAAAAATTGGGTAGGTAGGTAGGCAAGGATTTTTTTCAAAATATTTTTATTTTTAAATACACAGTTTGCAGGGGTTCAGGCCTCAGGGCAACCAAACATTGGCCACAGTTTTTCCAGAAAACGTATTATAGCATATAAAAAGAATAAAAACATAAAAGACATCCTCATTCAAGCAACAAGTCATCGTTGATGACACAGTCCCCACTTGTTAATGGGTATTTTGATTACATGTCCTAAGAGGATAGAGTCCTCTTCATTAATTAGCTCTGTGATAAAAATACTTTGATACAGATGGCGCTCAATGGCCAAGAATGAGTTCCATGGTGATGAAAACATAAAACCAATGTAGGCCACCATCCTAAAGTTCATAAAATGAGTCAACTAGGAATTAATCAACAGGATGTTGCAAAACATTTTTGCATACAATTCTAACACTTGACAGATTATCACTGGTACCATATTCATAAAGTTTGATGCAGTATTTACAACACTATGAGATCAACATCTGTATCAAGTTTCATCACATTTGACGCTGTATTAATTTGTGGCTATATCATCCTAATAGGAAAGTTCATTACTTATGCAATTACAAATTAATTAAAATGACACTGATAATGTCTTTTTCAATGTTAAAGCAATGTGACCTTAACATCAGTTAACATCTGTATAAAGTTTCATGAATTTGATGCAGTACGTATTTCTTGACATATAAGCCTACTTATGAAACTTCAATAATTGACATGTTGCTGCTACATGACGTGAAACAAATTGACGAGCATATGTATGAAATAGGTCAATGTCCTTGTACCAACTTTGAATGATACTGGTGGAAATATGTCTGAATTATGGCTCTGTACATCTGAAAATTGTAACAAAATCACCGCCATGCAGCAATATTTGATCTTACTGTTTTAAAAAATCAACATGTATATGTATGACGTAAGTCAATGTACATGTACCAACTTTGAATAAGATCAGTTGAGACTTGCCAGAGTTATGGCTCTCGACATGAAACAACCATAATAAAATTGCTACCATGTGGCCATATAGGACCATCTCGTGAAACCAATCGACATACATATGTATAAATAAGTCAATGTCCTTGTACCAACTTTGAATAAATTTGCTTGATACATGTCTGAGTTATGGTTCCGGACATGAAAAAATCGGAAAAAAATGGCCACACGGCGGCCATATTGGATTGTATCATAAAACAAATCAATGTGCATATGTATGACATAGGTCAATGTCCTTGTACTAAGTTTGAATAAAATCGGTGAATAAAATTAGTTGAGACATGCCAAAGTTTTGGCTAAGGACATGAAAAAATTGTAACAAAATGGCTGCCATGCAGCCATTTTGGATCATATCAAGAAACAAATTGACATACATATGTATGACATAGGTTAATGTCCTTGTACCAACTTTGAATAAAATCGGTTAAGATATGCCTTAGAGTATTATGGCCCTTGACATGAAAAAATCGTACCAAAATGGCCGCAAGGCAGCCATATTGGATCGTTTCACATAACACATTGACATGCATATGTATGACATTAGTCAAACTCCTTGTACCAACTTTGAATAAAATCCGTTGAAACATGTCTGAGTTATTGCTCTGTACATGAAAACATCGTAATAAAATGGCTGCCTATCTAGCGGCCATATTGGATCGTATCACATAACAAATCGACGTACATATGTAAGACATAGGTCAATGTCCTTGTACCAACTTTGAATAAAATTGGTTAAGATATGCCTGAGTTATGCCTCTGCATATGAAAAAATCGTAACAAAATGGCCACTAAGCAGCCATATTGGATCGTATCACAAAACAAATCAACATGCATATCTATGACATTGGTCAATGTCCTTGTACCAACTTTGAATAAAATCGGTTAAAACATGTCCGAGTTATGGCACTGTATATGAAAATATTGTAATAAAATGGCCGCCTGGCGGCCATATTGGATCGTATCACAAAACAAATCAACATGCATATCTATGACATTGGTCAATGTCCTTGTACCAACGCTTGATAAAATCGGTTGCAACATGTCTGAGTTATGGCTCTGTACATGAAAAAATCGTAATAAAATGGCCGCCTGGCAGCCATATTGGATTGTATCACAAAACAAATTGATGTGCATATCTATGACATTGGTCAATGTCCTTGTACCAACTTTGAATAAAATCGGTTGAAACATGTCTGAGTTATGGCTCTGTACCTGAAAAAATCGTAATAAAATGGCCGCCTGGCGTCCATATTGGATCGTATCACAAAACAAAATGATGTGCATATCTATGACATTGGTCAATGTCCTTGTACCAACTTTGAATAAAATCGGTTGAAACATGTCTGAGTTATGGCTCTGTACATGAAAAAATCGTAATAAAATGGCCGCCTCGCGGCCATATTGGATCGTATCACAAAACAAATTGATGTGCATCTGTATGACATATGAAGTAATCCTTGTACCAAGTTTGAATGAAATCGCTTCTTGCATCTCTGAGATATCTGCGTGAACGGACGGACGCACGCACGGACGCACACACCCACGGACGCACACACGCACGGACATGACCAAACCTATAAGTCCCCCCGGACGGTGTCCGTGGGGACTAAAAACCAAACATGAGGCAACGAACACTGACTTTATGGGTCATTGGTTTACTTCCCTGTTTATGTAGCTCTAAAAAGTCCAGGGTGGACAGGTTAAAAAAATAGGGTAGGTCGGGTTATCAGAACAGAGCAATTTTTTTGCCTAACTAAATTGCCTTATATGCAAAACTGAGGATTATTACAAGACAAGATGGTTGACAATCATTGAATGGTGAAGTACCGTACATGTACTGAGTCCTAGATAATAATATACGCAAGGGTGACAAATGAAGTTCTACTTTGGTGCTGAGATCTGGCTCAACAAAATTTTCACCCTTTGACTATAATGGTTTGGCCCAGACCTGTTGTTATCAATGGTGAGCGTGGACCTGTTTAAATGGAACTGGGTTGAACGACAGGTTCAAAATACAGAAGCTGGGATAGAGAAGCTGATTCTCAAGAGGAACACAAATTCAAAACCATAAGTATATATCTACAGTAGTTCTGGTGAACGGTTACCTAATAGCCAGCATACCGTGAATTCCAATTCCCTCTTTGAGATTGCATAACAAAACAGATTAAAAAGCAAAACAAAACAAAGCAAAACAGAGTTACATAGTACCGGAAATTTATTTTTGAGTATACAGAGAGAAAATGGCGTCTGATACAAATCTTTCTTAAAAAACTGGCAAACAAGACAGGTTAAATCTTGTCATGACTTGAAAAGGAACAAGCACCATTACTTCTTTCAATGAAAAACAGAACTCATCCTTGTGAGTCACGTTCTTCAGGGTTTGGTAAGCGTTCCTTACGATATGGACAATTACTTCAAACCTTGGCGATGTTCCTCAGCTGCAATGTGCGGCGAGGACAGATATTTGGACTCTCATATTTTTACAATGCTCTTCTGATCTGACACTGTGGGGGCTCGTTTTAAAACTCTTGGAGTATGGAATTGGAAAATTTTCACCACTGTTAATAGTTTTGCAAAAACTGAAAATATTTTTCCTCCATAGAATTAACACTGGGATGGCGGCCATTTTGAATTTCAAATATCTGTAAACGTTGGGTAATTTTTTTCTCTAGTATCAAACTTTGTAGGTGATCCCTGATTTTCATTCTTGATTTGGTATAAAGATAACTGTTGAAAATTTCAATGCAGAAAGTTTGCACAAAAGTTGAAGTCTTTCAATTTCAAGGCGCATACTACCTTAAGCTCCTTTGGCTCAAAACGGAGCCACAGGAACTATTACAGGTGCAAAAATATCAAACTATTTACTTCCAGTCCAGCATCTCTATTGGTTGCAAGTTCAAAGGTAGCTACATACCTTTTAGACACTTTCAGATTTTTATTTTTTCCTTAATTGAACACGTCCCACACCCCAATAAAGTATACATTTTCTGAAAGCCCTGATATAGAGCTAACCGACCAAGCACGGTACACGGTCATTATTTGCATAGGAGTCACGTGACAAGCGTTTTGCTGAACCTTCCAAAAACCGGTTTTTCCCGCCTAATGCGAACACGCTGCAAGATTTCCGGTTGGAATTTCTTTATTGACAAGCCTTGATTATATCCTTCAAAACCGTGTCTGGGATTTTCTTTATATGCGTGGTTTTTTTTTAATGCGCTCTTAAAGGTGTTAGATGAAGGTGCTTTTCAAGGAATTTTAATTATCACGCCATATAATTTGAATGGAGCCTCCGGGAAAAAATCGCAGACACGGTTTTGAAGGATATTGTCAAGGCTTGTCAATGAAGAAATTCTAACCGGAAATCTTGCAGAGTGTTTGCATAAGGCGGGAAAAACCGGTTTTTGAAGCTTCAGCAAAACGCTTGTCACGTGACTCTTATGCAAATAATGACCGTGTACTGTGCTTGGTCGGATAGCTCTATATCAGGGCTTTCAGACAATGTATACTTTATTGGGGTTTGGGACGTGTTCAATTGAGAAAAAAATAAAAATCTGAAAGTGTCTAGAAGGTATTTAGCTACCTTAAAATATGACAAGAAAATCTTGCTACAGCGCTTTCCATGGCAAAACTCTTGTTTACACGGGAAACCCTCATTCATCGCCTTTTGACTCTAGAAATCAGCGGCACATATCTGAGAACAAAGTAAAACATTAAGGGTACCGGCTTGAACTTCATCTGTGGTTGCATGACTGTGGAACTCCCTTACCATACTACACACCATCCATTCTGAGCAACTTTATACATACTTGTACAAAATGTGATCACGGGAATTTTTCCCGTATTTTAAACTGTGACATGAATTATGACACACTTGTTTGCCAAAGCATACAATGCTGACATACTTTTCTAAACTCTGAGAATAAATACTTATTAAAGACCTGTCTTGGCACCAGATTGTCTCATCAGAAAATTTACCCACCAGATTACAGTTTCAATGGAAAACAAAAGGCTATCACATCTCCATAATCTTCTTACAGTCTAGAACAAATGCGATCCAAGGGATCGCGAACAGTGCCTTTAATTTTGGTGCATTATAATCAAGTAATTAATTATAAAATATTTTTGATTGATTTATATTGTTGTCAAAGATTCCTACATACCATGTCAAACAACGTATTCAATACATTAATATTGGAGAAGACAATGGCAAACAAAATTAAAATTCTTCGTTATATTATCCAATGTTATACAACTGTTCTTTTATGATAAAATATAATATCGCTGTTCTATATGTACATGTATTTACATGAATGGACATGAATGTGCATTCATTTTATATTCTTCATTGTTTTAACATCCTGTTTTTAGTACCTCTGTGATATTTTCATGCCCCACAAACAATAGCAAAACACAGTTCTATTTTTACATTTATTACATCAAATAAAATATCACTGAATCTACCGGTATAGTCTTGCGGATATGGCTTTTGAAACTGCAATTTGTACAGATTTGGAATGAGTTAAGAGATTTCAATGTATTAAATACCCCTTTATTTCATATTGGATTTATGCCAATTATTAAGGTAGCTACATACCTTTTAGACACTTTCAGATTTTTATTTTTTTCTCAATTGAACACGTCCCAAACCCCAATAAAGTATACATTTTCTGAAAGCCCTGATATAGAGCTATCCGACCAAGCACAGTACACGGTCATTATTTGCATAGGAGTCACGTGACAAGCGTTTCGCTGAACCTTCCAAAAACCGGTTTTTCCCGCCCTATGCAAACACGCTGCAAGATTTCCGGTTGGAATTTCTTCATTGACAAGCCTTGACAATATCCTTCAAAACCGTGTCTGGGATTTTCTTTATATGCCTTTGTTTTTTTTTAATGCGCTCTTAAAGGCGTTAGATGAAGGTGCTTTTCAAGGAATTTTAATTATCACGCCATATGATTTGAATGGAGCCTCAGGGAAAAAATCGCAGACACGGTTTTGAAGGATATTGTCAAGGCTTGTCAATGAAGAAATTCCAACAGGAAATCTTACAGCGTGTTCGCATAAGGCGGGAAAAACCGGTTTTTTAAAGCTTCAGCGAAACGCTTGTCACGTGACTCCTATGCAAATAATGACCGTGTACTGTGCTTGGTCGGATAGCTCTATATCAGGGCTTTCAGAAAATGTATACTTTATTGGGGTTTGGGACGTGTTCAATTGAGAAAAAAATAAAAATCTGAAAGTGTCTAAAAGGTATGTAGCTACCTTAAACAATTTCACAGTGTTCTGCAGAACATCTTTTGATTTTGTAGTCTTGTGAATTATATTTTGGAAGTCTCTCTCTAGAGATCTTTGTGAACACCGCCTAAATGAGGGTATCAATTCCATTAAATTCCCTCTCACAAGAATTGAAGAGGGGAATTGGGATGGGAGAATACCACTAAAAACACTTTTATCTCCAGAGAACATACTGTTTTTTTATTACCCCCGCCCCTCCCCACCCCTCAAGTACAATACCAAGATGTGTGGTAGATCGTCGATGAAGTATGCTGGCATTTGAATTAGCCACATGAACATACATGTAAATGAGAGTGTTTATATGGACATAAATTGCAAGCAATTTTGTTTTTGATATGGCAGGAGCATTATTGTGTTTCTAAAAGAGATTTTGTTTACAATGGTTGTTATTGACAAACCAGCCCCCCCCCCACTGATGTATCATCAAATCATATTTCTGTATTCTCGCTGAATAATATGATCATATCAGTACATGAGACATGCCAATATCAGGTATTGAATTTGTCATCATGACCTTCAAAAAGCAATTTCAAATGAAATCATTCTCATCAAGACCATGTGATGTCATCAAGAAGATGCAAACATCGGCATAAAGTCCTTACTTGGCAAAACAGTGCACTGACAACAAATGCAAGTCTAAAGGGTGAGTAGATGCAGCTGTAACATTTGGTGATTTTTCACCATTTTTGTTTTGTATGTCACTCGCAAGTTCTTGTTCTTCTCCCCATTGAAGCATGTTTAAACACCAACTGTTTAGTTTGTCAACATAGTGTCTACACTGTGGAATGCACTGTCGTTGCTTAAAATTGAATGCTACATCCGGATTAACATGCGTCTGGATTAACATGCATCAATCAACAATAACAACCGTAATATGTGCATGTCCAGTTGACAACCTGTATACCGGTACTGTGTATTTCAACATGCTTTTTAGGGATTAGAACAAGAGAAACCAGTGAGAAACCAGCTGAAACATAGTCGAGGAGACCTTAAACTTGTACACTACGCATATCATTAGCATCTCATTGTCAGCCACATGGACTGTGTGCCCGGCGGACCTACGCAATGTGGGTAGCGCCAAGCTGTTGCTGTAAAGGGGAGTGTGGTCTATGACGATGTCCCTCCACAAATAGTTAAGATTATAAAACTTTGGAGCTGGTACACATTCAATTGATCTTGGGGTAAAAAACAACAACTGAGAATGGATCACCTCAGTAAATATATGAAAAACATCACACAAAATGAAAAATTCAAATAAAGTGATATTCTTTGTACAAATTACAGCACCGCATTTTCCATATTACTTTTCAATTACTTCTTTTGACGCAGGAAGACTATGATTTGTGATGAAAGAAGGTTATTAATTGATGGTGCTGTCAAACTTTAAGGTACTCATTTCTTCATTTCATGACTGCAATATGCGATATGTGATTTGTTCAATGCAATGCACTGCCACATGTTGTATCCTATCTCTGCCATTGTTCGTCCCCGTTTGATTGTCTGATATTAAAATGACTGGCACCTCTCCCTGGCTGCATCATAATACCAGCCCATGTGTTCAGTCAGAGGGAAAGCCAATTATCTGACATTTCTCATCACTGCAACCTTTTTTTTATAGGATATGTTTGTGCACTTAACAAGCAGCCTACAAGTACCTAAGGCATGTCCACAAAAACAGTGAAACGGCGGAACAGATGTTACTGGTAAATCCTTTCCCTTCATAATACATAAAAATCAAACAAAAAAATATTACAGACTACTAAAATCAAACGACAATATTACGATTACCAAAGCCACATATGTGCAGGCAGAACAAGAGATTAACGTTCTTTTGAAAACTATTGGAGAAATGTCATTCTGACAAAAACGGACCAGTCAAACTTAGACAACCTTGTGCATCACAACAAAGAAAATATGTCACAGCTGTTACTGTACACACTAATGCTTCCCTTTACATAATACACAGTACATCAAGTTAAAAGGCTGTGACATCACAAAATGCCACTCTGGGAGTATAGCAACTCATTGTAACTTAATATGATTATCCATATTTCAGGCAAAAAACCCATGTACACAGTATAAAGACTTAGGGTATAAATTATCTGGGAGAATTCCACGCCAATAGGAACAAGCAACCTGGCAGCCCATAGAGCTCCGCTGTGTGGTATGTAGAGAATAACTATTTATGACAACTGTGTCGATGAAGAAGGTAAATGTTGGTTTCAGAGAACAAGATTTGTGATCCAAAATTAGGAAAATGGGCCCAGGTTGGCGAGCTTTACTGGCTCCCCCTTCTGACAAACACGCATATTTGCAAGCAGGATTAAAGTAACCACAGCGTGGATGTAAACATAGCACGCTTGCCCCGAACATAATGATTGTCATCTCTAAAATGATATATAACATGACTGTGGTTGTTTCGGTGGAAAATATTATAAAGCCACATTTTATGAGTAAATTGTACATGACATGGACAAAGAATTGTAAAAACACTTCTCAAACATTACATGAGTAGCATGGTTTACCGGCAAAGCAGGCTACCTTGCCTTGTGGCTGGGGCTAGTATACTATGGACATCGGTACAATTGTTTTAGCCAAACATTACATACACAAAAATAAATAACAAATGCATACTTGTTCATTCCGATTGAACATGTTATTGGCGCAAAGTTGATAAAAGATAAATGAGACAGTTTCTGTGCGAAATTCAACTTGAGAAGCGTCAAAAAACAACATGGTGGAACATACGTCTTGTCACAAGAATTTTTCACAATTTGAAAAAAATCTGAAATAGGTTATCCCTGGGTACCTGTATACTACATATTAAAGGAATTGGATCAGAGGCTCTAAAGAAGAAGCCGGGAATGCAAAAAGTTGATGGAAGATGGATGACAGACTACAGACGACATGTGATGACGGACAACCACCGGATAGATACAGGTAAGCTCTGCATCACTACCAGCAGAGCTAAAAACTGACTTGCCTGTGTACCCTCCCAGATGTTACCACCTTCTTATATTGCACCTTCATTCTTGCTACCAGATATGTGTAGCAGAGTGTCAAGCTTTGTTGCCTCACATATGAAGTGAAATGAAAGCCATGTCCTTGGGTCTAAAATGCATTTTTTCCCCCTACAATGCCAATTTTTCCCAAAATGTTATTCTGAAGCAACATTTTTGTCTGTTTGATACAAAGCAAATTTTTGAGAAATAAAAACAAACAATTTAACCATATGGGAGAGCTTATCAACGTATAAAGGGCCTGTAACTCTATCTTTTGATGATTTTCTATCACCATTATTGTTTATGAATGTCAATCACCATTATTGTTTATGAATGTCAACTACAATTTTTTGTTCTAATTCTCGAAGCAAGTTCAGATCCACAGAGTTGAACTCCTAAACTCAGCCTGCACATGTGTGATAGACATTGTTATTGTTGACAAGTGAATTGTGGTCTCGACTCGAATTAAAATGTAAACAATAACAATGCATTTTACACATACAGTATACGTGGTGTGTCGACAAGCTACCACGATGGGCATTTCAATCGGTATTCTGTGTAACGATATGTCTACTTTCTTAACCCTAAAGGAATACAGTCATGAGAACTGCACTCAAAGGAAAGTTGAATGAGACCCATAGGGCCAATGTTAACTCGGTAGCCAAGGTACAATGGTGATTGATGAAAGTTAAAACATGTGTCTGTCATAATCTACATAGTATAAATTAAATGTTACAACTATGATGATGAGGTGCATCTAGATATCTTGCATGAAATACATTGTTTGTAAACAAGAAACTTGCACAGGCGCAGTTCTGACGACTATTTCCCTTTATACACCCACTTTTGATTAAAGGCAGGGGGAGCCTATAAATACCCCGTATCTCCCTGGGGATTCATAATCCAACATGAGTGGCACGTGGTAACAACGTCAACGAATGCTCCCGAAAATCTGGATCTTTCAACAACCATGGTGTAAATTAAAGCACTGTTCCAACATATTACGTTTTGTGAATACTTGTGGCATCACCCTGTTGGCGAAATTCTCTCATTTTTTCCATTTTAAGTTGATTTTTTATGCCAAAACTGCTTCGATGCTGTGTTCGAAGCATCCAACGAACAGTAGATGAAAGCATTCAAACAGCTGCCAATCACGAGGGGACGCGCAAAGGTGCAAACGATCAAACATTTGTTGTGTACATCGGATCGATTACGATGTCAACAATGAATAAACGATTCTTACTACTGAACGAAAAAACTTGACCAACGGTTACTGAACACGCGCCTCAATGAATTCAGACACAAACGGACTACTTCATGGTTTCAAGCAGATTGCCTCTCCCTTTTTTTTCGTTGATATGTGTACCTGTAGGCCTATGAATGGGTGATGTTTTTGTTGACCTGCAGTACGATATTTTACGATAGATCGCCTTTGGAAGTATGTTGTGGCATAGCCCTGCGTACGATGACGTGTATTCCCGGTGTTATACGGCCTCCCACCACAGCTCTGCTGATTACCATGGACAAAACCCGGCAACATGCGGATCAAATTTGGACGGAGCACGAAAAACTACTTTCTAACTGTTTTCCGCCGAAATCAACTCGATTCCGATCTACATGTATGCAGCCTACCCAAACCACTCAACCGCTCACAGACTGCGAAAAAAAATGCTCTCGTGACATCCAAAACCGTTGTTTGCTCGCGATGCACGGTCAATGGCTCATGCAGTGGACGGGCATTGGATACGTTCATGCCACGATGTCAACTCTACCCACGATTACATGTATACAGGTGCCCATGAGCTTCATTATTTCCTGTCGGGTCGGGGCGATGAAACTAAATCGTGATTGATTCATCTCTGTCGGATTTGACCAAAATGAGACACTTGACATAGATTATAGCATCAAATGTTGACCGTTCAGACTGAAACATGATAAAAGATCTGAAGATCGCCGTGATCGGTGATGTCGTTCTTCTCTAGGCCTATACGTTTTTCTGAGCTAGTTTTTTACTAAATTGTTCGAGTATTAGCTGACGTTTTTTTGAAAACTTAATCAACTTTTCTTTCCCAACCAGGGCACAACATTACCTTTTTACTTCATGGTAACCTAGGATGAATTAAATCGCAGATTAATAGACTCTTATGTTCTTCCTCGATTGTCTGTGACTGATTTTGCTATCTCCATATCGATATTGCGTTCGCACTCGGGTGTCTTGAAACTTACGTCATTCACTGAAATAGTTTTCGGACAAACTCAAGAAATTCGACAACTACTAACGAATAGTCGGCAAAATTTACAGAGACAAGCAATAATAACTATTGTCATTTTACCGTCTTTTTTACCATTTTTGCCGTCTTTAGATAAACGGACTCGTTTGACGGAAGCAGTATATAACGATCTGAGTTCCCATATTTTTACCCTACAGTGTGAGTGTAGTATTCGAATGAGTGAGATCATAATCTTACGCTGTTCCGAGTGGTCTGGAGATTTTTTATAATATACAATAAATTGACCTTATCAAAATTATTGTTTTACATTTCTTGGATATTGATACTTTTTCTGTATGTTTTGACTGTTGATTTGAAGTCTTTTGATTCTCCATTGGCAGCAGCACATGTACGGTTACAACCGCCATGTGATGACCAGAGTGTGATTGTAAAGTTGTCGGGAAGTTGTTCAGAAGAAAAATCATTTTGTATTTAGAGGCTTCAGTTCAGGATTTTTCAAGATAAACAAATCATTATACATTTCCTACGTCTTTGAAACGGGGATTACGGTAATGTGATGAATGTCATGAAAATTTTGTGAACGTCTTTGCAATGTGTTCCCACGATGAGTGTGAACTGATAAATCGTCAGAAATGGTCCAGTGACCGTGATAAAATAAACACAGATGCAAAACCATTGCGAGGAAGATAGTAAGAAATTCACATTGCAATATTTGCTGTCGTATTTCTCAGCAGGAATAATCAATTTTTACACGTTGTGTATAAGATCAGCAAGCAGGTGTTCGGCGGTCAATTGCTTCTATCATAATGATCTTGATCGCAGCTATTTGGCGAGAAGACAGCGGGTACTTATAATCTCGCAAAATTATTGATATCATGTCTTTGTATTGGAAATTTTTGATCGGAGGCAGCTCAAATCAACAGCCGTAATATATTCGGAATCGTGTTCTCACTGGACACCGAACTACCTGCTATCAACAGTACGTTATGTACCATCGGCGGTAACACATTGGTCGTAATCTTGTCTAATTCTGCCCCGCCGTTTGTACAGTCCAGAAATTTCAAAGCTAGATTTTTTCACCCTGACATATAATACAGCGACCTTGCACACTAATGATCATTCCACTGTTTCTGTTGGGGTCTGTTGGTTTTTTAATTTGCTCCGTGGCCCCGGTAAGATTTTTCAATACGATACAAAGTTTGAAATTTTTTCAAGGTAAATTTAGTATATTCCCAGTTTGTGGGGTAAAGTTTTCTGGAGTGAAAGTTTGAGTTGACGCTGATAGAGTAGACGTCGAGCCCGGCACAGTTGACTGGGACCCGGTCGGTTTGGGGTCGTTTAGTCCAGAAACCTGCAGCAGAGTTCTGTATGATCACCGTTCGGCATTTGGGTGATTTTTTGGTCAAAGTAATGCAGTAACAATGTACGCCAGATTTTTTGTGTTGTTTTTGTCACAACTGTCATGTGCGTATACGGACGGTTTTCAATTAAAAACGGTAGTAATATCCAGTGCTCGTAAATGCGTGCAAAATTTATTCAGTGACTGTTTACGCAGCAGTCGTAAATACGACTAGGATTTACCACTACGTACATGTAACAACTGTAAACACCGCATCAATAGTCCATACGAAAATTTTGTGCTGAATCGAGGGAGATAACAATTGCGGTAGAAAAGGTCAGTCCATCATCCATCAAAGTTGTTGATCGAAAAATCTTCACTGAGCGCCAACTACATGAGTGGCTGTTATAGTTGTACACGTAGTTCTGTGGGCTTTCCGCTGTCACTTGTTCAAAGTGCGTCAAGCTACGAATATTTTCATGTACTGAGTTACAGACATCGGTGAAGTACCGGGTACATTGATTTTGTTCAAAACCACTGCCTGTTTGTTCCTCGTGTTGTTTTTTGTGTCCCTAACGTCGACTGGCTCTATGTGCGTACAAACATAGCAGTCGGGATTAAGATTTCCTGGATAAATAGATTTATTCCGCCTCTGACGCAAAGATACACACTGTTTTACATGTGCCACTCCTAGGCCCTGGGATCGATTTCCATACCTTTAAGAGTGAGTGTTTCAACATGATTTGGAAAGTAGAACAAGAATTTGCAATTGTACAAAACAAAAGGTAACGTACAGGTACTAGGCCCTTTATACTGCTTTTCCACATTCACGTAACTGAACACATGTACAATATTTACAACTCACAACCTTCAACGACATATCTAGAAATACATGCAGACACCATATTCATTGAATAAATCACTTATTTTACATACATTGTTGCATATTCATGCTCTTTTTCTATACAGTACAAATGTTTCTCCTACTTACTGATCTGCAGTCTGCAACACGTGTTGTATGACATCACATTTGAACAGATTATCATTATAAAACTGAAAGAGCAAAACGCTAAGCCAAGGATATTATAAATTTTTCATTCTGTTCACTTTTTCATTTCTAATTCACTAGATTGAAGAGGAAGGCAACACTAGTAATAAAGTCAACTGGACATCTTTGTAACACAGCACCCTGGAATGGAACATGCAGGATTCTTTTAATACTACGGTATTCCATATAACAGTATTCTCTCCTTTCTTAACCTTTTAAGCGCTTTAATTTTTCCCACCAAAATGTTAGTACAACATTTTACCACTTTTTGCAGATTTTTCTATAAATCTTTGGACAATTTTGGACCAAATAGACATCATATTTAATTTGTTACAGTTTTTTATCACAATTTTGGCAAAAATCTGAAAAAAATTTTCTAGGGTATATTTTATAAAAGTGACAAAAATTGACTGTGGCACTCAAAGAGGTAATCTTCATGTTGATATTCAAAGCTTCAGTTGCAAGTGTAATTCAAACTTACACACAAACAAAACCTAATATATATAGACACTAGTGTTATTGCAAAACACTTTGAACCAGCCGTATGCTTTTGTAATGTTTTTGGATTTTCAAGCTTGGTTTTGATTTAGCTATAAAAACAGACATCCCAACCATATTAAATATGGTGACAGATTTTAAACTGGTGGCATCCTAAAGCAGAAAATTAATAGACTTAAAGCTGAATTCACTAAAAAAGATGCTAGCTAAAAAGACATAGTTTACGGTCATAGTATAACATGGCTTTTATATTTACCACTATTGACCGGTACTAACCAGAGCTGCACCAGTATGGCACACAATAAACAAATACACAGCAGACAAAATGTATGTATTTTTCAACTGCTGGCCTATGACCCCAGGTTTTTTTATTCAGATACCTGAAATCAAGGCAATTGACACATACCTGCCTGAAGCCTCCTTAGTTTTTGAAAACAGCTGGAGTGTAAATATATGTCTGAAGCTAACAGATCATATCAAAAGGTGATGAAAAAAAGAATGAAAGTATCTGTGCATTTGCGACAAATATATATTGAGGAAAACACAAGGTTTCTGTACATGCTTGATGACTGACAAACAAGAAGAAAATTATGCGTTCAAAAGATTTAACTATTATAGAAATAACGGGCGACGCGCTGACCATTAACGTTTATTTGTGGGCAAGGGCGAGAGGAAAGCCAAAAATTAACGGGCGAGGCTTGCCGAGCCCGTTAATTTGGCTTTCCTCGAGCCTGCGCCCACAAATAAACGTTTATGGTCAGAACGGAGTCTGTTATTTCCATTATATTATCAGCAAACCCAAGAAAACAGTCAAAATTTCCAAAAAATTTCAGGAGCGAACGACAACTGGGCCCCAGAAACTGAGCAATACGCGACATACTGTCACACGCGCTGTAAAAATGGCAAATCCGGGGATATTTTCGGAAAAAAGTATTTCAACTTGATCTACAAGTGCTCCATTTTATTTTGTGATTGATTATGATTTACGTTTCAGCTGTAAAGTTACGATATTTCGAGTTGTTAATCTTATTATTCATATTCACGGGCATGTAAACAAACCATTACTGTGTATTTGTGGTCAGTCTTGTGGTTCAGCTCGACCAATCAAAATGTGACGGGCACGGCATGGTAATATAATTGATAATAAACATTATCTGAAGTATGTGTAGAAAATAGCGTCCAAAATTTCAGCTATTTGATAATTAATGTTATCTGAAGTTTGTATACAAAATAGCATTTGAAATTTCAACTATTTGATAATAAATATTATCTGAAGTTTGAACAGAAAATCAAAAGGCTGAATGAAACTCCTATACTCTGGAACACATTAAGTCTTTTAATATTGAACTTCATACATAACAAATTTCCCTGTGACAAGTTTGAATGAGAGTAACATCAGTTATTATGGAAAATAAAAGAAGAATAAGTTCAGAAATTTTAATGAATTTTTTGCAACTGGTACATCCTCACATTAAAACTCTGGATTTCAAGAGCTCACAAGATGCCCCCAGATTGCCCTTGTCCATATCCATTGAAAGAAATTTATAGGAGTTTCCCAAAATTAACGATTTTGACCAAAATGTTCTTGCTACATGCAAACTCTGTGATATACTGATAACACTTCAGATTGACCTGGCCCAAGCAATTTTTCCTGCTCAGCAAGACAGCGGGTGGTAGTTGCCCACACGGTGACACACTGTGGAATCTTATTCATGGTTAAAGTAGATATACACTACCGGTAGTGGACCGTGGTTTACGTACTCATGAGGTCATCACGATCTCTACAGATCTCTCAAATAAAAGATGTCTTTTGACTCTCAAAGTTAGTCAATTCTTAAAACTTAATGACTCTTGTACAAAGAATGCATCTTCAATACGCCAGAAGAATTTGTGCCCAGCCATACCTGTTTAATTAGAGGCCATGTGTTTTTAAAATATTTCAGTCACACCAGTAATTTTTACAAAAAAATGTGTAAAAGAGTAGTCATATTAACATTAAATAAGTTTTGATGCCAATTTCTGCCAACAACCTTGTCCAAAAAGCCAACCAATGCTCACAATCTTGTCTCAGATGTATAGTTATCTAGGACCACATTTTTGATGAAAAGTTGTAAATTTGGCGTACAACTGTTAACAATCGACAAGTGGTAAATATAGAGTGGGGATTTGGCCGAGCGGTTCTGTCTGTCGCTTCTCCACTGAAAACAGCATATAGCTCTGCTGTTTTTTATGCTAATTTGTACATCACTAAATTAGGGCAGCCCTAATAAGCTACATATTGAATTTCAAAGGTGTATAGACCAATGCTATCAAAGGAAACAATGTTCTGACCAAATATGAGAAAACAAGTCCAAAATAATTTGCAAAACATAATTCACTTACTGAGTCAGTAAAAAATGGGACTGATCCAAAACCTACATAACAAAGAAAGAGGGAACGAGTAGATATGCCAAACTTTTAAGCAGTAACCATCTCACACTTTTGCCGTCCCATGAATTACCTCACAGATGCAGACAACCAATCTGCAATTCATCAAAGCCATCAATGTATAGATGATCTCACAGACTGGATTCTAGGATGGAATATCTGGATACATAATCGAACAATGAGATGTTTCCAGAGAACATTAGAATTTCAAGAGTACAAAATTTTAGGATTACCGAATAACTAAGTAGAAAAATTGATATCAAGGGTGCCCACTGTGATCTAAAGTCATCAATTCAAAAATTTGCATAAAAGGATGCAAACCATGCTATTGACAAACACTGTGTTGGTTTGCAAACTCTTGACAATTTTAAAGAGACAGAAAATTTGAATCAAGAAATTGAAAGATTACATATTTCAAATGTCCCCGTCATTCAAAATACCTACATCTGTCCATTTATTAGATCGGGTGTCAATGTAGTAGTTGATTTTCCATTCCAGGTTGTTCATACAGGCCAAAAAATTGAAACTCAACCAGGAGGTGGTGCTAAATCAGTAAATATCCGAAAAAATAAAAAATAAATTTGTCATCAAAACCATGATAATCAACACCAGACAACACGGAAACAATGTCACGGTGTGAAGCTTATGAATCACTTCCAGAAACATTGCATCAGGACAGTGGTGATTTTCATGCTCATGGGTGCAAAATGAACAGTATTGATGTTCAAAACTTCATGTACACTGGCATCGAGACATCTTGAACCACTTCTGAACCAACCAGTGTGGGGGGGGGGAGGCAATATGATGTGAGTCTCAAAAACATTCATGTGACAAAAGCAGAAATTATAGACTGTTAATGTTTCAATTCCATCCATCTAAATTTAAGTCACTGGTTCAAATAGTTTGTGTTACCCTCTCATGTATATTGTACAAGTACATAATATCTTGGTCTACAAGAGTCCAGTTCACATATCATGTACATATGCAGCCTCATTATGAGTCCCGAAAATCAGATGTCTCATCAAGCACTGTGAATTCTTGCATACTTAAGTCTGTCTCACTACTCAGACACAACAAAGTCTCACACTTCAATCCTGTTTGACTTCTTTATGACTTTTAACACCTAAATCAGCGTCTTTGTAGATCCTGTCCTAATATTAAGATCTCTCTAGCACCATGCCTGGACACCACCACTTTCCATGCTTCGAGTGACTCACGATGTCAGAAGTTCCAAAAGCTGATACCAAAAGCTGATGATCTGAGCCCAAGGAGACATTACACATACATTCAAGAGTCTGAAACCCAGAGATCGTGCCCACATCCCCGACCAGTTTTCTGCATTGCACTTCACAAACAAACAAATACAGAAATACAGAGGTACAAAACATGACAGGTCATCGCTTGCTCCTCTAATGAGCCACTACGATATTAATGATAAAATTACGCATGTGGTTATCAGAAGGATTTGACTGAAAAACCAGCAAGGAAAATACATGGCAGTGTCATGGATAAAGATAGATGGTTAGCAACTGCCTCCACACAGTTCCGAGAGTTCCTGGTTTCATTGATACAGGAAGTCCATGAAACATATTTTTGTAACGCAGATTCAGAAAATTCAGTGGCTAAATTGCAAATTTATGGAACAAGGTCCACAAACTAATCCAAGGTGTACCTCAATACTAATAATACTACCGTGATACATCAAGTGCTTTGTAAGTGTTTCATTCAATGTCCTTGATAGACATATAGAACTTGTCATAGAAGCAACGTCTGCATTGCTATTTTCCCATTTTTTAAAGTTTATAGAAATATGTTTTACCATGTTTAAGTATAAACTGCATTTAAACTGAGTCTAGAAGGTCACGCAAGTATTGCCACTTTGAAAAATATCTGATTGAAAGCAAGAAGCGGGTCAAAGACAGCACAACTGAGCTAACGTTGGACAGACCACATAACTGCTGTGAAGGATTCAGGGTCCTGGTGTCTTTAACACAGTGATAATTACCCTCTCTCCAATGTTTGACTTGACAAATTATGATTATATGACATGCAAGGTGCACCGGGGACTCTGAAATTGTCATTGTACTGTATTGATTTATCCATCATATGAATCTGAATAAAGTCCTGTGTAGCTTTAGCAGTTATTGTTTGTTCCAAATTTTTGTACATTATACTGGTCATTTAGATGTCCACAAAGATACCAGAGAAATGGGAGCGCATTGTGCTGTAGGCAATTATGTGACCGACAACTTTGGTGTATCGACCACGGATGGCAGCAGCCCAGACCAAGGTGGCACAAACTTGCATTTAAGTTAACCACGGTCCTTTTGTGGAGGGACCGTGAGTTAACACTGCATAGCTAACTTGCTATTATGCCCTAACACTCTTACTGACACTATCTACTCTCTCGGTGAAATCACACTCTGTTGATCAACATGCCGGCACTACCGATATGTCGGTACCACAGTGTCATTAACCTCTGCACTATGTGACTCTGACAAGACGTTCAAACTACAAGGTTTACTCAACCACAACCAAGGGGAAACGTGACAGACTGCAGGTGCTGCTGCACCCCTGGCACTACTCCCTACCGTCGGTTACTTGCTAACCATTGAGTGAGGTGGTGTTTGTGCACTGTCGGCATATGGCATAATGCTTGAACTTGACTTTTGGAAAAGTAAGTCTCAAACAGTGCTAAACTAGGACCCCCAGTAAATTACGCCAAAACCTGTTTTTTCTGCACTTACTCTTGTCCATCCTTTTCTCTCTACAGGCAAGTAAAAGCAAATAAAGTCTAACACAATAGACCACCTCTAACCCATTGCCTAATATCGGTGATTTTCCCCGTAAACGGCATGCAGGATAACGAGCAGATACAGGTAATATTGGCCCATTGCCTATCGATTTGACAGTTTAGATTAATCATATTGACAAATATTATGGCAAAAATTGGCCATTCTAGCCATTTTGGATCAACATATACATGTATCTCTACATGTACATACAGTGGTGTGCATCTTCTTGGCAGCCATATTGTATTGGATTGTATTGCAAAAGAAATTGACACGTTGGTACATTCTGTCAGCTCTTGTTCTTGTGCAAAGGGTACAGTAATTGGAATTGGTCAAAGTTTTTCTCTGTGAAATGGCTCCAGATGTGAAAAAAATCTCAACAACTATAGGGTCATTACAACTTCCCTAACATTATACCGGTATGGACAAAAAGAACATGCATGCATGTAATACTGGTAAACCCTACTTTTGCTGACTTAAATCGATTCAGATGTACTCAAGAAATTACTTCAAATTGACAGAGGTGTGTGCATATTGCCCAGAAGGATTGATGACGCCTATTCTAAAAGGTTACCTTGGACTTCTGTACACCAAATATAGAAATCTCCACTGGTTTTTTAATAGTCAACCACTCTCTTGCATCACCAGGAAAAAATAATTAAACCACAACATGTACAACCGAAAATGAATATCCCTTCACTTGTCGATTGCTGATGTATCAACCTATTTATCTCAGGTGATATTTGTACCTTGCAAGACAAAATTTTCTCATTTGAACAAATAGTAGTGACTGTATCATGATATTTCAGACTCAAAATTTCCACAATGTCAAATTCATACAATATTACAAGGTTTCATGATTTTGTCATGAATGATATGGCACACAAGTGGCATGCACAGACATGTATATGAAGTAGGAATGACACTAAGAGCTAGCATGAGATTGCGAGCTCCATATTATGCCCTCGCTATTTCCTCCGAGGGGAAGTATAATAACCAAAAGAACATCAAAAAACGTTAGCCAAGACACTCATGCGAAGACAGCATTGTGTTAAAAATTGAACTAATCTTACCTCATTAGGACCCTGAAAGGCGGGAGACAACTGTCTTGTTGTGTTGGCAACATGCAGTCCTATTCATAATTCCCCTAACGTGTAATCTATGCAACTCAAACAATGGTGGCTGGGAGTCATCTTCACAAAGATGAAATAATGCAAGCATGTTGCAAATGACACTCTTCTTCGTGTCTTTGTAAGACTTGGGTGAAACCATTTCTTTGAAAATTGCCAATCCCTGATTGGTCAGCTACAGTCACATCTGATGAAAGAATGCTCCAAGTCATTGCACACATTCTCCCTCTGTTTATAGGTTACATTGTACAACAAGGGCTATCAAAGTGACATCTATTTTGCCCCCACCAGCATCGTTTGGCCAGCCCCTCTGATCCTCGGCAGCCACCCCTGCGACTGAAGTTCCTTTCTTTTTTTTCATATTTGATTGTACTGAAAAAAATAAAAAGGTTTCAATACACTGCAAGACCCTGCGACCAATCATAGATGGCCACATACCAGCCACAGAGATGCAGTTTTAAGGAGCAAACAAAAGACCTACAAATACAGCACACTAGTCAGGGTGAAGCCAATCAGACACAGCTAATGAGAAATACTACCGGTAGGTTGTATGGAAGTCAACCATCTCAGCACCACTCAATGTTTTCAGAAAACTCACCATGTTAGTCATGACAATGAAACTTTACCTTCAAAATAACAAAACAATGGCCTCAGGGATCACATAGTACATGTAGCTCAACCAGCTGAATACAGTAACCACACCACCACTCGTCTTTAATACGCAATGCTTTTTCAATGCAATGCCCAAGGCTAGACCTGGATAAGAATGACTCTCCCAGAGAAAGAAAAAATAAGATATTTACTCCATATTCACTGTCAAAGAACTGCACAGCTACACAGCTCATACACTTCCTGGAACAATTGATCACTGAGTCATTCATATTCATGGGGACCTATGAGTGATATACAAACAAGTATTAAACGAACAAACAAACAGAGACAGACAGATAAAATACAGGCAAAAAAGAAAGAAATATGAAAATGCAAATAGACAAAATATAAGAAATCAAACAAACAAATAATAAACAGAAAACTGGAAAAAGTATATGACAATTCAGGTATGTGTAGCAGAGTAATTGAAAACGTCTGCACAACGTACGTAATTACCTTGCTATGAAATTAAATCCACTTTCTGTTCACTATAAGAATAGGACCATGTTAAAAGATTTACATAATTTGCAAATGTTACCATCCTTTGAACAAATCTGTTGGAAACTAACGATACAAACTAAATTTTACAAATTATCATCAGACGGTTTGAGAAAACACACATGTTTTGACCAAATAGAGGAAACTGGACTGAAAAATTGACATTTGTTTATTTGTACCTCACTTAAGACAAATTATCATACGGTCAGCCCTAGTGATCTAAATGAAAGCTATGTGATAATTTTGGATTTTTTACTTCAAATGCTTGCCATATTGACGAAAGATAATTTGCATATTCAAATTAAACTCTCACTTGAATCAATTCAAATTAACAGAAGTCATCCCTAGGAAGTATCCAATCAAATTTGCAAGCAATCACTTGAGTGCTTCCTAACAACATCATATATTGACCAAAAACAACAAAATTTGTCCCAAAAATTAACATCAGCAGTTTCACCATCAATTGAATACACCTGGATAACGTCATCCCTGGGAACAACTTTCAAAGCTATTGGACAAACAGCTGCAGAGAAGATGATTTTCAGTTTCCTTATGAAAAATGGCAAAAATTCTACACAATAAATAGATAAAATTTGTTTGCAATCTTCAACAAACGTATGTGGAGTTATCCCTTGCAATCTACCAGATATATTCCAAATTTGAATCATAGCATTCACACCATTAGACTTGAGCCCTTTGATGGTTGACCGATTTCACATTTTTCTATGCTCATTTGCATATTTCTGTGAAGAGCAATTTTAATTGAATATAACTGCAATCTTAAACCCATGGCACATCTTCAAAACATATTTAAATGATGCAAACAGTGATTTTCAATATTTTTTTGGTGGAGGGACGTACATACGTACTTCCATACAGAAAAATACATGTCCTTATTGCTGCAAATGCTCACGATGTTATACATAGCCATGGCAGACTGGAGCTAAAAATTGCAAATCTAAACAGCCTATGAAGGAAACCTCCAACTGCACTTGGTTTGTATGAAAGTGGTATTGTCTCTCTGTACTATTATTAATGAGATGTATTTGAAGATAGAAAGTGCCTCAGGGTCAGATATTCGACCTCCCAAACTTCTACAATTCTTTTCTGATCTATGACTTGTGGGGTTCATTTTAAAGCTCTTGATGTAAAAAGTCTTTTTACTGTCTTAGTTTTTTTTATATCGAAAATTCTATTTTTCTCCATAGAGTTAACATGAGTATGGTGGCCATTTTGAATTTCAGATATCAGTAAATCTTGGGTAATTTGTTTCTCTAGTAACAAAATTTGCACGGTGACCCCAAATTTTTATTCTTGATTTTGAAAGAGGATGATTGATAGATTGCTTGAGGAAAATTTGAGCAAAAGTTTAAATCTTTCACTTTTGAGGCGCAAATTAACAATCAATATTGGCCCTTTTAGTCATTAACAGATGAGCAAAATGGAGAGAAAAGAGGATGGGTGGTTTCATGGCATGGCTTACAGAATCATTTGTTTTGCGACTACCGGTATTGCTGATTTTGAGCAGCTGTGCTCCAAAGATGAGTTATCATTCTTGTCAGTAGTTTTCTAACATTACAGGAAGGCTCCATTAACTTAGGAATACCCTACTTCCCTATGAGGATCAATTTCACAGACTTGCCTTTCCTACAATGGCACTACAATGGCACCAGCTGGATTAGATAAACATAACAATGGAACATTAACACCTTGAGGGATTAAAAGTCTTCTGTTTGTCACCCGAGTTGGTCAGGCAAGGACTCGGGTTTCAGGTACCATGCAAGTTAATGCAGTCTTCCCCTAATGGGAGTTAACAAAGAGCAAGGAGGATGCTACAACATTGTGCCATGCCATTTGCTCACTGGTTTGCAATATGTCCATCTGCAGTTGTACATGAACATAAAACATTGCAATTGTAACATCACTTTTCAAACCTCCAGTAACAGTATAACTAATGGCTCATCATCCTCTCCTGTCAAAAGCAGAAAGGACAACCATTCCAAATCATTGCAAACTGGCCACCTGGAACTGTACACAACCATTAAATGCTAAACATTAATTGGTGATTAACTGGTGATATCAACCTTCTTGCCACCACAGTGTCAGGGCTCGAAATTAGCGGTAGTCCAGCGTCCATAGACTACCAACTTTTCCCTGGGGCTACCAAAACCCATGAAATGGTAGCCAACACGGACTACCAAAGCCTGGGACATGAAATTACTTAGTGGGCGACATGATGTTGATCGATGTGAGATGACCTACGCTAGGTCCGACAGTCAACCCAGCTTGACACAGAAAGGCCAGACTATGACTTTGTTATGCAAATTAAAATGCGTATACAATGCAAGATCCGAGGTACATGAATATTCCACATTGATTAAGGGTCATTAGCATAGAATTTCAATACCGAAACAATGCTCATTTATGTAATATGCATATTTGAATATCATTATACCTCGCATCTTGCACTAATAGAAAATGCGACAGTGCAGTCGAATTTGTTGCGACAAACTTTCAATAAAATATCATTATCTGAACTTATATGTACTT
Source organism: Ptychodera flava (assembly GCF_041260155.1). Lineage (NCBI taxonomy): Eukaryota > Metazoa > Hemichordata > Enteropneusta > Ptychoderidae > Ptychodera > Ptychodera flava. The sequence goes on along the minus strand of NC_091939.1, from coordinate 20,665,060 downwards.
GGATGACAGGCTCGGGAAATGATGGCCAATGAAAATTCATTTTCATAGTTATTTAATCACAATGTATCAATCACAATTAAACACAAAATTATTCAAACTGGAAAAAAAAACTGCCGGGCCATCCACAAATAACGCTTTCCGAAGTGTACCAGATCATCCCATGATAGAGTACTATGGTGGAGAAATAAAGCCAATTGCCACGAAAGTATTAGGAACATGACTATACAAAGTTGTCATCCTGAAATTTTTAGCCATGTTATGTTTTCACGTGCTGGGTGAAAAGTTGTCACGGCAAACATCAAAATTTGTATATAAGTTCTATGTATGTGTGAATAGGTCGTCAAACTTTGAGGCGTCGCCGTTGTCCACTACACAAGCTACCATTCTACTAAGGCTATGATATACAGGCATTGATGTCAAACGGCTAGAAAAATCACTTCCTGGATAGAATCATGCAAAATAAATCTCTCATTGTCCAGATTATAAATAAAAATATCATATCATTTACAAAAAAATTCCTCATTCATGCATGGGCTACCAGACCTTGTCACTGGGCTACCAACTTCAGAAAATGGTAACCCAATGGGACTACCAGGGAAAAAAGTCAATTTCAAGCCCTGAGTGTGACCCACGCCATTATTATCAATGAGGATTAATGGTGGACCTGTTTACTAGGAATCATGGGTGAGCAGATTAAAGGTATACTGTCACCTGTTCCAATCTTGCCACAGTTACCATGGAAAGAGAAGATCTAACCAATCACAGATTTTAAGCGAGTGGCCGCTTTTTAAAAACAGCGCCCTCACATGGGCATTTTGAATACCAAGGAACGTCCCTTTGACTGTATAATGGCATATTTAGATTACAGGTGACTGTATATCTTTAAATCCGCCTTTCAATCAGAAATTGAAAAGTCTCCTTAGAGGGACCACTGGCCAGCTTGGCTACTTAGACTTGTTAAAAGATAGTACTTGTATCGCCATACAAACTGTACCCATTCTGATGAAACTGTTTAATGCGATTGACTTTCTGCATGTTCCCACTAAATTCCCAGTTCTAATACATAATGCACAATATTTTGGCTGACTTTCAGCACATTTGCAAGGTTGTATCTGATTGGTCCACTGTCACTATTCATAGCAACTTAGAGAGTTTATTTGTGTTATGCTATTATAATGGTAAGATTCTGCCAACCAATTGGATAACTGCTTCCAAATCTTTGAAAGTCAGCCCCAATTTTTGGGCCAATGAATATTCTCCATTGGTAACATCTAATTACTGGTTGATTTGTGTATTCAAACAAGGCTTATTAATATGGATTGCATATACAACTGAGCCTTACATGACAAGTTCAAAATACAGTTGGCTACATACAGAGTGGTCATTTGAACATTAAAATGCAATTGAGTGCAATGAACTCTGTATAGTAAAGCGGAAAAAACCTCTCACAGATGGTATACCAACGTCAAGAATTAATTCAACACTTAATCCCCATCCAGTCGTCAATGTAAATTTTGCTATATGCCCTGCAAAGCATCAGATGACAAAAAAGTACATTGATACAGGCTCTGTACTTATTTCTGCTTCTTTTCTGTTATGTTGATCTAAACAAGGCAATTTTTTTTTCAATCAGCAGGATAAATTTTGCTTTAGGTCATAAAAACGTTACTGAATTTCAGTTGTCTTTTTTTACCATGGAAAATATGCCAGCAGTAAAGTGTGTAAAGTCACAATTTACAAGAAAATACTTCATGTTTTTGTAATTATTCCGGTGATATCATGATGTACCACACAGTACTGTAGATTTCCCATAATTCTTCATGATTTATACCCTCAGAGATTCCTCAGTTTAAGTCTACCATGTCCCTATATGTAGACAACAAATTCATAGACTAGTTGTAAAAATTCTGACAACGTACTTTTAAGCACACCATTCTTCTCAATTCTCATTTTAAAGGATTTGGAAAGTCATGAATGATTGAGAGAGGAGATAGCATTTTTGTAAAATTTCCCACTGATTGTGTCTTCAGCAATACAGAATGCGATGGAAAGGAGGGAGACTAGTTGCACCTGTTTTAGGAAATACAAGGATACTGATTTTTTTCCAATGGAAATGACATAAGAAATTTGCATGCAAAGTTTTCTCAGAGAATGACCCCTTCAGTTCGTCATAACCTGCTGCCCAAAGAAATGCTATTTGTAGTACCCACAGAATGTGACTTTTATGGTTGTTTAAAGGTTATTTGGAAACTTTCACTGTAATACTTAAATGTAATTTTACTAGATATTATTAAACAATTATTCTGTTGCTGCAAATTATTGCTATATGCAGGATTGAAAAAGTTATAAAAGTAACCTTCAATGATCGATGATCAAAGGCAATTGTGGGTAATCTATGCAATGTACTTGGGTACCTAAACTGAGTCTCTAATATATATATATATATATATATATATATATATATATATATATATATATATATATATATATATATATATATATATATATATATATATATATATATATATATATATATATATATATATATATATATATATATATATATATATATAAATATAGGATAAAGCCCAAGTATGAGGGCTCTTCTGGTATATAAAGTCCAACCCAATGATAAAATGTCGAGGCCGCAGGCCGAGACATTTTATTGTAGGGTTGGACTTTATATACCAGAAGAGCCCGAGTACGAGGGTTTTATCCGACTTAAAAACTATCGCCCCTAACTGATATATTTTCGTTTTCAATGTGTTTACGTCAACCTTCCCCTTTGTCAATGTAACATGTTTAGGATATGAATTAAAACTTTTATTTGTGAAATAGCCTTCCAATGTAATGGAACATCCGATAAATGCCCTAGGGCACATTATATAAATGCCCTTGGGCACAGCAGATTTTGTGTTGCAGCTGGTTTCAGCTGTGTTACCAAATTTGAATATTAACACGTACCAGATGTCTACAGAATATGACATGTTCACTTTTGATTGGACAGTACTTTACTACGGCGCTGTCATTCGTTTCTGGAATTTGGTGACCAAGGCTTTATGAGTAAATAAAACACCCTGAATTGAGCACTCTGATTGGTCAATCAACAGTAGATAGTTTTTAAATATATATATATATATACTGAGAATCTAGGAACTTGTAGTTGTCACTCTACAGGCTGTTTCATGCGGTAAGCATGAAACATATATATATATATATATATATTATATAATATATATATATATATATATATATATATATATATATATATATATATATATATATATATATATATATATATATATAACAAACATATATACCAAATTATACAAATATATATATATATATATATATATATATATATATACCATATATACCATATACCATATATACCATATATATATATATATATATATATATATATATATATAATATATATATATATATATATATATATATATATATATATATATATATATATATATATAACTATAAATTTAAAATTATTGCAACTTTCACCAAGTGAAAACATATAATTTCCATGATATCAATATGTTTGATTGATGGTGAATATATGCTCAGCTTGATAATTGAAATATATAGGTGGCAATGTCATTTCCTGCGAGACACTTAAGGCTCACAAAACAGATGTTCAATTATTTATAGTCCTGACGAAAGCTCTTGAATGATGATGTTTCACAATGAGTAGATGAGGGATACTGCATATCATCTTCGCTTGCCAAGGTCTCTACGTCTGGGCAGCTTGATGCTCCCCAAAAACAGACGAGCTGTTAGATCGTGTGTTTTAAAGCACCATCACGTGGTTGTGTGTTATGGGTACATAGCCTAACACATAATCGCTTTTTAATACTACTATTACTTCAGTTCCAATGGAGCGGTCCGTGAGCGACCTGGGAGAATGTATCACAAGCGTCTTATCTGTTAAGAGTTTGGCTGACAAATGGCAAGATGTCATTATTTATAAGTAGAGCTTGAAGTGGTAAACCTTTGTGCTATCAATTAATTTGCATTGTCAGTCCAAACAAAGTAGTCTTAGTGGTATCCAAATCCCTTTCATTAGCATAAAGCAGCAAAAAGTTGCCTAATTACGTTGTGTTTCCCTATTAGCAACATATACTGGCAAGTCAGATTCTCTGTGACCTTGACCCAATCGATCTCTTGGACCTAGGTCACAGTTGCACCCTCCACAGTTTGCCGGCGCCAAGTTGGCTTTCTCCATTTATGTAACATGGGTGATGGACGCTGTGATTGGTCTGCCAGATTTTGAAGTTCCATCCCGCTTCAGTCAGACCATATAGTGGGTTAGGTCCTCCCTGAGGTAGTTGGTGGGAGACTGTACACGGACTAACGACCTGTGCGAGTGGACAATGCCTGCATATATAAGGTAGTACGCACCTCGACAGTGAAAGACTTAAGTTTTTGCAGAAACTTTCCAAAATGAAACTTTAACCATTCTCTTACCAAATCAAGAATGTAAATTGCAGGTCACCCTGCAAAATTTGGTACTAGAGAAGCAAATTACCTAACATACTGTAATACTGGTGTTTGAAATTCAAAATGGCTACCATCCCTGTGTTAACTCAATGGAGAAAACAAAACCTTAAATCTTCATAAAAGCTAAGACGGTAAAAATGTTTCTTACTCCAAGAGCTTTAAAATGAGGCCCATCAGGTGGTAGACCAGAAATAGCAGGCAATGACGTACAAGAGGGAGGACGGTATGTGATACTAGGCCTATAAATATGCCACATCGATAATTACTTATTGTAAGTTTATTTGCATTCTTAAATGATGTTCATCATACAGATTGATGAACAGAAGAAATAGGCATGAAGACATCTATTGTCTTCAAGAAAAGTTCAATAGGGCAGTTTGCAAAAGACATCATTGTTCTCTCATTAATATACAGCTATAAAATGTCTGTCCTGACAGATTAGAGTCTTGGAAATTACGCTTGTAAGAACGATGCAAAACACAACTTAGCAGGCGACTGCTGATGTTATGATGAACACTTGAAATCGTCTTGACGACTCAGACTACAAGCTGTAACAAGAGCAATGCATGCAACACTGACAAAATTTTCCATTTGTATCTTGTTGGTACCAGTAAACATTGCATTAAAATGAACAAGGCTGTGGAAAAAAGTGACAATGTTGCCTTGAAATGAGCATGACTATGCAAATAAGAACCCATATTGCCTTATTACATACTAATGTACACAAATACCCCGATAATAGCTGTTATATCATACCAGTACATTGATGGCGCAAATACAGCTATCTAACTGGTCCATATTTTGACATTCCACGCCAGAATTTCAATATACTGTTATGATATAATAGCAATAAATCACACCCAGTGATGGTATATGGTACCACTCTATTTCGACCAGTTCACTTCATATATGCACTCGCCATCGCTCGTGCATATATGTCGTGCACTGGTCAAAATCTCGTGGTATACAGTCGCTGGGTGTGCTTTATTGCTTAAATATTGTCTTATAATAAAGCAAGACACAATAAATTGTAACTTTCTAAAAAAATAAATGCTGTGATGTTTTCATAAGGAGCTATGACCATTATACCATTAGAAGCTCTCTGGGCTGTCCACTTCCTTATACTCTTGTTTCTAGTTTCATCAAGAAAATGTCAAGTATCCTTTTGACCTCATGGTACATGGTATATGCCATACTTGAGTTCCGGTTGGCAATACCTGTCATGACCTTGTTGTCGGTTAGTCACGGTGAGCTTAGACACTTAATATACCAGTACAGTACTTGTACCAGTACAAGACAGAATATAATATTAAAGGGACAAAGTCGGACATTTTTCATGAATTGATACGAGATACTACTTATATTGTTTGACATGTTGAAAGATACTGAATGAATGGGTGACCATGCATACAGTTGACCCCAGTTTCAGACAAATTAAATATGAAACCAGCGCGAAAATGAATTAATGGTCATGACTATTAATTCATTTTCGCGATGGTTTCATGTATCGTGTCTAAAACCGGGGTCGAATATACGCATGGTCACCCATTCATTCAGTATCTTTCAACATGTCAAACAATATACGCAGTATCTCGTATCAAACAAAATTCACGAAAAATGGCCGACTTTGTCCCTTTAAGGTAGAATGTGCCTCCTGGACAGATATTCAGGCTCTCGAAGTTTACTCTTTTGGTCTACCACTTGTTTGGGCTCAGTTTGAAGTTCATGGAATAAATAGTTAACCTTTCACTGGCTTATTCTTGCAAAAATCTAACATTTAACTATTCCCATAAAATTAATGCAGGGATGGCGGCCATTTTGAATTTCAGTTTGTTGCTCTTGTGTCAAAATTTGCAAGGTGACCCCTGATTTTCATTCTTGATTTCAAAAGGAAACAGATTAAAGCTTTCTTATTAAGTCTTTCAATTTCAAGGCATGAACTACTTTAACATTATTGTCATTTTCACTATATTTGCATTATATGAGGTCATTACAAAAATACTGCAAAGGATGCATTAGGATATTGGCACAGTGTATAGCCCGACGCAAAGCGTCGGGCAACGCGCAGCGCCAATTTCCAAGTGCATCCTTTGCAGTATTTTCGTAATAACCTTATTATTATACATTTTACGTTCCTGACTGGGGCATCAACTTGTCAGCGTACCGACCGTTTTCATGCAATGTCGACCATTTTTCTTCCGATTTTAACGCGCCAGTGTGGAACACTATCTCGGACGCGTTTCTGCAAGTTTTGGAGTGTGTGCATGCACTACACACGTACATATAGAGCGCGCATGAGACTCATCCAATGAGTCCCTTGAAACCGTTCAACAGTGAACGCGCAGATACAGCCTCAGGGGATTGGGCACCTTGAAACCGTACATGTTACAGAATGGGCGTTCCGTACAGCTTTTTTTTAGCGCACGCAAAATTCTATTGTTCCCGATGGCAGATGTATAACAATGTTGTATATAGCAGTAAGGAGACAAGAAAAATGTGATGTTCCCTGAAAATCACTTTTGGATATACATAGCACAGTAATACAATGGCCTCTTTGATTTTTTGCAACTTATATTCTATTATGACAAACATGTCTGCCTTCAGTAGGGAGGGAACTGACATAAAGATTGACGCACAGTCATTTCCTTTCAGTGTAGATTTTGAAAATGCCCTTGTACAAATGATTTCCAAAAATACAATATTGAGATTAAAAAAAATGAGACTTGTACAGGGTAAGACGTACTGCTGAGTCAGTATTTTTTTTGGCAGGTTTTTGTAAGAAAAGAAATGTTAAACATTTTACCTCAAAATGAGCCCAGTCAAACAATCCTTTTTACAATTTTTTTCAGAATAGCTTCTCTTATCGGGTCTTTTCAAGATGTTTAATGCAAATAACAAGATTGAAATGCGTCTAAATGCTCAATAACGCTGTTCACAGTTACATGTTTGTTACTAAATATAGCTGTATGCGCATGACATCGGACACTGCTTGCAGCTTGAAATGCGGACAAATTTTATCATTGTTGTATGCGTGGCTGTTTTTGCAGCTTTTATTCTGAGTTGCAAATATTTTAGTATTCATTGTTAAACCAGCAGTTGCCTTCTAAGATGTATTTTCATCAGTCTTGCTTCTGTAATTTTTAAAAGCGTAATCTAAAAATGCGGACAAATGTTTATATTTTCATTAATGAGAGAACAATTACGTCAACTGTGAACAGTCTTATTTCCTTAATAACTGCATTCATTTATGCAACGCCACAGTACTGATTTTTTTTGAGTATGCAAATCAGCTTACGATGAGTCAACATCAATGAAGAATATTCATTGGTCAGAAATGTACATTATGAGTGATTACAATGGCAAAATCCTTGCACTTCCAACTTCATTCAAGTCAATGGAATTGGTTGGCAATGCAAAAGCTATTGTAAGTCCTCCATCTGGTTAAATTTTCTTAGGCTGCAATGGATTCTGCATAAGCAATCAGTACTTCTATTCAACAGGTCATTGTCCAGAAGAAAAACCAGCAAGTATGAATAATTTATGTCCAGTGATAATACCTTTAACATTTTAGAGGTTTTAATATTCATTGGAAAAAGTTCCTTTCGTCTGTAAGAAATGAAAAACACACTCAATCCTCTCACAAACTGACTTAAACATTGTTTGCATAAAATCCAGACATTCTTCATACTGTACTTTACTGTAATAAGTCTCACTGTACATTTATTGTTCTCCTAATAGAGGGTAGTAAGTGATATAACTTTACAAAAAAATCTATAAGATTTAAATCACTGTACTCACCTAGGCCACACTTATCACACAGAACAATCTCATTAGGAAATTCCGAGCAGCCACTTTTGCAGATGATGCACACTATCTCATTGGTTGTTTCGGTAACTGTAAAAAGACAGAAAGTCAAACGGTAAATGCTTGAAGTTTTAATAATCTTGTGTTTCAGATTTAAGCCACTGGCAGCATCAAGCGGTTCTCATCAATTGGTAGATGCCTGTTATGAGAACACGACCTACAAGTGTCATATACGGTACAGTACCCCTGGTACTTCTTAACACCATCGGGAAGACACTGGGCTTGAATTTAATTCAAAGAGCCACCCATCCCAAGAATGCTAAAAAAAGCAATTTCATCTAATTGCCAGGTTACCATGGCAGCTGTGATGAAGACTAAAAGGTGTCTGGAGATGTTACTACTCACCACAGACACCTTGTTGACATCATCATCCCTCAAGTGGCACAATTAACACCCAGTTAAACTTTCGCGAAAGCGCAGACGTTATTTTAAGGTGTAGCATGGCAGGAAATCGTGAAGGTGAAAAAGTCTGGTGCTAAAATGACAAAGTCCTCTCTGTCTGTGGATACATTCTTATTATCAGTTTTGCATCATTTTAAAGGTCAGCTCCAGGGAAACTCTGCCTGCCCTTCATGCATATTTATAAGGCCTGACGTCATTATGAATTAATTATAGCAACTCATGCCCTGCAAGGTTCATAAGTCAGTGGGCCGCGGCATTCACCAACGAACTACGCAACAGCCTACCACTAGTGCAACAGTCTGCTGAAGTTTATTCCTTCAGTTTATTCTGTTTTGATTTTATTTGCCCATAGACTGGGAGCAAGTCTATTGGAAAGCCTGTCTGCAGTGTACCAGTAAACTTTCAACAAAACATTTCAGTAATATAGTAAAACCTGTCTAAACCGAACCATGTGTAAACTGGAACCCTGTCTAAAGTGAACCCTTTTCCGAGTCCCATTCCAATAGAACTCTGTGTTAAAAGGACCTCTATAAACCAAACACCTCTCCAAACTAAACACTTTCTCTGTCCCTGAAGGGTTCGGTTTAGACAGGTTTTACTGTACATCCTGCCTGGGAAAAGTTCTAATCATAATTTCATTATCAGATTTTGGCACAACCAAGCTTGCATTATAAGTGGAGGGAGGTTTGAGGTCAAAAATGATAGGTTTCTGAACCCCTCCCTCATGGATGGAACTGGAACCAAATTTGATTGCTGTTGGACAGAATGGTTTCAAAGATTTTCAAAAAAATTGAGCAAAAGACAAGACAAAAATTCTAAAGATTTGAATATGCAAATCTTCTGTCAAAGTTCACACAAATTAGTGAGGTAATATCTCAGAAGAAGCTACTCATCAAATCTGACAACTCTCAGACCAGTGATACTCAAGAAAGTGATGTTTGACCAAAAATTAGATAATTAACTCTGAAAATTTGAAATATGCAAATTTCCTCATCATACGAGCAAACCAAAGTCATCACTTTTCAATGACAGCACTGTGCATAGTTTTCAAACTTATTGTGTTTAGAAAAGCTGATACGCTGTATTTCAGTATAGTTTAACCCTTTCACCACCATGCTTTGACTCAAATCCATCGTTATCTGTGGACCTGGTTACTGGGTAATCGGAGTGGACAGGATCAATCAACCAATCAATCAAATGGATTTCTATAGGGCCAAACTCCAAAATGCAGTAGCGTTCGATGGCACTTTGCAGAGTCAAAGCTGTTCAGTATGCTCTAGTAGTCTACTACCATATATAGATAAGTTTTGATGTTCTTCTGTAATTTTTTTTCCCTCTGGTGTGTATTTTTTTCAAATTGTAAACTTTTGAGCAAAAAGAATATATCCCAGGGACTGAGAGAATTTTTCAGGTGCTTCCTTTTGTATTTTCCTTACCTGGACATTTCAGTCTGAAATAAAGAACTATTATTATTATTATTAAAAGTAAGGAGATTGGGTGACTGGCACACTTCTACTTGAACATTTTTCAAGGTGAGCAGCATGACGTTGATGGCAGTGCAACAGCCATTCATTGCCATGGGAAAGGCAGACTTCAAACTCTTTTTGGTTCCACACAAACAGAAAATAAAAATATGAGGATTGAAAATCACAAGGAATTGGAAAAATCAGTGATGAGTTTTACAGACACTTTGTCCTGCCAGTACAAGAATGTTGTAATTGACATTTTGGTTGAAATAACTTTCCTTCTGGGAACGACTGGTTAGAAAGACATGTTACAGGTGCTAAACTTCAAATTTCCCAAACCATAATGGGGCGTATTAAGTTTTCCTGGTGCATCCTTCAAATATTGAAATTTGTAGATTCGACCTTATTGCACTAACACAACAATTTACAGATACATGTATTGCGCCATCAAATGCCATATTAGGTCGTTCTGGCTAGTGGATAAACTGATGATGGCTTGCAGGTAGAAAACTCTTTCCAAAATAATTTTGGCTTATGTACCGGTATGTTTCTCTTTGCATAATTATTTACCAGACAAATGTTTCTGACCAAGCCTTGCAGACATCCTGCCCAACCCCATGGTTATAAGTTCTGCCAGTATACCGGGCAAACTAATTACTGTTGTCATCCACAGGGACACAGCAAATTATGGTACTAAAATTAGGTTTTAATTACAACCAGCAAAGAGTTGAATGTACCCTCATTTAAGTACTTGTAGTGTGAGAACAGCTGTCTGTAAATAATTGCCTTTCCTTTGCTCGGAGTCAGACTGTGAGTTTGTTGTACAATATGTACTATAAGTGACTATAAACTGACACAAAAATCCAAACTGTATGTCAACATTCCAATGTATAATGATGGGCATCACTAGCACAATTCATCAATTTTTTTGCAATTGACAAGAAGGAATTCAGGATGAAACTACTAGATATATATACATGTATGTTACAAGTGTGTATCCTCCATGTACCAGTATACCGGTACAGCAAGTTCCAAACATACAGGCAGATGTATATTCTTGATTGTGACAATTGTAAGTATGCAAAGGTAAATGTCATTGATATGAAACTGCTCAATGATATTTGTTAGTTTGCAAAGGACAATGTCATTGACATGAAACTGGTCAATGATATTGGTTAGTATGCAAAGGACCAATGTCATTGACATGAAACTGCTCAATGATATTGGTTAGTTTGCAAAGGACCAATGTCATTGACATGAAACTGCTCAATGATATTTGTTAGTTTGCAATGTACATATGTCATTGACATGAAACTGCTCAATGATATTGGTTAGTTTGCAATGTACCAATGTCATTGACATGAAACTGCTCAATGATATTGGTTAGTATGCAAAGGACCAATGTCATTGACATGAAACTGCTCAATGATATTGGTTAGTTTGCAAAGGACCAATGTCATTGACATGAAACTGCTCAATGATATTGGTTAGTTTGCAAAGGACCAATGTCATTGACATGAAACTGCTCAATGATATTGGTTAGTTTGCAAAGGACCAATGTCATTGACATGAAACTGCTCAATGATATTGGTTAGTTTGCAAAGGACCAATGTCATTGACATGAAACTGCTCAATGATATTGGTTAGTTTGCAATGTACATATGTCATTGACATGAAACTGCTCAATGATATTGGTTAGTTGCAATGTACATATGTCATTGACATGAAACTGCTCAATGATATTGGTTAGTATGCAAAGGACCAATGTCATTGACATGAAACTGCTCAATGATATGGTTAGTATGCAAAGGACCAATGTCATTGACATGAAACTGCTCAATGATATTGGTTAGTATGCAAAGGACCAATGTCATTGACATGAAACTGCTCAATGATATTGGTTAGTTTGCAAAGGACCAATGTCATTGACATGAAACTGCTCAATGATATTGGTTAGTTTGCAAAGGACCAATGTCATTGACATGAAACTGCTCAATGATATTGGTTAGTTTGCAAAGGACCAATGTCATTGACATGAAACTGCTCAATGATATTGGTTAGTTTGCAAAGGACCAATGTCATTGACATGAAACTGCTCAATGATATTGGTTAGTTTGCAATGTACATATGTCATGACATGAAACTGCTCAATGATATTGGTTAGTTTGCAATGTACATATGTCATTGACATGAAACTGCTCAATGATATTGGTTAGTATGCAAAGGACCAATGTCATTGACATGAAACTGCTCAATGATATTGGTTAGTATGCAAAGGACCAATGTCATTGACATGAAACTGCTCAATGATATTGGTTAGTTTGCAAAGGACCAATGTCATTGACATGAAACTGCTCAATGATATTTGTTAGTTTGCAATGTACATATGTCATTGATATGAAACTGCTCAATGACATTGGTTAGCTTGCAATGTACAAATGTCATTGACATGAAACTGCTCAATGACATTGGTTAGCTTGCAATGTACAAATGTCATTGACATGAAACTGCTCAATGATATTTGTTAGTTTGCAATGATATTTGTAGTTTGCATTATATGTCATTGATATGAAACTGCTTAATGACATTGGTTAGCCTGCAATGTACATATGTCATTGACATGAAACTGCTCAATGATATTGGTTAGTTTGCAATGTATAAATGTCATTGATATGAAACTGCTCAATGACATTGGTTAGCTTGCAATGTACAAATGTCATTGACATGAAACTGCTCAATGATATTTGTTAGTTTGCAATGTACATATGTCATTGATATGAAACTGCTCAATGATATTTGTTAATTTGCAATGTACATGTCATTGATATGAAACTGCTCAATGACATTGGTTAGCTTGCAATGTACAAATGTCATTGACATGAAACTGCTCAATGATATTGGTTAGCCTGCAATGTACAAATGTCATTGACATGAAACTGATCTATGACATTTGTTAGTTTGCAATGTACATACGTCATTGACATGAAACTGCTCAATGACCTTGAAAACTTGTTGTAGGTTTCTATGATCAACATCTATAGCATGATTCATCAGATCTTATGCAGTCATCCTGAGAATGTCTAACTTCTGAATAATGAATGCTGCAAATTAGCATTAATTATACAAACTACACACACTTAAGTTAAACTAATCAGTTCTTGTTAACAGAATCTACTGTCTACATTGGATTGATTCCAGTTTAGGTAGTTAGCAGTTCTTGAAATATATCGTACCAACAGGTTTACAGATAGACAGACACACAATAGTAGCTCATTGGTGTAACGATATAGATTTACAAGCTAAAAAGTCATCATTGATGACACAGTCCCCACTTGTTAATGGGTACTTTGATTACAAGTCCTCAGAGAGGATAGAGTCCTCTTCATTAATTAGGTCTGTGATAAAAATACTTTGATACAGATGGCGCTCAATGGCCAAGAATGAGTTCCATGGTGATGAAAGCATAAAACCAATGTAGGCCACCATCCTAAAGGTCATTAAATGAGTCAACTAGGAATTAATCAACAGGATGTTGCAAAACATTTTTGCATCCTATCATAACACTGATAGATTATCACTGGTACCATGTTTTATAAAGTTTGATGCAGTGCTTCTGGACATTCACCCTAAAAACAAAAGTTCATCATGTAAATGCAAATAAGCAATTAATTTAATTTATTGGATCTTATCACAAAACAAATCGACGTGCATATGTATGACATACGTTAATGTCCTTGTACCAACTTTGTATAAAATCAGTTGAGATATGCCCGAGTTATGGCTTTGTACATGAAAATATCGTAACAAAATGGCCGCACGGCAGCCATATTGGATCGTATCACAAAACAAATTGACATGCATATCTATGACATTGGTCAATGTCCTTGTACCAACTTTGAATAAAATCGGTTGAAACATGTCTGAGTTATGGCTCTGTACATGAAAAAAATCGTAATAAAATGGCCACCTGGCGGCCATATTGGATCGTATCACAAAACAAATTGACGTGCATATGTATGACATAGGTCAATGTCCTTGTACCAACTTTGAATAAAATCGGTTGAGATATGCCCGAGTTATGGCTTTGTACATGAAAATATCGTAACAAAATGGCCGCACGGCAGCCATATTGGATCATATCACAAAACAAATTGACGTGCATATCTATGACATTGGTCAATGTCCTTGTACCAACTTTGAATAAAATCGGTTGAAACATGTCTGAGTTATGGCTCTGTACATGAAAAAATCGTAATAAAATGGCCGCCTGGCGGCCATATTGGATCATATCACAAAACAAATCGACGTGCATATGTATGACATATGAAGTAATCCTTGTACAAAGTTTGAATGAAATCGCTCCTGGCATCTCTGAGATATCTGCGTGAACGGACGGACGCACGGACGGACGCACGGACGCACGCACGCACGGACATGACCAAACCTATAAGTCCCCCCGGACGGTGTCCGTGGGGACTAAAAATTGGCAAATCTGAGCTTCAATATTAAAATCAGAGGAAGTTTGAAACTATTTCAAACTTCACAGTAAAATTAAACTTTTAAATGAGGATTATATCTATGAGCAAATGAAATCCAAAGTGTTCATATTAGCCCCTTGAATATCAAAATATATTCAAATTGCTGTACAGTACCCAACTGGACTGTAACCAACATACATGTATTGTTGATATCTTATACCGGTAGATTCTCGCAAGATACACAGGGTACTCAAGGTACACAATTATTCATTATGGCATCAGAAATTTCTGGCCATCAAGGTAGTCAAAGGGTTACTTAGTACGTGTAGATAACTTTTGATATGGACATACGGTATTTTGAACATTTCTGTTGGGGAACATTTGAAGTGCATACTAGGTCAAGTGACATTAACTAACTGCGATAGAATTTTTACTGACAATGTTTTACAAAG